>NC_142490.1:12382852-12741392 GCF_965113065.1 Corylus avellana | reverse complement strand
TGAATATGGTGTTTGTCTAGTTGAAGAGTTGATAGGGAGATGCTGGTGCACAGAGGGCAGTTGCTTTTCGGGTATGATGGTAGTCATTTGAGGCAGCGAGTAAGCAGGCATTGTTGCTGCTGCAACTTGCTGTACCATTGATGGAGCACTTGCTGGCTGTTGAGGTGGAATGAGGTTAGCTGCTGTGACTTGAGACAGCATCAAGCTGGCAGAAGCCGCTCCCGGTGTGGCGTACACAACTCTGTTAGCCATTGAACTTTGTTGCGAAAATGAATCCTTGGCAACTTCTGGTCTCCATCCACTCTGCAAATTGATTGGGGTAAAGACAAATTAGACAAGAGGATAAAACACAAACAATTCTTCAGTAATAACTGTATAGTTTTTAACATATTATTTGTTAAGGTTTTCTATAATAATAAAATCATTATTTGTAAGCTAGGCATTGCAGCATAATTTTGATACCACAAATGACATGCACGATAATGACTCTTCATATTTAATCATCAGTAAGGGTTTAGGGTTTATAGGGAGTATCTCATGAAAAGGGTACATTGCCGGGCTGTCTCCCAAGCGTGGGGTCCATGGAAATGGTTCCGCACGTGTGAGAGGGACCATGAAATATACCCATTCGAAGTGGGGAAGAATCTTATCCCCCACATCTAACTAGTCGCCTCCACCAAAACCCTGATTTTTTTTTTTTTTTTTTGGGCAAAATCATTAACTTTTTATTATGGTTATGGTAGAATTAGTGATTTACAAGAGGTAGCACTATTTGCACTCCATGGTATTGGAAAAGTGGAGAGCATATAGTACCGCCCTTGCTAGATTTGCAATAAATACGTGATATCTGGCAAAAAGTTGCAGCATGAGCCCGAGTGACACACCGTTCCAGGATTGCTTGAAGGAGTTGGGGATGGAAGTGAAACTTCGATCTTGTCCTCTCCTTTTCCACCTACCATATTAACACCACCACCCGCTAAACCAATCCCGCCGGCTTTAATCATGTCGAGTAGTTTCACAGTGTCTTCACTTGATAAATTGCCAGCTTGGCCAGAAGTCAATGCAAATACCAATTCCGGGTTTTTTAGCAAAACGGCAAGCAACTCAAGATCCGGTTCGGCCGTGCTTGCATTACCAACTTGAGACAACGCCGGTGCCAAAGAAACAGCGTTGTTTACAACTTGATTAGATGTAACCTGTGTTTCTGCAGCATCTGCATCAGGCAGCTGTTCAGTTGGGATTTCTGGGGTCAATGTGTCATCGTGGTCCATTTCAATGTCCCACGGTTCCTTGGGATTAGATGGGATCTCCTGGACCGTCTGGTAGATGGTTTCCTTCTCGCGACGATTTCTGTTTTTCTGAAATTCAACCTCTTTGCTATTCTCACCGGCACCGACACTCCAAAGATCATTGTGTTTCATTTCTGCAGAAAGGAAAAGGGTATAAAAGGCTGAAGTCCGCAGAGCAGGTTATTGAAACACAAAAAAGAGTCGTCCACCAACAAAAAGTAAAAAGAACTTCAAAAGAAAACCAGGAGATGGAAGAGAAAACCAATGCAATTTCTAGTAAAAGTACTGTGTTCATGATTACTACACAATATACAGTTGGAGAATCTGCAAATCCATTGAATTCTACTTTGCTAATCCAGGTAGCAGGACGTTTTTCCCCCACTATAATGGGTAAAAGAACAACGAAAAAAAAATAATAATAAAGATTAAAATATTGTGGACATTTTTCCTCCAGTAAGTCAACTGACTGCTTTCCAACCGTTAAAAGTTGCACGTTCAGAATCAAGGTGATTGCTTCCCACGGCACATCTGGTAATTCCTTTGAAGGTTAGAAGATTGGTCACGGTTAAAAGTGATTGACCCAGGTGTCATATGGTCAATGATCTAAAGAACATATTAACAAACTAAAATTTACCATATAGACAAAAAGGTCACTGTTAAAAGTTGCCACTTTATACACAGCAAACCATGTAATTTAGCCTTGCATTCAATAACATCCCAAAATTTGGATTCTGACTATTGCACCCACTATGTACCTTACACATTGTTTCAACCACGATAAAAAGCCAGGTCTGCTAAAATTAGCAAGAAGTGCAGCAAAGTGATTGGGCAATCAAACACCAACGGAAAAGAAATGGTTCTATTTCAGATTCCATACGTTTTAATTATCTAAATCAAAGTTACTAAAAGCAACTGATATCACCAGATCAATAATATTAAAACAGAAAAAGGGGGGGGGGGGGGGGGGGGGGGGGGCGCGGCCAGGGGGGGTGAAATAAGCTTATAATGTCTCTTAGAAGATTAAACCCAATAGATGCCAGGACAAACAGAACGGAATGATTTAATTTTCAAATGGCATACAAAAACACTTTTACGAAATTCTGCCACCAGTCAAGGCATCTTCTCCACTCGAACTCCCAGCAATGTTGCCATTGAAGCAACAGCTTGCGCCCAATAGAGTTTGCTCCATCACAAGAGTTGCAGCCATGCATATTTACTGAATTGTACTTAGGTCAGACGAGGCAGAAATCCTACCCCAATTGCAGTGTATAAATGATATTCATGCTGAAGGTCTAAGGGAATGGAGAATTTTTTTTTTTTTATATATATATATATACATATATGTCAAATTAAGGGCCATATTCAATTGCTATACATATAAATATCTTTTTTATGAGAATCTAATTAAAATTATGATGGTTTATAAAATCCTTGCAACTTGCAAAATACATAGCCTTGATAGGGTTAATTAAGATCTCATCCATCATCAACCAAAATCATCTGATGCACAGTTATTATGATTCATAGGAAGCAATCCATGACAAAGCCACATCAAGAATTTTTTTGATAAGTTAAAAAAAATAAATAAATAAATAAGTAAAGCCACATCAAGAAATTAATTTTTACCATTGCCAAAAATTTAAGAGGGAGGGGGGGTTCCTAAAATTTGAGATCAACCTGGTGTCTGGCCACCACATGGTCCTCGGACTCTAATTTCATCAAATAACAAGAGACAGTTGAATAATATTATTTTGCATGGTAACAAAAAGAGGTGCATACAACTGAACCAATGCCTGACTTTTATACAAGAAAAGAGCATAGCATGTGATTTGAATCCTATTCAAAAAAAAAAAACACAGTTGGAGTGGAGAGGGGAGGATAAAAAAATAACATCTGTGGTTGACAATGATATGAATCTCCCTCATGAAAAATGTGGGAGTGCTTAAGATATTCCTCCCTATTGCATAAGCTTCAGCAACTTCTCAAAGTGGTCAATTAATTTTGCTGTCAAGATCTATTATTTCTACAAAAATATTATTGGCAAAGTTAAAAGAAACCAAAAAAGAAGCATTAAAAGCAAATGTACCTGGTGGTGACTGCCATGGGATCTGAACCCTCTTGCCCTTATACCATACGGGTTCCTTCAAATCCATTCTTAGCTTCAGCTCAAGAGGAGCATCCGGCCTATTAGAAATTTTAGAAGGGAGTATGACAGGTTTCTTTTGTTCCTCAATTTTAGGCCGAATAGCTGCTTTAGATATTGGAGTCAAAGTGCTGGGCTGAGTAGTTGAAGTTTTGTTCAGACCTTCAGTTTTTGCTTCTTTACTTTCATTAGAAGAACTAGTTTTCCCATACTTGCTCTGCATGAATAAAGCACGCATTTTCGCCTTTTGTATATCATCAGCAGACATTGGACGACCTTGATTCACATGTGCTGCTCTTGTGGCCTGCGGGCTTCTTCCTGCCATTTTTTGGCTCGGCTGTTCCACCAACTGAACTTTTCTGCGTTCTCTAGTTTCTGTTGCCAGATAAGGATATGAACTATAGTTCTTCCGTAAATATTAAAACTGCACAACAAACATTCATGTGTTTCTTTCTTATTTATTTTTTACTTTTGCCTTTTTCTTTTTTTGTTGGCCATTTAGATATAGAAACATAAGAGAATACCAGAAAAGTTCTCTAGTTTAAAGATTTTGCATACAGTCGAATCTCAAGGGTAAGGTTGATATTCCAAAGTCTGCAAACGTCAAACTAAATACAGTCACAATTTGTCCTGCATCACCACCATCTAGCAAGTTGAATTACACAGAGGCAGCAACTTTGAGTGTCAAAGGGAAGAAAGCGAGTGGAAAGAGGATACATTTTAACACGGACAATAACTGACTTTACTCGAATCATATTTTCCTTAATCGATTTAGATGAAATCATAGATGAATTCCGTCACTGGCCTTTCTGGCCCTTTTTTTTTTTTTTAAAGTACTCAAATATCATTAAAAGCAAAAAGTGCTACTTAGATACACAGGGAGTATACAGGAGTAACACCTAACTAGGAGGCCAAAAAAAAAAAAAAACAACAACAACAAACAAACAAATTATGAAAACTAAGCTCCGAGAGAGCTACAAACACAGCTGTCCAAGTATAAAGAATAAAAAAGAAAAAGGACTCAAGCTCCACCAACTTCCTTCTACGGTCCTCAAAACTTTTGTCATTTCTTTTCTTCTAAAGACACTAGAAGAGGCAAGAAGGCACTAGGGGAGCCCAAGGTTTTATAGGTGAAGATATGGGGTTGTATCCATTATATGTATTGAGGATTGTGGCACTAGGGGACGTGGGTAATCTGTAGCCAATAATTTAGCAATTCAATCCATCACTTCTTCTCCAACATGAATTGGCTAAATGGAATTTCACTTCATTAAGTTGCTCAGGATCTGCCAACAATTGAAGCAAGCAGATAATGGGTGTAGTGACCAAAGTTCAGTGTAGAACTCAAAATGCTGTTACAAATTTATGTGCTTGGATACAGGAAGTCACCAAAAAAAAAAAAAAAAAAAACAATAATAGAACTTTTGAACTTGGATCTTTTGTTTTCCTTCTTCAAAAACTTCTGAACTAGATTTTGTCCACATAATAATTGAGAATCCCTCTTTCCCTTTAAAAAGTTGAACTGGCAAATATTAGCTGCCTCAACCATAAGATTTGACTGTAAAAAAAGCAAATTCACAATCTAAAGGTCCATCAAAAGGGGGAAAATCACAAGTTAAAAAATAACAAGTAAATAACCATTACAAACTACAATATTTCAGACAATAAAAAGAGATGACACCAAGGTGTTAAAAAAATTTGTACCTGTCATGTCAATGTTGTATATTTACAGTAATATTGAGGGTGAACACTTAAGTAAAAGAGTTAGCATCTGAATCTATGCACATTGTGATTTCTGAAGATTGACCTTTTAACATAAGAGTTAACAGCAACAATTGCAGCGTAATAGCTGCTATAATTGCAGTCATCATCATTGACTTTATATGGTACAAATTTACAGAATACTCGGTTAATTCTAAACAATAATAATAGCCACCAAGCATGTGGATTCTCAATGCCAATGTAACAGCATAAAATATCCTCACTTCTTGTTACCTAAAAATTTCTAACCCAAGAAATACTATCTAATGAGCCTTTGTTCTCATCATAACTGCAGTTGATTCACATTCTTTTGAGAGTATACCAGTACTCGCAAAAACAAGAGATCTTCAAGAACACAGATAATAGGAGTACTAGCAATTAAATAAACATATTCCACAAGGGCTTCACACATCAAGATTTCATTAGAAATTAAATTTGAAATCTTTGGGGACCAGGTTCGAACCTAGTTGGTGAGGAATCTAATATAGGTGGTGCATGCCTGTTGGTAAGGCTTCACTGAAACACTGGACAGCTAGAGGGTACAAATCAGGAGTAGCGTCTGATCTTATTATCCAAGGTCCTTTGGCAAACCTTCAGCCCTCAAAGAGGGAAAAGAAATCACATATATTGATAACAGAAAACGCGTTCAATTTACATTCCACCAGATTTATATGCCCTTGATTAGTCCCTGTTGCCAATATTCTAGATGACACAATAACACGAACATTTCAATTAAGAATGCACCAAGATATGTATTACTAAATATGCTCATGTACAGGGGCACAGTAGATTAAAAGCCAACACTAAAGAGAGATTTCATTCCTAAACAAATGCCTTTTATTTTTCACAATCCTTTTAAAACCATTCGAAATGTATAAAAATTACTTGTTTTTCTTAATTAAATTTTTTGAAAAAAAAAATTAATAATTAGCAATCCCAAGGATACGGGTTGAAGAGAGACCTAGGATCTGCTTCCTACTTGAATCATCCGAAGGTGCTTGCAACAGCTTCAGTGCTTGCGGAGATTCCAATTTCCTGAAAAAGAAATTTATGCTTATTACTTCCACAATTACCAAAAAGAAATGGCCAACCAAGCTAAACTATGTCAGAACCAAAAATACATTCACACCTTAAATTCGCTAAAGTCCCATATGAGGAAGCAAGATCGTCTTCCTGTCCAGCAAGAAAGAATAATTTGAAACCTTGCACAATGTAAATCCTCTTCTAGCAAATGTGTACTAAATTTTGAGAAGTGCTTACAGGAGCATCGATACTGGACTGCCATGATTCTTCATCCATAATTTCCCCAATACTACAAGAAAGTAGAGCAAAATGATTAGAAACTGACTTAAAATTCTTGCAAGTGTAGGAGGTGAAGACATGCACTTGCCTCTGCTTCAGCATTAAATCATTTTGCATGTCACTAGCAGATTTCAAGCCATTAGGTTTCTTCATTGCTTGGCTTCTTGCCAATGATTTGCTCCATCTTGATAACAAAACTCTTGCCCTGTTTGATATGTCTGATCTTCAAATCAGATAAATGAGATTCAAAAAAATCACAAGGTGCAAGAAATACAGCAAAAGCACCCAAATTTGTTTTTTTATATATATAAGTTATTGGCCCCAAAGGTCACCTGAAAAATCTTTAATATGTCGAACAAGTTAAAAATACTTGCAAAGAAAATGGCAAAAGTTAATGCTTTCAGATTATATTGTCAACGTTGCCCTCTCAACAAATTATCTCTTAATGACCAATACAACACACACAGCATATACTGCTGATTTTTCATCCTCACTTCCAAAGTCAATAGCCAAGGATGGCTAAACAAAGCATTCATCCAGAATCCAAAAGCACACAAGACTACTGGGTACGAATAATCGCTCACCAAGGATTTCATAATGAAATTTCTTCTCATTACATAGATTTCAGAAAGAGCTATGTAACACAGCTACATGGTTCTGGCATTAATAAAACCTGAGTTATTTTATATAAGAGATACGAAAATTCTGCAGTTCCTATACTTGATATCTTTTCCATTCCAGCTAAGTAATGAGCCTATCAACAGAACTATTCTCCAGTTAAGGATCAAACACGATGCCTAAATAACCATCAAGTAATAGTTCAACCATACAGAGGTGAGTAGAAGAAAAATAATTACGGAGACAGAGGGGAGAGTAGAGTACAAGGCACAAGATAGTCTCTGCAACAAGAGCACACCTGATGACCTATAGAACCGCAGTCTGTTAACACTTTGCAGAATGGCTGACATATGTACTGGAAGAGCTTTATGTAGAGGCAAATGGCAAAGAACCTAGAAAACAAGTTAATCATTGAAATCCTAAGCAATGTGTATAAAGCAAGTACATACTATATTAACTGCATAGATCCGTATATACCTTAAGAATTACAAGAAGTACACTTGTTTGCTCTTCAACTGCTGCTTGACTCAACCACGTGGCTAAAATCATAACACCACCTTTAGTTAAAAACCTGCAAACATAATAGAGGATGGCTAGATCAAGCGAGTGAAGAAAAACAAAAAAAAATACGGAAACATACTGCCAACCTCAAACAGTGATTCGACAAGTACCAACATAATACTGAAGAATTTTGTATCTGCAGGATCCACTCCATCAGTTTCACCTGCCCAGAAAATGCTTCTTCTTTCCGCATCAAAATGAAAATATTTTCAACAAAATGTTTGTCTTCGTCATCTAAGCCAGGTAGAGCATCATCCTGGGTTGAGCAAGATGGTGCTTCTTCAACGCTGGCAGGACCAACAGAGTTTAAGGGAACTGGTTCAATAGGTGTCATAGGATCAGAGCTTATTATTGCACCATCATTAGGTTGTTTACATGCACTGGGTCTCATGGCCTTCTCCCTTGACAACCGGACTAGTTTCCTTACTCTTGAACGTTGACTATTAAAAAAATCACGAACCTATAAATCAACACAACACCAAGGTGTAAGACTCAACTAAGATGAATTTTCTTTTGATAAGTAGACATAACTAAAGATAAATAAGCAAAGAGTGCTAATAAAGGTTTTGCAATCATGAAGAAATTGTTAAATCTGCATCTTTGGAAGATGGTTATATTGAACAAAAAAAAAAGTAACATCAGGGCAAAAGAAGAAAAAGCCATTAATAAACCTCTATACCATCTGATTGTATAGGATATGCCAAAACCACTAACTGGTCTTTCCGAACAGAACAGCATAAAGGGAAGAAAATAAAATAAAAAATAAAAAGTCAAGTAGACAGCATTTAAAAGAAAGAAAACCGAGAAAATAAGAACGGCAGAAAACCTGTGTAATTGTAACGCCAAAAAGAGCACTGATCTCACGGGATTCCTTCTTACTAATAGCATCTTTAATAGAAAAAACTGATTGCATATATTTTACAGCCTTAGGGTTTAGCAAATCTCTAGGCCTTTTACCTGCAAAATCAACAGTTTAGTCAGACAGAGACCACATGTGGGCCAAGACAGGCAATACTTTACATATACCAAAGCAAACTCAATATGCAGAAAAAAAAAAAAAAAAAAAAAAAAAAAAAAAAAAAAATCAACAAGCAAAGAAATATCAGAGGCTCTCGTGAGCAATGGGGGTGATAAGTTTGTTAGTCTCCTCACCTTGGCCGCCTTTTGCATAATGGGGGATAGACATCGTTGGTCCATTGCCCCGAGGAAAAGGGGTGTTAAGTTTGAGGTTGTATCCGTAGACCATTTTACAAAGTAGGTAGAAGTAGAGACTCTCACAAACATAACAGCCAGAAACATTAAAAACTTTCTCCAGAAATCGGTGGTGTGTCACTACGGAGTTCTAAACGCTTTAGTCACGAACAATGGAAAGCAATTTGACTATGAACCTTTCCGAGAATTGTGTTCCAAACTTTATAATAGGAACTACTTCTCCCAGGGACATCTCCAAGCAAACGGACAAGTAGAGGCAACTAATAAAACTATCCTCAAGGTTTTGAAGAAGAAGTTGGGAGAAAAGAAGGGAGCATGGGCTGAGGACCTTCCCGAGGTTCTATGGGTGTATTGAACGACTAGAAGAACTCCAACAGAAGAAACCCCCTTTGCACTAACCTTCAGCATAGATGCCGTAGTCCCTATTGAAATTCGATCTTCCAGTTTCTGAGTCAAGAATAATAATAAGGGGCTCAATGAAGAATGTATAAAATTACACATTGATCTTTTGCAGGAAAAAAGGGACCGGGCACAGGTTACCATGGCAGCCTATCAAAAAAAGCAGTCCAGTACTTCAATAAAAGAGTCAAGCAGAGAGGCTTCAAACTCGGAAATTCGGTACCACAAAAGGTGACCCTAGCAACCTGTAACCCCGTAGAAGGCAAACTAGCCCCCACTTGGGAAGGACCTTACTAAGTGGTAGGATGTCACCAAGCAGGAGCATACCACTTGAAGACTATCAAATACGGAACACCTGAAAAAATTTATCAATGAATGTAGATTGTCTTCTCTTGTAAAGCAATTATGGCATAAATAAAGTTTTGATGCATCTCAGAAGTTTCAGTCATCCTTTTTCAAATTCCATCTTAACCTCAAAATGTCTCGAAAATTGAGAAGCTTACAAGCTTGTTTCCGAGACCAACAAGGTTCCAGGATTTTTTAAGTCCTAACCTCGAAATGTCTTGGAAATTGAGAAGCTTACAAGCCCGCTTCCGAGACCAACAAGGCTCTATGATCCTAACATCAAAATGTCTCAGAAATTGAGAAGCATAAGAACCCATTTCTGAGACTAACTAACTCAAACTTGCACCCAAGTATAAATACTTAACTGCAAGGTTTTAGGGGGTAAACCTACCAATCCAAAGAAAGAATGAACATACCTCCCTCTTTCATTAATCTAAAAGTTCTCATATTTAAGAAACATTCTTGGAAAAATCACAAAAAATCACAATTTTTTGTCATTTGTTTACAAAAAATAAAAATAAGCAAAAGCAAAACCCTATTCTACTGGTTCTAGTCACTCTCGCAAGTCACCATGTCGGCTTCAAGATAAATTCTCATTATCCTCGCTAACACGTCAGATAAGAGAATTGGGGGGTAACTATTGAGAATTGGGCCAATCAAATAGTCCAACTATTGAGATAGGCTGGAGAGAGTCCCAGAGACCAACAAGGCCCAAAACCAAGCCCATTATCCATGAAAATCATGGATAATGGATTTCTCGAATTCTTCAGGAATCACTACAGGAAATCCCAGATATTCTATACTGAGAATCTTTGTAGCCATTTCAAGGAAGCATGAATCTTTGGAATAACGTCTCAATATCGGAATTCTCAGGATCACACCAATCTGAGGAATTAGGGATCTGATCAATGCCAACCACCACACACTCCTATATAAGGAGGTCTCATTCCAGGTAAAAGGGGTCAACTCTCTGTTAATACGAGCTGTTATTATTATATAGAACAAATAGTTAACTTGGGCACTGGAGCTATTACCGCCGGCACATCTCAGCAAGCTCTTTTGTCTAAATCCTCTCTTCATTTTGCAGGTATTCATTTGTCCAATCCAAGTATTCACCCAACCAGATACTGTTCCAACATAGCTCATTTAATTTATTTGGTTTTAACCCTTTATTTACTAAGACAACAAAAAGATAAAAGAAGACACAAGGCATTTACAAGGCAGAAAATCAAATTGTTGTTTTAACAAGATCTACATTTTGATAATAGTCATTCACAATCACCAGGCACTATTATTTATCCTGCGATGATTTCTTACCAATTTTTATTGACAAAGCACCAGCTGCCTGCGGGGAAAAAAAACAAAACAAAACTATTATGAGTAAATGCAACTAAAATAATCATATCATAAAAAGACAACTACAAGTTTATACCCAAAGAAAACCACAATCAAAGTTATGAAACAAATAACCAGTCGTTGCATAGCATATCAGATTATGCACCACCTAGCATCAGTAATTACAGCATAAACTGTATTAAACGATAACTCACAATGTGCCTAAGAAACTCAAAACAGCATCTAAAGTAGTCAATAGTTAATTGCCTAGGCTCCAGTTCTTATCCAAAGAAACAATAGCAACCAAAAGTGACACTTCTTCTTTAGGAAATGTCAAAACTTTAAGGGCTAGACTTGCCTACTAACATAAAATATAAAACGTAACCTAAATTAATAACATTAACTGCCGTTCACAATATCCTAACGGACACAAATTGTTCACTGAGTAATAGCATTCACAATTTATATATAATTACTTGATACTTCTTTTTCTTTTTTAATTTTTTGGCCCTCTGTTTGGTTGCTGAGAAACCGAAGCAATTCCAAATCCACACTCGTTTCCTTTATTTTCCGTGAAACCCGACAAAAGTACAGAACAAGAATTGAATATTCAAAAGCGCACCATTTCTTGGGAGAGAGGATTGACGCCGGTGAGCTTGCACTGGGTGACAACGATTTTCTGGAGCTGGTCGATCTGGCTGTGGAAGAGCTCCCTCTGCGATTCCACGAACCTCTGGAACGAGTCAACGGAACTCCCAATCTCTACCTCCGAGAAATCGTCCTTCAAGACCTCCATTATCGACCTCGAAGCTCGACTTCCCGAAGCTCAGCGTATCAGAACCGTACAGACAAAGCATTAAAGACCCGAACCTACACTAATCTCTGGATATGGAAAAATATTGACAAAAATTAGGGTTTAGGGTTAGGTAATTGCAGAGATAGAGAGAGGAATTGCGAATAGAATAGGAGCGAAGCAGGAAAGTAAAGCCCAGACTCGCACGTGGATAAAATTCCAACGAGCGTTAACTAATGCAGCGGGTTTTCTTTTTTGTAAGCGGGTCAAGAACTCGCGCCCGGTAGAGGAAAATTCCTCGTCCCTCTTGGTTTGTGACTTCTCTTTTTTTTAAAACATGGACATTCGATTTATAAAGTATAATCTTAGCCGATTGAGCTATTCATTAAGGATAAAATAAAGTATTTTTTAAAATTATCATTTGATTAAAATTCATTAACAATCAATCACATGCTCAATGGTAATTTTAATAGTTATATCATTCTTAAAGTGACACAAAAAAGACTTGTAGCATTATTCCACCCGGCAACCTGATTCATGATGAATCACATTTACAATATGAACCCTTTTTTTTTATTAAATCATATGAGTTTTTTTTTTTTTTTTTTACACATGTCCACATAAGAGGGGGAGGAAGATTCAAACTAATAACATGCTTCATGAGGCATAGTCCTCAACTGATTGAGTTACTTCTTTGGGACATAATATGAACTATTTATTTTAAATTAACCATTCAAAAAATTTGTGTCTAGTTTCACGTAAAAAAATAAATTTGCATCCACTCCTAAGTATTTCATAGGTGGTCAGCCACCCAAAAACAATTATTTGTGGTGGTTTGCCACCCCAAAGTACCCAATAGAGGCGACCAATCACCTCAACAATTTTTAGAGGGATTGTGCACTCTTTAAAATAGCTAATAAAAATGGTTTAACCATCCCAAAAGAGACTTTTGATAATAGTCAAGGATTTGGGGTGGCCCGACCTCCCCCCACAACTTTCTCACATCTCCACCAACCAATGTCTTTTCCTCTACTCCTCCACAACCTCCCTACTATTGTTGGGCTCCTCTCCCATCGCATGTTCCTATCTTATCTCCGCCTTCATCATCCCCTTGCAAAGGCCACCTTAAAAGTATATTTTGGGGTGGTTCAACCACTTTGAACTCGCTTTTATGTGTGATCCGCAAAAAAGATGGCTTTGTCGCTAGAGTGGTTCAGCCCCACAAAGACCATATTGAGTGCAACACCTGGATAAATTAAAAGTTAAGATAAATTGAAAATTCAAAAGGAAATTAAATGTTAATAAAAGGTATGTCTAAGTGACGCATGAGACAATGCATATGGTTGGATCTCATCATGGACAACGATTGCACTATTAAGTATCATTGAGATAAGGCCAATGTGGTGACCGATGCATTGAATTGAAAGGCAATCAGAGAGTTGTCGTCTTTGGTAGCCGCATAATTGCATTTGATCACGAACATAGAGAGGCTAAGCCTAGGGGTTGTGTATGAGGGAGGATTGCCATATATGATTGCCATGGTGATTCAGCCAATAATGATAGAAAGAATTAAGAAGGCACAAGATAAGTATCCAAAGTACATCAAGTTTAAGCTTGAGTCCAACAAGGAGAGGCACACTACTTATATGTTATGAGAGATGGGATTCTTAAGCATAAAGATGATCTTTTTGTAACTGATGATGAGATGTTGAAAAGAGAGCTTATCGAGGAAACTCACCATTCTCTCTACATAGTGCATCTGGGAAGCACTAAGATGTACCGAGACTTGAGAGATTTTTCTGGTAGAGCAACATGAAATGAGATGTTGCCAAGTACGTGGAGCAATGCTCTACATCAACATGTCAGCAAGTAAAGGCAGAGCATTAGCAGCCAACAAAACCCCTCTCAACTACTTTCACGTGCTATGATGAAAATGGGAGAAAGTCACTATGAACTTTGTTATATGATTGCCTCAAGCGACAACAATGTATTACGTGAATGATTTTGCATATCATAACACAATGCATGATGCAATATGGCCAATAATAGAAAAAATGACAAAAATAATCAATTTCATCTTGATTAAGGTTACAGATTCAATGCATAGGCTGGCAAAACGATGCATTAATGACATTGTCAACTTGCCTGAAATACTAGTTGCCATTATCTCAAATTGAAATCTTGGTTCTATGTTACTGTTATGGATAAGTATGCATAAAGCCATTGGGATGAAATTGCAGTTTAGTACAACCTATCACCTATAAATATTGAAGAATATGTTACATATGTGCGTGCTCAACTTCAAGCGAAATTAGATCCAATACTCACCATTAATCAAGTTCGCCTACAACAACTTTCTGGCAACCATTGGTATGATATAGTGCAGGGCGTTGTACGGACGCAAGTTTTGCTTATAACTTCTCGTTTTTTATATAAGTCATGTTAGAATTATCTAAATTCCTTGTGGCACTCTTGTTCACTAAAACTCTTGTTCAATAAAAAATACTTTTAAAACCACAAACTCACCTTTCAACATAAAATACAAAAGCTTCTAACAATATTCACTTTTTATAAGCATAATCATGGAGATACAAAACTTAAATTATTAGTGTGTATACACTAGTCAAAATATGTCGCGTTTAAAACATATCGATATCAATAATTAACTTAACACAACTTAGCCACTTCAAAGTAAGGCCTCCTATTACCCTCATGGATAATAATCTGAATGCGCATATAGGTTGTGTTTATTAATTAGCCTTTTTGGTAACACTTGTAAAATTATCATTATTTTACAAGTGGATGTGTGAATTCACAATCAGCAAGTAAAAATACCATGGCATTTAATGTATGTGACTTGAGCTCCTATTTTCCTTTGAAAACAAATCCCTATATCTAGTGTTTACAACACAACTATTACAAAGCATGGTTTTCGTCTATAAATTGCCGTAGCCGTTTTGCAAATTGCATGTTTTAGAGAGAGGGGTTTACACATAATAATAATAAAACTAAACTTTATTTTTTTTTTGCATTTTTTTTTTACTATATCTATATAAATTCACGGTCCATAATATGAAGCAAGTAAAACTATTTATAACATGTTGTAATGTAAATCTTCACCATAATATATATACACTGATGTATATTCTCAAACATAATACTTATTTATCATATTCTTTAGACATTTTATTAGGCATATACACCTGCCTAACTATTGGGTTTGCTAGGCTTTTATTTATCTTATAACATTAGGGTATTAAGTGTATACTCCTACTTACCCGTCATAGTTTGTTAATATGACCTCATTTAACCACTCAGTATGTTAGTACTTTCTCCCTAACTCAGTCGATTAAGCTCACAACTCAATCAAAAGAGAGGGTACTGGCAACAACAAGCCAATCTTCCTGTAATTGCTCTCAAACCTTGCCTTTTAACAACTTTTCACTACAATACAAAATTAATTTATCTCTCACTCTACCTTGGCTAATGATTTTTGAACCAATGATTGTTGTATTTTTTTTTTTTTTGAAAGAAATACATTCCAATTTCATTAATAATAATCACGAGCATAAAGCTCTTACATCGCAGGAGCACAAAGCCCTAAAAATGCAAATTATAGCCGAAGCTATAAGGATACAACATCACCTAAAACCCCCGCTAACTTATGACTAGTTTTCAGTTGAAATAACAGATCTGCATAAGATAGACGCAATCCAATGCATAGGTAGCGCAAATTCCTCCTCGACTTAAAAGCCAGGATGAAGTTCATGTCCACAACTCGAAGGTCTGGACTAAAATTCACATCCACGACCTAAAAGATCTGGACCAAAGTTCAATTCACATCCAAGCAGGCAGATCGAGGGGCCAAGCCTTATTACAAAACAGAAGCAAGAAAACCGAAATAAAACGTAGGCGAACCAAAGAGGTAGAGCCTTATTACAAGCAAATAACAAAAATGAAATGCATACAGGGAAAAAACATGAACAAAGACAATACAAGAAAAATAAAACAAACGGGAACAGGCACACACAGCGTGGATGCTGATTGTGCACTCGCCGAAAACTGACACCGGAAGGGAACGATCGAAGCTCAACGCGGTGGGGATGCGAAAAAAGGCCCAAAACAGTGGACAGAGGGTGGCGAAACCGATCACCAACTGGCCGGAAAACCATCGCAACATGGGACGTTGAAGCTTATCGCTAGAGGGGCACGAGGAAAAACCCAGCAACGTACGGTGGGCGGAGGAGATCGGCGGCAAACACAAAATAAAACTGGGGAGAGTTTGAAAGAAACCCTCAAAATCAACACCCACACCGAGTGTCACACATGTAAGGCTACAAGAACATCACACAAAAAACACAGCAAAAAAACAGAAAGGAAAGGAGCAGAAAACAACTAGAGAGCCCCGCCAAGGACAAAAGCGAAACAAAGAGGAAGGGGCGGCAGAGAAAGGGTAGGGAGGAAGTAACCCGGGCCAGGGACATCAAGTAAATTACTGGCACCTGGTGCAAGGGCAGGCGAGGGGGAGGAGGGAGGCAGCAAACGGCCATCCCTCCTCCCCTCACCATGGGAGAGGGCTTACCTGAGGCTGCGGCGCTAGATTGTTGTATTAATTAACTAGGTGAATCAGTATAAAATTTATTTAACGTTTAACCAAAAAATAAAACAATATATTTTTTTATATTGCTCAATCTCCTTCCCTTGCCCCAATATTGTCAAAGGCGTCTATTCCTCGTTTGTTTATCTCTTTCTAAATTAAATTTACTACTTATCATGGTATTATATGTATTGGATGAAAGTTTATAGTTTATAGTTTATTTAATTTGAAAACATAAAAAATTGAGGATCAAGATTGTTTTACGTCAAGATTTTGTTTTGTTACATCTAATAGTATTTATGGTGTCACGTTATTTAAAATTTTAAATAGTATAACAACATATATATATATATACTATTAAGCATATAAAATTTAATATGAATCTATATTTTCATTTGAAATTGAGTTAATCATATTATTATTATTTAAAAAAAAAGTAAAAAAATAACACCAATCACATATCATTAATATTATCCTGAATTGGAATCTTATAGAAATGTAGCAGCAAAACAATTGTGGGTCGAACTCTAGGGACAGAGCTTTTAATGGGCACAATTGCATAATACGAGTCGCAACACGGCAGTAGTGTGCACTATCGGTTTAAAACAAGCTGACCCATCAGTATCAACGGCCGCAATTCACCTTTCCTCAACTGGATGGGAATCCACGGGGCCCACCTTCACAATTCGTACGCGATTTCTGAGTGCGTGTATAGACTTTATAACTACTAATTAATTACGTCACACGTACTTATATATATTATTATATATACACACAAAAGGAACAGTGGGTTTTTCGTTTTTCATTTTCAGGCTTGATTGTTAGGGTTTTTGGCTCAATTATTTTCCGCTTGTCTCCTCGGTACTCCAATCGAATACGCAGGCAAGTTTTTCAATCGATTTCGACCTCTTATTTCGAGCATTGTTTCCGATCAATATTGTGTTTGCGTTAGAGCTCGATTTCTCAGTTATATTATTGAATTTCGTTTCCGCAATCGCTGTCTTGCGGAATCATCTGGAATCGTTTTATAGGGGTTTCAGTTCGCTGTCATTATGGCACGCATTGTGATTTCTTCTAATTTCAAAGCGCTTTGGTAAATTAATAGATAATTTTTATTTATTTATTCATTCTCTGCAACTGAGTAAATTAATAGATAAATTTTGGGGTTAGGGTTTCGCAATAGCGCTGGTTTGAAGTTCTTGATGATGTCTTCTCGCAGCTCTTGATTGTTTTCGATATAATTTTAGCCCAAAAATTCAGAGTTATGAATGTGGTTATGTATAAAAAAAATTGTTTGTTTCTCTGTATCGTCTTATTGAGCAAATTTTGTACAAGATGTTTGTGTCAATTATGCTTATAAAAAAAAAAAGATGTTTGTGTCGATTATGCATATACATAATATAACTTGGTTGAGATTGTGATTATTTTGATTTTGTTGTGGATTTACAGATTATTCTAGTTTGACTTTGTTTTTTAATCGGCCTTTACTACAATGGACCGCAAGATTATTGAGCTGGACCAAGGTTGGGATTACATGGAGAAGGGCATTACGAAGCTAAAGAGGATTCTGGAAGGGTTGCCGGAGCCTCCTTTTAGCTCCGAGGAATACATGATGCTCTACACGTATCCTTTTTTTTTTATTTAATTAGTACATATAATTATTCTTTATATAAACACCTGTCATTTGAGGCATTCATGTTTGTGCATTGTGATTGTATTTCCTTAATTCCAAGTATAGAACAATCTACAACATGTGTACCCAGAAGCCCCCTCACGATTACTCCCAACAGCTCTATGACAAGTACCGTGAGGCGTTTGAGGAATATATTACTTCGACGGTGAGAAATATTGGCTTGCTTTTTTCTTTTTCTTTTTTCATGTTTTAATAAGTATCATAAGGTGTAGAGTTGTAGGCTATTGTGTGGATTTATTTCAACTCCCAATGGGAATATTTATGTCATGTAATTTGATCTTTGACTGTGATTGTTATGTTTTGTAGAAGTCTCTCCTTTCATGTAGGAAAGGACTTATCTTAGAGGTCCTAGAGTTTTGTGGAACTTTTGCACACAATTGATGCTTAAAAGAAGAGTTTTATGGTCTGAGGTGGTACTTTTGGTTCTGAAAGTGTTTTTGTACCATGGCTTTTGGTTGGTTGCATATAACTTTTTTTCTTGCATAGATGCATTATTTTTGTATGAAATTGATTAATTTTTTTTCCAGCCTCTTTGTCTTTCAATACCAAACTTTTTTTTTTTTTGGATGAATGAGTAAATCTTTCATGTATCACACTGAAGTACAATGCTCTATAACTATTTTTAAGCTAGAAACTCCTGGAAACAACCAAGTTTCCACACTAAAACCATACACTAAGGATTAGCCAAACTATACACCACTAGGACAGCAATCTAAACAAGACAGAATCCACAATATGTACACCCACAACCTATCTGCATCACCAAGAAACAGAGACAAAAAGCCAAATCAGCTACCACCAATCTGTTCCCAACCAACAGAGGCTAGTAAAGCAAAAACCAAGCTGCATCAACTCCCCTGCAGCACTATCAATAGCCACCTTAAATTATCATCAACTACATCCAAGACAGCAGCCCCTGCCCACACTAAGCCAGGAGCCTCATCATTCACACTCTGAAGCAAGTACAAAAATCACTGCACATAGACACACTATCCTCAATCCTCTGCATAATCATACCTGAGTCTGCATCAGCACAAAATGCTCAGCCACACCAGCAAATCCAGTTACACCAGCAGATCCTATTCAGTCTCAGCTTTAAAAATGCTCTCCTGCAAGTCCCAATTCTTACATAATTCTTCATTTTCCTTGCTTCTCTGGAATCTTACCTTAAACATAACCTGAGTTTGAACTTCCAATCTTATTTTCTGGCTAAGCTTCTCCTCAATAAGTAAGTGATTCCTGTGCGTTATATTATTTGTCTCCCTTCATATGTTGTAAACAGATGCACTTAAAACCAGCTTACATAAAACAGTTTCAACCCTTTTCCCTTCCAATCCTTTAATCCTCTTTCCACAATAGCATCCCATCCATAAGGAGGATTATCTATCAAACAGTTTTCCAGATTCCCCAACCCTACTTTTCTGCAAAAACTACATAAAAAAAAAAGAAAAAGGTTTTTCCCTTCCATAAATCCTCTACAAAATACACAAAGAATGTTTCCAACAAAACCCCATTTGAGCAACCTTTCACCCGTGGTTAGGTTATCACAAGCAACCAACCATAAAAAATAAAAGCCTGCATAGGAATTGCCTCTGGAAACCAAACTAATCTCCACCAAGAGACTGGTTGCTGTTTGATCCGAATGATATCCCAAGAATCAGCACAGTTGTAAGTCTCTTTCTTAGAGACGCTCCAAGTAGGGTGATCCATATCTCCAATACACACCAAGGACAGTTTGCTTTGAATCTTAACAAGGTTTTCAGACCTTGTCGCCTGCCAATACCAATTTTTATCATGGATGACAGTAGACAGCCTAGTGTTTAGATGACTCCCTGCACCATAGATGATCCTAGGACCATAAGTTTCAAGTAATATCCCATCAGGATGCCAATGATCCATCCATAGAAAAATGTTCTCTCCACTCCCTACCTTATACAAAATAAACCTTCTAGCAATGTCTCTTAATGTATGAAGCTTTCTCCAACACCATGAGCACCTTTGTGGGATTTTACTTGCCAAAAGCATTTGCCTTTTAGCAAATATTCGTTTACCCATGCCACCCATAAGGATCCAGCCCTTGCAAATAAGGTCCATATATGTCTCAACATAGAAGCCTTGTTCCAACCCTCCAACCTCTTAATACCCAAACCCCCCTCCCTCTTAGGAACACAAATCAGATTCCAGCTTACCTTAGCTCTAGCTTTGACAATACCATACTTGCTTCTGGAGTCTCTTACTTTTTGGTTGTTTTAACCCATTGTCCTCCCTGTTTAACTTTATGTTTCAGGTGTTACCCTCTTTACAAGAGAAGCATGATGAATATATGCTGAGGGAGCTGGTGAGAAGATGGTTAAACCACAAGGTTATGGTGAGGTGGCTGTCACGCTTCTTTCACTATCTTGATCGGTATTTCATTGCAAGGAGGTCACTTCCTGCACTTAATGAAGTTGGACTAGCCTGCTTCCGCGATCTGGTTTGTTATAAGTCACTCACTATTTATGACATTTACTTTGGTCTAATTCCCCTGCATGTCTTCTGCTTCAAAGTTACCTTGGGTGGTATGAGAATGCATTTTTTTTCTTCTTTCAAATCTAGGTTTACCAGGAGGTAAAAGCTAATGCCAGAGATGCTGTAATTACTCTTGTAAGTTTGTTGCTTATTGATCGTGAATTTTTTGTAAGATTCTATATCTTGTAATCCAAAAGGTTTAGCTACTCAATGTGTGTGGACCAACAGATTGATAAAGAACGTGAAGGAGAGCAAATTGACAGAGCACTGTTGAAGAATGTTATAGACATATTTGTTGAAATTGGAATGGGACAGATGGAGCTTTATGAACAAGATTTTGAAGCACAGATGCTTGAAGACTCTGGTGCGTACTATCGTCGTAAAGCATCAACCTGGATTTCAAACGATTCTTGTCCAGAATACATGTTGAAGGCAAGTCTATGCGCACAAAGATTCTTGATGGTGTAGTTTATGTTGATAAACTTTGTGATTCTAACATCTATTATCTCATTAAATTGTATAGGCTGAGGAGTGCTTGAAAAGGGAGAGGGACAGAGTTTCTCATTACCTGCATATAAGCAGCGAGCAGAAGTTGGTGGAGGTTAGTTAGTTAATGTTTATTTGTGTATAACAAAATACATATTAAATCCATGTGTAGTTGGCTTCTTCTTTTTCTCACATATGAAGTGGTGATACTTTTCAGCAATCCTCCCTTTCCGAAGAAAAAAATAAAATAAAGCTATTGAGTGGTGTTGCTTTAAATAGCCATGCATCATTCCCAGAAAAATAATAAGGACCTTCTGAAGTTGGTATTATTCCATTAAAACACTTCCAATTTCCAAAATTAAAAAAGAAGAAAAAGGAAGTTGAATTAAGGAGCATTATAAATTCTTGGTAACTATTTTTTATATGTATTTGATACAAATATGCCCTCTGATGAGATGATAATATAGAAATAAATCAGAGTGGAGTGGTGAACAAGTTCCTCACATATGCATTATATATGTGGCACATATGACACCACCCCTTCTATATGGAAGTCTCTTTTTTGGCTGTTAAAGTAACCTGGAAAGAAAATCCTGCAGCAGAAAACATTTTCATTTCATCCATTTGTAGTTGTGGATGCATACTAGTACTATTTGGAAAAGATTTTCTGTGGTTTCTGTCTACTCAACTTAGCCGCATGCTTGGTTTGTAGAAAGTTCAAGATGAGTTGTTGGTGGTTAATGGGACACAACTGCTTGAGAAGGAGCAGTCTGGGTGTCGTGCTTTGCTGAGAGATGATAAGGTACTTTGCTCTAAGTCTTGTGCTTTTGCAATTTTTTTTTTTTTTTAACTATTTCATTAATGCTTTATCTATCATCCTGCCCTTGCTATTAAAGGTGGAGGATCTTTCTAGAATGTATAGACTTTACCATAAAATACTGAAGGGCTTGGATCCTGTTTCTACTATATTCAAGCAGGTCAGTTGTTTCCTGCTTACATTTATTTTGATGAACAAAAAGAACGTCTCAGATGTTCAGAGACATCTTGTACTGATTCTTTGAGGGTTTCCCTGTTGTAGCATGTTATTGCTGAAGGTACAGCCCTGGTCCAACAGGCTGATGATGCTGCTAGTAGTCAGGTTAAGTATTTTGATTTATTCTCCTTTAATGTAGTAAAATGTATATCTTTGCACACATGTTTTTTTGTATTCCTTTGTTGTTTAGTCGGTGTGCTTAAATTGCCTTGTGCACATGTTAGGGGATATTCTGTGCAGCTTATATTTGTGTTAAACAAAAGATAATTCTATTATTTGAAGGCCCAAACTTCTATGTTGTTTTTGTCTATTTGTATATTATCAATGTTACGTCTTTTTTGGCATTTAGTTTGTTCGTGTTTCATCTGTTGGCCTTAACATGAGGTACATACCTTTTATATATAAAGCCGTAACCAATGTTCTTGACTGGGTTTTATCATCAATGCATTTTGAAGGGTAGTTTAATTGGCTGCATTTTCTCTCTCTCTCTCTCTCTCTCTCTCTCTCTCTCTCTATATATATATATATATATTAAAGTTAAAAGACCATTAGTGGCTCTTTTCCTTTTGTCTTGTAGATCTAGTTAACTTTTATGATTTTCAACCTCATTAGGGTGGTTGCTTCTCTTGTATACTTTTCGTGTACTTGAGCTTTTCTTTTTTGTCAATAAATTATTATTCATAAAAAAAAAAAAAAATCATTAGTGGCATGCAAAGAGCGATAATCAATTGCCATTTAGGTGTTGAGTTTTACTCGAGATGGGTGTTGTTACATATGAAGGCTTCATTAAGTTCCATAAGATCTTCGCACTTGAAAGCTTATGCTTATTCTTGTAGTATTTCAGAGTAGCTAGTTATGTGTTGGGTATAATTGTTCTTTTGTTATGTGCAATTTGTTACGCCCCAAAAAGTACTACATAGAAAGAAGAACAAGATGGATTCTTAAAAGTGTTAAACAAGATCATTAATGTCCTGCAACATCTTTACTTGTTTTTGTTTTTGTTTTTGTTGAAGATACATGATCATTACTGCTGTGCGAAGAGGGATTATTAAGCAAGAGGTTAACATACAGCTGTTGAGTTTTACTGCCACACAAGTGCTATTAGATATATATATTTTTTTAAAAAAAATTATATCGGATCCTGGCATAAGAAAGCTTTTGTTTGTTCGTGTAGTCTATTAGAGTACTTTATTAGGTATTGGGGTAATGATTGATTTGTGTTATGCAATTCATATAGTTAAATTAAGTACTACGTGGAAAACAGAAAAAGATGGGATAGATTATAGCAATAGGGAATGAAATAATTCCATGTGATATTTTCCTATTATGATATTCATTTTTTAGATTTTGCGATCTTTCTTATTCTTTTCGTCTATGTAGGAATTATGATGCTACCTCGGTTCCTCTATGAATTGGTTGACTATAATGTATACTAGCCCCTTTGTAGGTTATCAGCTTTTCGTCTTTGTTTCTTAATTGTTGATTTTGGTGCTAAGTCTTGATTTCCTTGTTTCTGCAGACTCCAAATGGGGCTGGGGTGCAGGAACAGGTAAATCTTTTAACCTATACTTGTAGAATTTTTAGGAATTGTAAGAAAGGTTAAAGATGGATTTAGTTGTGCGGTCTGCAGGTCCTTGTCAGAAAAATAATTGAGCTGCACGACAAGGATATGGCATATGTGGTTGATTGCTTTTTGAACCACAGTTTGTTCCACAAGGTTTGTGTTGAAAAATACTAGTTGTTTGGACCTGCCTTATCACTTTATGTGTGTCTAAAAAATATTAATAATTTTGAGTGTCCATTAGGCCCTGAAAGAGGCTTTTGAGGTATTTTGCAACAAGACTGTTTCTGGCAGTTCAAGTGCAGAGCTACTGGCTTCATTTTGTGATAATATCCTCAAGAAGGGTGGGAGTGAGAAGTTGAGTGATGAAGCCATAGAAGAAACACTCGAGAAGGTAGTATTATTAGTTTTGTGCTGTACATATTACTGGCGGTGGCACTGGTCATAATCTATGTTATTCTGGTCTACAGGTAGTGAAGTTGCTCGCATACATTAGTGACAAAGACCTTTTTGCAGAATTCTACCGGTAATCACTAATTTTTTTAGTAGGTTTTGACTTTGTTTTATATTTCATTTGTTACTGTTGGAACCTTTGAGCTTAATCAAGGGTGGTTGCCTCGGGATTTGTGGCATAAATGGATAGTTTTGCTAGAAACAGTCAGTATTTTTTTTTGGTTGTCGCTGATTCTGCATTGCTGAGACTGCAGGAAAAAGCTTGCTCGCCGGCTACTTTTTGATCGAAGTGCTAATGAAGAACATGAAAAGAGTATACTTACCAAGCTGAAACAGCAGTGTGGTGCGCAATTTACATCAAAGATGGAGGGGATGGTGAGTTGGCTGTGATTATTTGGCCCAAGTGTTGCATCTGTCGACATTATTGTTCTGTCAATTTAGATAATGCTTGGCATCTTTTGTTCTTTTTCTTTCTTCTCCAGGTGACAGATTTGACACTGGCACGGGAAAACCAGAACAACTTTGAGGATTATCTTCGTAATAACACAAATGTAAATCCTGGGATTGATTTGACAGTCACGGTTCTTACTACTGGATTTTGGCCAAGTTATAAATCATTTGATCTCAGCCTCCCTCCGGAAATGGTAACATTTACTTGTTTAGATGATGGGCATGTTAAAATTTCCACCGCTAATGTTAGTTTGCTGTGAAGTAGTCAGGTTTACTAATATATGTTATATTTGTAATGTTTTTGCTTCAGGTCAAGTGCGTGGAAGTTTTCAAAGGATTCTATGAAACAAAAACAAAACACAGAAAACTAACGTGGATTTACTCATTGGGCACTTGCAACATTAATGGCAAGTTTGAGTCAAAAACCATTGAATTGATTGTGTCAACCTATCAGGTAATCTTATTTTGCAAAATTTTCTATGTTGTTTAGTGGGTTGGAACTAGATTATTAGATTCACGTGTTGACTCTGAATTTGGGATCGTAATCTTCTGTTTATATTTTACAGGCTGCTGCCTTGCTGCTATTTAATAACGCTGATAGATTGAGTTATTCAGAGATTATGACTCAATTGAACTTGACCCATGATGACTTGGTTAGATTGCTCCATTCTCTGTCATGTGCCAAGTATAAGATCCTGAGTAAGGAGCCAAACACAAAGACTATCTTGCCAACAGACAACTTTGAGTTCAACTCCAAGTTCACAGATAGAATGAGGAGGATTAAGGTATTTAGCATTCTCACTTTTCAATTGCTTTTACCACTTCCTTCGGTTCTTCTATATTAAAGGTGATAACTTTTGAAAATTTTCAACTGTAGATACCGCTCCCTCCAGTGGACGAGAGGAGGAGGGTAATTGAAGATGTTGACAAGGATAGGCGATACGCTATAGATGCTGCAATTGTGCGCATTATGAAGAGTCGGAAAGTATTGGGTCACCAACAATTGGTTATGGAGTGTGTTGAGCAGTTGGGCCGCATGTTTAAGGTCTCTCTCTATTCTTTCATCTTCTGTTTATGTGTTGATGCTACATATGATAGTGCTAAAACACGGTCATGGAAGCACTTAAACAATGATGACACTGTTTTCTTAAGATATTATTTTGTCGGCATTCATCAATTGTATCATGAAATCTGGCATGCATCTTACTGCAAATATTATGTTTTTCTTACTTCATTTTGGCTTTTGAGTTGCATATAATATTAATATATGGTGAGCATTGTTTTAGGGGCCATTGGTTCCAAAACAAAGTATTGAGTTCTGTAGAAATGTCAGATGATTCCATTTCTTTTATGTTATTTTCCTGGTTTTCATTCTCTATACTAATCCAACTTAATAATGGATGCAAATGTGCAGCCCGATATTAAAGCAATAAAGAAGAGGATGGAAGACTTAATCACCCGGGACTATCTGGAGAGAGACAAGGATAACCCGAACGTGTTTAGGTACTTGGCATGATTTTGCTACTAGTGCCTGTTGAACGTTGCAAAGCTGGAGCTGTTGATGGTTTGTTTAATCACGGTGGGTGGTGGTGTAGGGGGCCTTGGCATGGACCTGTGATGTTCTTGGAAAGGAGTAGTGGGTTGGGGGGGGGGGGGGGGGGGGGGGGTGGTGGGGTGGGGGTGAGCGTGGGTGGGGGACATTATTATACTCATTATAAATTTCTGTAAATGCTTTTCGTTACAGCTTGCTGTGCCCTTTTCTCTAGTATATTAGGAAGGTAAAATTCAGGAGTAGCGAATTTTTGTGTACCACCTTAAGGGCAAATATCTTGTGATTTACCTATATAATTACCCTTTCGGAGAAGAAAATTAATAGGAATGCCCATTTTTAACATCATTGGTGATGCCTGATAATCAAGTGAGTGTTTCAGTCACAAAATCCATGCACTTTCTAGTTTTTACCAACTTGACCCATTAAAAATGTTTTATGTTATTTGTCTTGTTTTACTGGGTTAATATGACAATATGCTTGCTTGTCAATCTATAATTTGGATCATAAAATTGTTCAAAATCCTTATTGGAATTATAGTAAGTTCGGTTCTTTCTCAGTATTTACAGCCGTTAATCATGACAATTATCGAGGAAAATTCATCACATGAGATGAAAAAAAAAAATTGAAGAATGAGAAGATGTAAGATTTTATTAATAAGGATTGGACAAATGTTGCTACTATTATACACGTGTAAAGAGTATGCAAGTCTGGAGATGGGTCAAAATCTCGTCATCAATGAGTTAATCACCATTTACAAATCAACCAAAAATAAAAGAGACAAAGTAGGCTGAAGTGAATAAAGAAAGTCAAATTTTCCCCTGCTGCAGTCAATAATCCACTAGCCAACCGTACTTCCATGGCCACTGCGTTTTAATTACTTAACCTGCATCCACATGCAATTATGTTAGTATTAATAAGACTTTTAACTCTAAATTACATAAACACATAATCCCCAATATAAGCATAATTCGGAAAATAATATCTAATAACTCTTTTTTAACTATAAGTTGCGTACTACATAGAACAAATTCGTTATTCCTGTTTATTTTTGCTTTTCTTTTCCTTCTTCTCGGCATATAACTATAATTTTATATTACTTATGTTATTAATTTGATGGAGAATTAGACAGCCGTCTTGAATTACAAGTAGCCCAAAGCTTGGTATTAAAATAAAACATTTAAAACTTGGGTTTTAAAATTGAATTGATGCAGAGCACAAGAAGCAATAGCTATAATTTTCTGAATATTTATGTATCAGAGTTACAAGTAAATACCAACATAAAAAAAAAAGTGGTAGAGGGGCATTTTGAACACGCTCTTGGGGTCTCCTATTCAAACCATCAACCTATAACTCTTTATAACTTGCTAACACGTGTTAGCATGTGGTTAGAGCCACGCTAGTTATTAAAAAAAATTAAGACCCTCTAACCACATGTTGACACGTGTTTTTAAAAAAATATTGGTCTAGCATTTTTCTATATATTAATACTAAAAAAAGAAAACTAAAAATGCAATTTAAACCCGTAATAAGTAACTCTCTTGACACTAATCAATTGGGAGGAAATAAGTATTTCATAGACATATGAATTGAAGTTTCATGTCTTCATCAAGTTTAATTAGGGGGTGAAAAGAGTAACTTCACCTGTTACTGTTAGATCCAAATGTACTAGCTGATGGCATGGTATTACACTGCCTCCAGCCCTTTTGAAAAAAGAAACTTGAGCGGTTCTGATATGAATGCGAATCAATGATTTGCATATTTACAAATATAGACACTGCCAATTAAGAAAATAAAATGAGTTAGAAATGAATGAAGAATAGCAGTAAAAGCAAATCTTTCACAACAGAGCACCACAAACCTCTAAAGGAAAACACTTGATGAATGCAGTTCTGAAAGCTGCATGGTTGTTATTACTGTAATTACTTTCTTGTATATAATTTTGGCTGACTTATTCCTGCTTGTATCTATCAACAACAAAGAGAACATTGTTCCCACCTACAATAATATAAACTATAGAAGACCACCTGCAAATATGCATAAAACACAAAGTCAGAACAAAAACAGAGAATTAGAAACAACAGGTTGATGGAAAAGAAAAGATTGATGTAAAAGAAGTTGCCTACATGAGACTGCCATTTCTTTTATGCTCTATACTCTGAAGTGTCAGTGCTGGTAAACCAATATCACAAAATTCGAGCACATTGGGGCAGCTCCCCATGCTTCAAGTTGTCTCCAACCAAAGTAAACATCAAATTGAGAGGACAGAAAAACTACAACTTCCTTAGATGAAAAATGAGGCCAATTGAAGTTTCGGTATCAAAATTCAAACACCCCAACTATTATATCTTCAACCACAATCCTGAAGGATCATATATCCACTTACATTAAAAAATTGCAGAATCACTTTGGCAGAACCTTAACTGATTCACACTTCCTCAATTTGCCCCTTGTCCAATTCAGAAAGCAGATACGGCCCTTAAATGGTTCATTTCAAGATGCCATTACTCATCTTGCATCACAAAAATGTATATAGTGCACTAACTTTGCAAGTTGGTGATGACTAGTCTCTCGAGAACTATCATGCAGTGTGGCAGAGAGATCCAGGTCAGCCTCTTTTTCTTTGTTCCTTAAAGGCTTAATACACAGGATACACCAACCAAAATTAATTTCTTCTCATGGTTGAATTGTCTCCATAACCACTTTTGATTCTTTAACGGCTAATGGCCTCCATTGCAAGCCGTACCAAACGTAGACATCCCTCAACATCTTGGAAGTTAAAATCAAGAGCCCTTTTAATGGAAGAGATACTCTCCCCACATTTGGTCTCACCTAAGCTTACATTAGCAGCTGCAAAAGCAATTCGTGATTTCCTTGAGGCTTCCATTGCAAAATTTACATCCTGTGCCTGCATATCATCAAGTTTGATTATGCTCATATACAAATAGAGTATAATATGGAAAAGAAGCTCAGTAAGACATTATAGCTGTTGTATCATAGGTAAGATTACATTATAAACTTGATGTGGTTTGGATGGAAGTTGTGCTGCCCATACATAAAAACCATTCCAAGACACATATAGCGAGATATTAAGCAGGATGCTTTTCATCAAGGGTATTGAGGAAAGATGCATCATTTGCATATAATATTCTTCTCCTACTAACAATGTACATTTGAAGCCTAGTTGGTTTATAATATTATTATTCTTAATATTCTGCAACAATTTAAGTTTATAAACAGGATTAATATATGCTTACAAAGCTGAGCAACCGCACAAAGTTGGGACGGCTTTGGGCAGCAATGACATGGTTTCCAGCAACTTGGGGAGAGCTAACACCCTTTGATAAGGTAACCTTGTCCACTGTGGTGGGGTTGTTTAAGTTGTCAAGATCAGAGGCAGATGAAGAAGGAGACTCACCTGAATAATGCAACAAAAGAATGACATCACATAACAACAAGAATGGTAGTAAACACCCCTTTTAGTGTTAATTCAGTGGCATATAATAAACTCTGAAAGGCAATTTCTAAAGGAAAAGAACGAAAAAAAAAAAAAAAAAATCATTTAATATGACAAAAAAAGGGCACCCTCGTGGGCCTCGTCACAAGCTCTTCTTTTAAACATGGATTTTAGGCAAGCATACTAATGCATGTACCACTCCACCAATTAGAGAGGCCAAACAAAATTGTTTGTAAAAAACAGTCAGAACAGAATAACCAACATGTGTGCCTCTATATAATTTGATTTTTCACTGAAACTTTTTGGGGGAAACTACATTTAGCCTCCTCTAATAACCACCCTATTTGAAATGTCCCCTCAATGCTTCAATTTTGCAATTACCCCCTTCTTTGCAATGTCCTATTTCCGCGACCCAAAATGAAAAATGGTAATTTTTTTGCTTTTATTTTTTTCAGAATTTTTTTATTTTTTGCTTATATATATATATATATATATATATATATATATATATATATATATTTTCTGATTTTTTGCCATTTTTTGCCATAGGTTCATCATACAACTATATCAAATTATTAGATGTGTGCATTCACTTGTGTGTGACATTTACTTAGAACTGTGGGAAACTGGGGATTTTAAGCTAAGAAGAGCTTATTGTAGCTTTAATGCATAACAAGTAACTATGAAATAATTTCCCAGGAAAAAAAATTTGTTCCCACAGAAAAACAACAATTTTACTAGATTATAATTACCAGGAGGAACCATTTGTAGAGCAGTTTGCAACTCGTGGCGATCTCTACTTGCACTAGTATGTGAGAAATAAACTACCCTCATATAAGCCACCTCCATGCATTTGTAGGCCAGAGCAGCAGCAGCCATGTGTTTGGATTTCTCATATTCATGGGCACAAAACCTATTCCATACAGCAGATGATCAAAATGACAGGCACGATAGCTCCAAATGCTTATTCAAATTTACAAAGATCAACAAATCCAGAACAATTTCAATATTAAGATAACCAAGTTCCAGATAGCTGCAGTATTATCCAGACAATTAAAAATTTATATGCTATATCTCTAACAATTGGGAGAAAATAGAATGAGAAAGAGTTACAATCACTACAGATTTACATTAGTCAACTTAACCAAATGAAAAGATGGTTAAGAAAGCTTCACTAAGAATGAAGAAGACCACAAAGATGAATCCCAAAGGTTCAAGCGAATGAGTCTCAAGCCTCTCTCCCCCTCCCCCTATCTCTTGTCCTCTCATTCCAGAACCCAACACTGGCTCCTATAATCTCCAAAATTAACCTTTAACTAAAAAATGAACTCTTTGATCTCAGACCCAAAAGCCCTCCGCATACAAGTCACAACAAATGAGAGATGGTATCCATAGGTTACAAGCCAAGATATTGCCTACAACTTCACATCATACCCCTGTATTGGGTAAGGTCTGAAGTCTGTATGGACCCACAAACAGCAGAGTGGGTGCACACATGCAACGGGTGTGGTTTAAAATATCATGACTCATAAGCCTCAATCCATTTTAGGAATTAAAAAAGTTAAGAATTAATAAAGAGATGGCCATGATACAGAACCACTAAGGACTGCAGTTTTGACAAATTTTAAGTGATGTTACAATGTATGACATTATGTGGCACATTCAGCCTCTTTAACCCAAGTCAAACCAGTTCTTTTAATTTACTATTTAGTAATGAGCAAAACATTTACATATTCATGGTGCCAGGAATTCTACGTCCTGCTGTGAACATTGCTTATTACTTAAACAATGACTAAAAAAAAGAGTGAGAAAAAAAAAAAAAAAACAAAACAAAACAAAACAAAGGGAATCAAGAACAGAACAGGTAAACCCCAAAATTCCATGCTTTATATTTTGACTTACTCGCATAGTTTTGCAGTGCTACTATACACTTGCTTCGATTGAATCATCTCACTATGTTTGGAACTCTCAGAGTGCCCAGACTCCAACAGATAGGCTCCATAAAGAAACTTGAGGGCCGCCTCAAAGTAAAGTTCCGTACTCTCAAGATTTGACCCAGAGTTCTGCAAAAAATAAAAGTGGCAAAGAATTAGGGCAGAACAAACAGCACCATCAGTAAATCAAGCAGAGACTGTGAAAACCTTAAGACGATCAGCCAGGTGTTTTAGATCTTTAGCTTCTTTCAGAGCATTGTTAGCAGCCTGGCTGGAGGAATCTCTTCTAGCAGGACTAGGGGCATCAAGTTCCCTGGCCTTCGGCCCATTCGGTGTGGGATGTCTTGAACTACTGTGCCGAGTTCCATTCTGCTGATCAGCCTTTCTTATTTGTTTTCGCGGCTTAAATGCATCATCACCTTCAGAGGCATCAACTGCTGAACTATCTACTCCATTTCCATTTTGGGACCCAGTAACAGGTCTGGGACAACGGTTCAGTGTTTCAATTTGAGGTCCTCCAGACGGTGGTAGCGGTAGTGACTTCCCTCTCGCAGAAATTAGCCCAACTTGATCAGTTTTGTCAGAAGGGAACCTTTTTGAAGATCTTTCACCATCACAGTCTTGCAGCAGATTTTGCTTTGTTGTAGAAGATGCATCTGGTCGGCAGGTAGAATCTACTTTGATGTGTGAACCATCATGCTCTCCAAGCTTTAACTGGCTCTCTCTTTTGCTACTCTCAGTTGACAGTTTTCCTGCAAGATCTTTCTTACTGACATATTTGTTCTCAGCTTCATCTGACTTGATTCCAGACTTCTCCTGCAACTGGTTTTTACCATCCCTCGGTTTTACTTCATGGGAAGGAGAGTGGTCTTGAAGGTCACAGAGAGAATCAGAAATCTTAACCTTCCCCATATCAAAGTCAGTTTTAAAACTCCGGTTTTTGTCCTTCATCCGTGAAGAGGACCCCTTCCCAGACTTCCTTGGACGAGACTCATTAGTACGAGGATGGCTGTCAGTCTGTCTTTCATCATCATGGCATTGACTTGAAGACTGTGGTTTACTAGGATATGGAGTATCCTGGCCTAAATTATATACCCCACCATTTGTAAGATGGCCATTTGCAATATTAGAAGAAGGCACAATCTGAGCTCTAGCTTTACCATCTGATACATGAGTAAAGTCCCTGTCTTGAAAGTCAAACTCAGAGGACCCAAGGGACCTGTGATAAGCCACATTGAATGTTTGGTCCTTCCTTGCTGTCCCAGATCGATCACTCCCATCATCATCTTCAGCATCTGAGCATCTTCTTGGACTACCTACGGCAAAGAGACCAGTATCCGGAAGGTCATCTTTCCCCTTGAGGTCCCTACTTGCTGATGTAAGCTTTTCTGGATTAGAAGTTCTCATAGGTGATGAAGAAACTGATTCAACTGGTGAGCCTTTCACTTCCTGGAAGCTGGCCTTTGTTTTATGGGAACCAGAAACCTTAGAAGAGCTTGAAGTGGCTGCCATGGAAGGCTGTAGAGATCCCAAATCCCTTCTCAAAGAATCCATACCATCCAAGCTTCGCTGAGACAGATTGCTCTCTACATCTTTCCCAAGTTGATGGTTCTTTGCATGACTACCTTTTTTGTCTGTTCTGCCACTGTCTCTACTTGCCTTAGATTCTTTCCCCTCAGACTTGGATACCCTTAACTTCTTTTCCTTCCTGTAGTCATCGGGGTTGAACTCCTCCTTCACTTTCCTCTTGTTAGAGTTTTCTCTAGTATCAGAGGTTCCCAATTCCAAGGAAACTGGAACTCGGTGTTTTTCCTTCTTAACGGAAGCATGTAGGCCGCCCGTTAAATCATCCCTTGAGTCCTTAAACGAAGAGCGTTCATTGCATCTAGGCTGATCCTTCTCAAATAATGCAGTAGAAAAACCACTATTTGCGCTAGCAGCAATCTTCCCAGTGGGTCCGCCGTGGTCCGACACCCCATCTTCATCAGTAAAATGCATAACTTCAGTCTTGATTTTCTTGGAAGTTCTAGAACGATCTTGATCACTATTATCCTTTCTGCTTTTCATCTTTAAATTCTTTGTATCACCTGTATGCATGGTTTATCAAGAAGTTAATTACATAAAATAGAAAATAATGGAGTTTCACAAACACATAAATTTTTCGGCTTCATATACAATACCTCCATCAGAATAGTTGTCACGTACTTTTTGCTTCTCTTTATGTTTTTTCACAGGTAGGTCACTTGACTTGCTTTGCTGCTGAAAATCAGGTTCTCCCATCAGAGGAGATTGGCTCACATCATTTAGGGTCCTACCTTTCACTGAAGCCGGCAAGTTTTTCTTCATTGAATTTGACAATTGAGGGGGACCATCTTTATATGTTGCATCTGATGGTTCTTTTAATCCATCTTTCTTTTTTCCACCACAAGACATAGCATTTAAACCAATATTTTGGTGGTTTTGGTCAGGGTGCCGAACATTAGCCAAGGTTACTCCAGTTATAACCCCACCAAGATTACCATGCATGTTAGTTTGACTTTCAGGAGCAGGAACTTGGTACATTGCAATTAGAGCTTTTGTTGTTTCCTCCTCGGTGAAACTACACCGATTCATTCCTCGCCTACACACATTTATGGATAGGTCAAGAGAGAGAGAGAGAGAGAGGGGAGGGAGGAATACTTAAATGCTACTGGAAATAAAACTTACAGCCAGTCACCCACAAAAAAAAAACAAAAAAAAACTTACAGCCAGTCAAGCATGCTACATAGCCACTTCTCGGGTAGGTCTTTAGGGCTTGTACCAAAAGGAAGAAGCCGCCATTTATGACATCTGTCACACTGGACCCAAGTATCGAGGTCTATCACTGAAGGAGGCCCTGTTGCTGGAACTGCATCAGAAATGAGCCCATTCCCATAGCATGGACCTCCATTTGAAACCACTTTAGGATGAGCCTCTGATGTCAACAGCTTATCAAATTTCTTAATGCTTGATTTTTCACATGAAGCATTGTTAATGGAAGCTATGTTTTTCTCAACCACCTCAAACTCCTTATCTTCAGAAGGCACTTCCAATTCCATTTGGTTCTCTTCTTCTTCCAATTTCCCAAAGAAATCTTCATATTTTTCTCCAGCTCTTCCAAGATCCTTTTGTAATTTCAAGTCTTCCACTTCACTTTTAGAGGTATAATTGTCTACATGAGTGCTCTTTTTTGTTTTGGGAACTGATGAAGAACCAACCCTCAAGCTTACTTTTGGTACCTCTGCAACTTGGGTGCCATTACTTTGACTCCCCTTCGATTTTTTCTTACTCCCAGAAAGAGAATGTTCCTTCTCAGGAGGCAATCTCATATTGTCTTTTTCATGGACATTAGCTTTCTGATTAGCCTTCTCCTTTAAAGGATCTGTAAGTTCAGTGTTTAGAGCTTTCCTTCCCTTATAAACATTTGAATCAGACTTTACTGAGTCATAACTTTTCTCTCTGTTGGGATGGGCAGCTTTTTTCGGATATACTGAAATGTCATCGAGAGAACTTGCTTTCTTCTCTTCAAAAAACTTTCCAGCTGAACCAGCCTTCGACTTCTCAAACCAGTCATCCTCTTGAGAGAATGTTGGCCCCAATTGTTCCTCTTTAGGTAGCTCAGAGAACTCTTCGTCCTCTAGCAAACCCATATTGGCTTCCCTTGATGCATAAGAGGCCCGGTCTTTACCTTTTTCCATGTCACCATCAGCAGAATTTGAATTAGAAAGAAGCGGTAGCTTCATAGTCTTAGAAATAAGCTCCTCACAAGCCAATATATCAATGTCTGGTTCCTTCCTCGATATAAACCCATTGCCCTTCCAAGCACCGTTACTATTGCAACTCTTCAATTCTGCTGAAAGATCATTTCGCTTTAGAGACTTTGTTTTCTTCTCTCCTAACACTTTCTCATCAGCCTTTCTAGAATCAGACCCATTTGGTAGTATGTTCAAACTTTCCAAGCCACCCCTGCTCATAGGCATGGATCTATAATCTTTCATCAGCTTTTCCTTTTCACCCAAGTCAATAAGATCATGGGAAAGAGGTGATATGAGTAGATCCCCGTACACCGGAAAGGATGTCATAATCTGCTCAAACACAAATACAAACAAACAGATTCTAATTTATCTTGTGCACATATGGATAAGAAAATATGGGATAAGAAAATTACAAGAAGATGCTTCACCTGAAGAATACTGGAGGGAGATTCAAATGGGATACCTTGGGGTTCCCGGGACATCCCTTCACTTTCGGAAGGGCTGTCATTCAATGATGACGATGGTGAAACATCAAGACCAAGACCACTATAAATTGCATTTTTTCGTGTTGATAAGTTATCAGAACCCACTTTGATTCGAACCTTCAGTGTTTTATGGTCTGATAAATTAGTAAGTTTCTTGTTATTAGATTCATATCTAGTACTAACTTCCTCAGCACGAGTAAACAATGTTCCAACATCTTGTTTGACAGACTCCTTTGTGGATGGTTCCTTCAATATAGGCAATGATGTGGAACTTGTAGAAGTTGCTCCAAGTCTCACTGATTGAGGTGCACTTGAAGAAACTGAAGAGTTGTGATGGCCACCCTGTGCGGTAACATAAAATGCTCAACTAGAAATTCTTAGATGAAAAATTATTTGATCATAAATTTCTCATTTAAATATAATTAATATATTATAAAGAAATGATGTATCATATGCTTAAAAATAAACCTCCATTAAAGAATTGTTTGGAGATCTAGTTGTGTTGTAGTTCTGCACTTTTGGAGGACTCCTTGGATGAGATGAAATAGGAGATCGTTGATAGGTAGGTAAAAACGAGCCATACCCTCCAAATTTTGCCCCTGTCACAATCAAATCATTCTCAAACCATCGATTTAAGAGGACCTCCAAATAATGTGGCTCTCAAGCTTTTGGGGGAAAAAAAGTTGTTCTCCTTTTTCTTGACTTACCCAAATTCTCTGCAGAAACCCCACCTTCAAAATCTTTTTGAAAGTGTCCCAAAACATTTTGAAGTTTCTCATCCTTAAGAAGATAAGAAAGATACGTGTCATATAGAGCACCAAAAAATAAAATAAAGATGCATGAACTAGAACAAAAGGACATTTAAACTGGGCATAACACATTTGTAAGAGGTTAGATAGATTGTAAAGCTAGCACTTAAGAAATTGCACTTCACCATCCTACAATACATTAGCCAATTCTCTCGACCTCAACTCCATATTCAGAGAGTTCCAATCATGAATTTGAAGTTTCCATAGTTTAAATCTCAGGATGCCTAAATATTGATTCTACATTTCCCTCTAAACTCCTTGGTGAAAGTGATGAAACACAGATTTAATGACTAACAACATTGTTAAAGTACTCAAAAGGAACATTACATTCCTGACTACTGAAAAATTTTGTCGGATATCCGTAAGTATCAACTCATGAGCTAAATGTCGTCCTACCATGACTAATTACTTTTCCGGAAGAAGATCAAGTCTCTACATTAACTGAACTACTTAAAACAGCATTGCCATCAAATCAAAACAGGGATACTTCTCTTACTAATTGATCAAGATGAATTCACAAAAGCCATATTTGCAATTCAATAAACAAAGCCATGTTTAAGTTCTCATAACAAGGTCTTGCACTGTAATTTTCTTTTCTTTCCCCTTTTTTTTAGTTATGGATTCAAGCTTGGATCTAACTCAAATAAAGTCAAAACATAACAACTATTTCTAGCACCTCTAGAACAAAATTCACATTAAAAAACAAAACATATATATGATACTTGTTTGAAGCACAAGAACATGTTTAAAAAAAAAGGCCCTTACAATGTAAGACAGAGCAACATCTGGGTCGATGCTGGCGTCGTCATCGTCGTTGTCGTTCCGGTAAGAACAAGCTTCGCCTTCTTCAAGCTCAGTCTCGTCCATGTCTCTCCCACCACCGCCAAATCCTAACCCTAGCCCCTTCCTTGCATCCCCAACAGAAATCATCCAGAAAAGAAAAAAGAAAAAAACTTTCTAATCAAACCCTCAAACCCATAGCTCCCTCTTCACATCCCCGCCTCCAAATCCAAAACTCCCTCCGACCCATTTCACAGAAACAAAAACCCACCAAGAATTCTCTCTGAAACAATCAAAACCAGCCCCGATCGCGAATCACACCCCTCCAGGATTCAACAAAGTTGAATGATTCAACTCTTAAATATCAAACTATTCAACTTAAACCCAATGAAAATCGCTTCGATTTTGTTTTCGTTCTCTGAAAGCTTACAGCTTCGGAATCGTTTTGGTGCGATTTCTTCAGCTGGAATCGAATTAGCACATTCTTCTCTCTCTGGTTTTGGTTTTTGGTGTATACAGCAGCCGCGTTTAATTTTATTTTATTATTTTCTTTTCTTTTATTTTTCCTTCAAGGAAAATATTTTTCGCTTATTTTAACAAAGACCACATAGTAATGGACAGAAAGGACAAGAAAACAAAATTCATTTGCTGGAACATATTATGTGTGATTACTATTTTGGCCCCTATGTTTTACGTTTTTTCCTACAGTGGCCCTGCAGGAGAGCGTGAGAATTTCCCCATATCAGCCGCCTTCTACTGCGCGTGACATGCACACATCATTCCATTTATTTTCAAAATTTATATATTTGGCTTCACTCCAATGAAAATTTGTAAAAAAAAAAAAAAAAAACTTAGCATTAATTAGTAATCAATGCTGGTATAAAAGCAAAGATTATATCTTAGATTTTGAGGAAAGGTAAGAATGGATTTCCTGGCGAGTTGGTTGGAGTTCCATTAGATGGGGAATGGGAGTCTTCATACCAAGCATGAATCAACTTTTAGGGTTGATCATGTTTAACCTAATTTAAGCTCAATAATTGGGAGATTTTATGACAAAATAAATACAAATTCATATAGGGCTTGAGAATCCTTATGAGTGAATTTGTTACACGGAGCATGCAATTAATATGTAACAGAAGTTTCATTTAATTCTATCACAAATTATCATCATTTGATCCTAATCAAGATTCTCAAACTTCACTTATTTGTAGTTGCCATATGCATGTATATACTTGGAACATTTTTTATATATTTAATAATGTACATGTTGTCACATAGTGAATGTCACGCTATCAACCCCTAATCCCAAATTAGGATGACTGGGTCTGGGAGTGCGACTTAACCATTTGATCATAGTGGAAAAAAAAAAAACAATAGATTTATAAAATTAATTTTAAATTATCAATGGTACTATAGGATTGAGGGCCGTTATACAGAACAACAAAAGTGGCAGATCCAACCACCGAAACTAAGGCCTAACAGGCCAATGCATCATGGTGATCATAAAAAATGTACATATAGAAAAATATTAGGTTTCCCTTTGTAGGTTCTTCTACACTTTACTAAGCAGTTATTTGGTCAATGTTTACTGAAGAGATTGTGAGTCCATAACTTAGTAAGTAAACATTAAAATAAAAGGCAACAATTATAATATATCAACACGATAAATAAACAAGTAAATCAATAAATTTGTTTAGAGATAGTTTACTAAATCAGAAGGTCGACGAGCTTTAATCACATAAATTTGTTTGGAGAAGTTTCTTCCAATCAAATCCCTCATAATTTTAATGAGAACCATAATTTGCAATAGGGCAAGTTACATCTATTCTTGGGCCCATTGGCTTAAGTCTATTGACTAAGCCCATCATTTCTCATTTAAATGACATGGCACTTTTTTTTTTTAAGGAATATTTGGAATATTTATTATCTCAAAAAGATTCGTAACAAGATCACACAAACAGGGAGGATTGCTCATTCCATACAATATCACCTACACTTGGTGGGGCATCCCCCAGCCAAGTAGACATAGTGACATGGGTGGCAGCCAATTTAGCAAGCGCATGCGCTGCATTATTGGCGTTTAACAAAACTGGCGTTTAACAAACCACGTAATTCTCTTTGGATATAGTCGATAAATTGGCCATAGCTGGTAAGACATGGCCCTTCTGAAGCAATAGCCTTGATGACTTGCAAGGAGTCACCCTAAAAAAGAATATGAGCAAACCCCATTTCCTTGCAAAGAATAATAGCATATACCGCTACTAGTACTTTAGCTGAAGTTGGGTAAGTTTGAATAGACAGTGACAAACTTCGCGCTACAAGAAAGTTACCAGTTGAATTGTGAGCAATGAATCCTACACCCACACGTCCTTCCTTCGTATTCAGCCCAGCATCCCAATTTATCTTGATCATGTTGTCTGATGGGGGCTTCCAAATTTCAGTAACGGGTGCACTGTCAGTAGCAACCTCGCATTGGATCTTAGTATTTGCTTTTTGCAAAATCTTCCAACGTTAATTTCAACGTCTAACATGTCACATATAGTATTTAAGCCATATATTTTTGTGAGTATATGGCAATCATACAATTTTTTTTTTTTTTTTTTTTTGTGAATTGATGAGAATTGGTGATATGCTTTTACAATAATTAACAAGCTAGCTAAATGTAACATGGTAATCGAGATTATAAAGTTGTGTCCACCAATTGATATGTGCTTTTCACATGAATTACCAATCATGTTTATTAGGATAGAATTTTTGAAAGTAATACTATAAACTAATATTTTTTTTTATCCTACAATTATTTCACAATAGTGAAGTGACAGTTCCAACCAATTCTTAAATCATTATTTATTAAAAAATAAAAAAATTTAATGATTGGCTGATATTACCACGTTAACATTATAAAATATTTGTAAGAAAAAAAATGTGATACATAATATTATTTTTTCTAATAATATTCATAATATGATACATAATATTCAATGATTGCTTGATATTATCACGTTAACATTATAAAATATTTGTAAGAAAAAAAAATGTGATACATAATATTATTTTTTCGAATAATATTCATAATATGATGTCATCTTTGGAAAACTGTTATATATTAATATCATCTTTGATTGGATGACATGGGATTAAATAAGAAAATGCATTCAAAAAATTAGAAGCATTTGATAGAAATGACACCCCAAATTAGTAGATAACAAAATGGTCTTTTTTGTTTGAGGAGTCAACCTTCCTCAAAAAGCCCATTTACAAGTCAACCAGTTCAACACATAGTTGTCCAGAAGCGCGTAGCCCAACAACACTCAGTTGAGCCTGCGTGTCAGGTGGCGCCGTGGCGGAACCCACCATGCTATGTCTCACCCGACATTAATTTCTTTTACTACTCTTTATCATTATTTTGGATAATTAGAAAAATGTTTTTTTTTTTTTTTTTAATTTATGAAAACTAATTTTGTGAAATGAAAATAAAAGATTAATCCCATTGACCCAGATACTTTTTTTAATTGACAAAACTGCCCTTATGTTTGTGTGGTTCTGTTGCATGATTTATCTATGTTGAATGTTTTAACTTTTAAGATACTTTAGATAATTTTTTTAAAAAAAATATTTAAAGCAAGATAAAATTGAATTATTTAATAATTAAAATTTTGTTTTATTACATCTAACACGATATAAGATGATATTATGTTATTTAAAATTTAAAAATAACGGTGTTTAATAACTTGTTTTTTTAAATGATTTGAATTTTGTAAAATTGGACAACTTAATAATTAGGTATCCCAATAAACATGATTGGTACTTGAAATGGTTGGTACATTAATTCAATGCAAGCCATGTGCAAACAAAAGATGCTTGCTTTTGTTTCACATTTTGCATTAACCAAAATCGTCAAATGTTCGTATCACCACCACACTTGCATGATCCACATGGTTATTCTTTTTGTCATTTGGATATGATGATTTTTATTAATCAAAAAGAGCAAATGGTACATTCTATGGAATACGATCCTCTTTCTTATTTAATTTAAAATTGATAATATTTAGGGGAAACTTCAATAAGCCTCCCCGAACTTCCAGTCGATTTGACAAGCATCTCCGGAATTACCAAAACTTTCACTTAGGCCCCTTAAACTTTGGTTTGCTCTCACTTTGGACCATTCTGTTAGTTTTCAACGTTAAAGTCAAATAGTTTGACTTTTTATGTCCATTTTACCCTCACCCCAAAACTACATCGTTTTGGGATCCAAAACTACAACACCTACCCAGCCCAAAACGATGTCATTTTAGGCATTATTTTTTTTTTTAAAAAAAAAAAGAAAGGGGAAACTTCAGAAAACCCCCCTGAAGTTCCAGCCGATTTGAAAAGACCCCCCTGAATTTTCAAAGCTCTCACTTAGACCCCCTGAACTTTGGTTTTCTCTCACTTTGGACCTCTTTAATATTAAACTACGTCGTTTTGGATGTTTTATACCCATTTTACCCTTCCTCAAAACTATGTCGTTTTGTGTCCTAAAATCACAACACATATTCAGCCCAAAACGACGTCGTTTTAAGCATAATTTTTTTTTTTAATTAAAAAAAGTAAAATATATATATAAAAAAAAAAAAAAAAAAAAAAAAAAAAAAAAAAAAAACGGGGGTGGCTAGTGGCTACAGCCACCCCCTGGCCGATCTGGGGGTGGTCGAGCCACCCCCATGGCCAAGGGGGTGGTCCGGCCACCCCCTTGGCCCAAAAAAAAAAAAAAAAAAAAAGGGATGGGGTGTTTTTGGGGGTGGCCGGACCACCCCCAAGGGGCTGGGGGTGGTTTCGGCCACCCCATACGGCCGGTATGGGGTGGCCGAAACCACCCCCAGCCCCTTGGGGGTGGTCCGGCCACCCCATATGCACCCCCCCCCCGCCCCCCCGTTTTTTTTTTTTTTACCCTTTTGGGGGTGGCCGGACCACCCCCATGGCCAAGGGGGTGGTCCGGCCACCCCCAGACCGTCCAGGGGGTGGCTCTGCCACCCCAGTTTTTTTTTTTTTTTTTTTTTAATTTTTAATTTTTTCTTTTTTAAAAAAAAATAAAAATTAATGCCTAAAACGACGTCGTTTTAGGCTGGGTAATTTTAGGACACAAAACGACGTAGTTTTGGGGAAGGGTAAAATGGGTATAAAACATTCAAAACGACGTAGTTTAATGTTAAAGGGGTCCAAAGTGAGAGAAAATGGAAGTTCAGAGGGCTTAAATGAGAGTTTTGGAAATTCAGGGGGGTCTTTTCAAATCGGCTGGAACTTCAGGGGGGTTTTCTGAAGTTCCCCCTAAAAGAAAAGAGTAAGCCCCCCCGAACTTCCAGCCGATTTGACAAGCATCCCCGGAATTACCAAAACTTTCACTTAGGCCCTCTAAACTTTGGTTTGCTCTTACTTTGGACCCTTCTGTTAGTTTTCAACGTTAAAGTCAAACAATTTGACTTTTTATGTCCATTTTACCCTCACCCCAAAACTACATCGTTTTGGGATCCAAAAGTACAACACCTACCCAGCCCAAAACGACGTCATTTTAGGCATTAATTTTTTTTTTTTAAAAAAAAAAAAGAAAAGAAAAAGACAAAATTGGGGTGGCTCCAGCCACCCCCTTGGCCAAAATGGGGTGGCCGAACCACCCCATTTTTGGCCAGCCACCCCCCCCCCCCCCCCAAAAAAAAAAAAAAGGGGATCGGGTGTTTTGGGAGTGGCTGGACCACCCCCAAGGGGCTGGGCCGAAACCACCCCCAGCCCCTTGGGGGTGGTCCGACCACCCCCAAAAGCACCTGATCGCCCCCCCCCCCCTTTTTTTTTTTTTTTTTCTTTTTCTTTTTTGGCCTTTTGGGGGTGGTCGAACCACCCCCTTTGGCCAAGGGGGTGGATCGGCCACCCCCATACTGGCCAGGGGGTGGCTCCACCCCCTTGGCCAAAAATGGGGTGGTCCGGCCACCCCATTTTGGCGCCCGATTTGGTCTTCTTCTTTCTTTCTTTTTTTTTTCTTTTTTTTTTTTAATATTATGCTTAAAATGACGTTGTTTTGGGTTGGGTGGTGATGCAGTTTTGAAGCCCAAAACAGTGTAGTTTTGGATCCCAAAACGACGTAGTTTTGGTTGAGGGTAAAATGGGCATAAAAAGTCAAACTGTTTGACTTTAACATTGAAAACTAACAGGAGGGTCCAAAGTGAGTGCAAACCAAAGTTTATGGGGCCTAAGTGAGAGTTTTAGTAATTTAAGGAGTGCTTGTCAAATCGACTGGAAGTTCGGGGGGGCTTACTGAAGTTTCCCCTAATATTTATTTATTATAACAAAACTAATGCATTTTACTCTAATCTTATTGGGATGATGCGGTAGGAAATGAAATTTAGTGTAATTTCCTATTTGAACTGTTAGTAATTTGAATTGGTAATGTGAGAGATTCATATAAAACTCACATATTCAAATTAATTTTGGATTGTCCTGTTACATATTAGGCAAGTGAATCCCATATGTCATATAAATTTCTTATATTACTTGCTCAAATTACTAGCAATTCAGACATATATTTGTTATGCGTGCGTAATGTGAGAGACACATATGAATAAGTAATGTGAGAGACACATATGAAACCCACATATCCAAATTAATTTTGCATTATCCGGTTACTTATTTGGCAAGTGAATCCCATATGGGTCTCTTACATTACTTGCTCAAATTGCTAGTGACTCAGATATTTGTTGTGCATAGTGGGTAATGTGAGAGACCCATATGAGACGCACATATTCAAATTAATCTTTGCATTGTCAGTTACATATTAGGTAAGTGAATCTCATATGGGTCTCATACATTATCTGCTCAAATTGCTAGTGATTCGGACAAATAATTGTTGTGTATTGGGGGCATTTGATTTGGTTTTTATTAAAAGAGAAAATTCAAAAGCTGATGAATTATAGAATTTACTATATTTAGCATTTCTAAAAAAAAAAAAAAAAAAAAAAAAAAAAACCAGAAAGATTTTGGCATGCTAAACGACCTTATCCATTTTTCAAAAAAGTCAAATGGTATGAAGGACATCAATAATATAGTCCACAATTCCTCTACGTGATTGGGGAAGAGTCATGAAGGGATCATTCTCACACGTAGAGACGTGACCCAATACTTTTGTGCACCCAATTTTTATATACCTTCTTTTTCAACCTCATTGGCTCTCAAGTAGAGCTCGGTTGTCCACCTTCCCATTATATAGATAAAATAATTGTTTTTTTTTTGATAGGGCAGAGTGATCGACTAAAATTACTAGTATATCATTAAATTCTCCGTCCTATTTAATATTATGCGTAGAAAATAAAAGGAATATGATTTATAATATTTAAATATTAATTAAATAATTAAATTTATCATTTCTTTTTATTTAATTAATGATTTAACATTCAAAAAGTCCGTTTGAAAAAAAAAAAAAAGGTATTTGTTTGATAAAAAAAAATTAAAAACGCTTTTACGAGTTTAAAAAACCTAAAAATAGTCAAAATGAACTTTTAACAAAAGCTTAAAAATAAAGCATTTGTCAAAGAGTATTTTTTTAACTTAAAAGCTTTATTTCTTAAACACAATCTCAAACATGCTCTTAATATGGTATTAAAGCAAAAGCCTTAAGTTCGAACATTATTTTCATAATTCATCTACATTTTAATTGAATATTTTATATGATGTGTCTCACTTATTATTATTATTGTTTTCATAATTGAATATTTGTGATTTAAGGTACTAATACTAAATCGGTGAATGCGACACTTTTAAAACAAGGCACCCAGTTGTCCTGTACCACGTTAATTTGAATACTGACATGATGATGACAACTAATTATTTTCTGTGTATTATCTATTATGGTCATGTATAGAGTAATTGTATATATATATATATATATATATATATTCTGATGGACGTGGCACATAAAAGTTTTGACGGATTCAAAAGACATAAAAGTAAGTCACCTACGCATCACAGGTCATCTTCTTTTGTTTGATGAACTAATGATAAGACTTAATCTGTCGTGTCTTTTTTTTTTTTTTTTTGAAAGGATAATTTGTCATGTCAACATACAATGATAGTTTTCTCTATATATATATATATATATATATATATATATAGTTTTATCATTTGCATAATGACGTAAAAAAAGAGCGTATGAGTAATCTTGATTTTTTTTTTCTTCAAAATATTAAGGACTAAATTGATGCAATTAATAATTTATAAATAAAATTAAAATCTAAGACGAAATGGTACATTTACTTAAAAGGTATATCATTATGCCACTCGTATAGTCGCTTTTACCTTTTTGCACATGTTTGGGAGCGTCTATTCAAAGCCTTAAAATGATTTGCATTTTGCGGTGGAAATTGAAAGCCTTTTTTTTTTTTTTTTTTGAGAATGAAATTGAAAGCCTTGATGTACATCAAAAGCCACCTAGTTTATAAATTTCATTATGCTTAAATTATATATTTTGGAAAAAAAAAAAAATACACTTAACCCTCTAAGTATATCCTCTTTTGCATTTTGGCGTCTAATAAAAGTGACATTTTACCTTCTAAATAACTTAATTGTGACAAGTTAGACCCTCCGTCAACTTTTTTTGATTTTTTTGGATGAAAATTCAATCACTTGCGTCGCATGTTTCTTTTAAGATCAAACTTTCTAAAATGAAAATATAAAATAATTAAATATAAAATAAGAAGGAAAAATAAAAAGAGAACAAAAAAATTAATTTTTTTTTTTAAAAAAAAGTATTGCACCACCCCCATTTGGCAATTTGGGTTGTACCCATGACCTATTAGGGTGCTTCACCGTGCTTGTTACCCCCACAGCCCATTGAAGTGGTTCGCTACTCCCATTATGACCAATGGAGTGACTAAGCCACTCTTTGGCCAAATCATGCTCGATTACCCCCAAACTCTTTGGGAGTGTTTTGGCCATCCATTTTGACTATTGAGAGTGATCGAACCACCCTTAATAGCATGGTGTGGTTGAATCATGTCAATATATATATATATATATATATATTTAGAAGATTTTTTTTAACACATAATCTTTGGGGTATTTTGGAAAGTTCAAGTTGTTAAAAGTCATGTGCAACGCATGTGATTCGCATTCCGTCCAAAAAGACGGAAATAGTTAAATGGAGGTTTTAACTTGCCACAAACTCACAATTAGGTACTTTGGGCGATCAAATGTCGCATTTTGAACATTGGCCGCTAAAACGTAAAAATCTGTATTTTCTCCTATATTTTGATTTTACTAACCGATCTCATTTCAATTAAAGCCAATCACATACCTTGTAATTTATCTTTTTTAATCTTGTTGGAAATTAATGGAACGTCCATGTGGGTTAGTGGAGTTATAATCATAATTAAGACTAAACAATAGTGGTAAGGTAGCTATTTGATAACTCCCGGCCAATTTTGATTGGAATTGAGCTCTACTATCATGTGTTGATAAACCTCTCTTTACTAGAACTACTCCATTTTTGGGACTCTAATAGGGAGACAATATGTTGATTATTAAAGGAATTGAACGTATGTTTCATTAAATACATTCATAGAATAGAAAGAAAAAAAAAATTTGTTCCTCTCTCTACATCCATAATTTCTAGACAACCATCAAGAATTTGAAGTGTGAAAATTCTAAGGACACTCTAGTAGCCTCCTAGATGGTGAAAAAGAGCGCTAGTTTATGAGATCGTGCATTGGATGTGAGCTGTAAGAATAGCAATGAATCCGACAAATAACCTTGATATTACAATTCTAATGGCAGTATTTTTTTTTTCATAGTATTAAATAAGAACATATATAGTTACATTCTTTTGAAAAATATGGTCCTAAGTATTGGCAAAGGAAAAACATATCAATATACTTTGAACTTCATTATATTTTCGATCTTAAGAAAAAGTCTAATGTAATAAATCTCCTAAAAATACTTTAGTGTATATAGAAAATGGAAGGTCATTTTATTTTCTCCTTGGGTAAGGGGGCAAATATGTCATGATTAAGGAAGAAAATAATACATTTTTTTTCAGGTTGTTTAGGGAGGGTCACAATATAGTTTTATATTTGAAAATGTATTTTTATTCATAGGATGAGTATGTGCTTTTCAATATACTTTGAACTTAATTATATTTTCAATCTTAAGAAAAAAAGGTTTAATGTAATAAAACTCCTAAAAATACTTAGGTATTTAGAGAAGCATGAAGGTCATTTTATATTTTTTTCCTTGGTTTAGGGGGCAAATAATTAATGATTAAGTGGGAAAATAATACATTTTTTCAGGTTGTCCAGAGAGTGTCACGATATAGTTTTATATTTGAAAACCTATTTCTATTCATGGGACGAGTATATGCTTTTCAATATGCATTGTATTTCATTATATTTTCAATTTTAAGAAAAAATCTAATGTAGTAAAACTCCTAAAAATACTTGGGTGCTTAGATAAAAGGGAAGGTTATTGTATTTTTTCCTTGGGTTAAGGGGGCAAATAATTAATGATTAAAGGGAAAATAATACTTTTTTTTTTCCAGGTTGTCCAGTGAGGGTCACAAGATAGTTTTATATTTGAAAACCTATTTCTATTCATGGGAGGAGTACATGCTTTTCAATATATTTTGTAATAAAACTCCTAAAAATACTTTGGTGCTTAGAGAAACAGGAAGGTAATTTTATTTTTATCTTTATTTAGGGGGCAAATAATTCACGATTAAAGGAAAAATAATACATTTTATTTATTTTTGGTTGTCAAGGGAGGGTCACAATTAATATAGTTTTATATTTGAAAACCTATTTCTAATTATGGGCCGAGTATATACTTTGAACTTCATTATATTTTCAATCTTAAGAAAAGTCTGATGAACTTATTTCTATTTATGGGATGAGTATATACTTTCAATATACTTTGAACTTCATTATATTTTTAATCTCAAGAAAAAGTCTAATGTAATAAAACTCCTAAAAATACTTGGGTGATTAAAGAAAAGGGAAAGTCATTTTATTTTTCCTGGGGGGGGGGGGGCGCAAATGGGAATTTTTTTTTTTTTTCTAGGTTGTCTAAGGAGGGTTGCATTCTTTGACTTCGTCATTGACTTATACACTGAAAAAGTACAATTATCAAACAAATAAAACTATAAAATATGACTTGCATCTATGATTTGTGTGCATAGAACGCAAGTTGAGGTGTCATATAAGTAATTAGAGACGCATGACACTCTCAACTTATGTCTTGTGTGCTCAAGTACAAGACTCAAACTATTGATGCATATGTAACTTCAAATCATCAATTTCTTAGGCTCCCCTTGATGTTGTTATTTTATTTATTCTCACGATTTCATACTCTTAATTAGAATTGAGACTCTTTTTTACATCACTAACTTTTAGGCCTTTATAACAGCAAGACAAGCCATGTAGATAGATAGAGAGTGAGGACACTGCACAATGAAAGAAAATTTTGAGGGAGTCGTGTGTGCGATAGTGAAAAAAAAAAAAAAAAAAAAAAAAAGAAAAAGAAAAAGAAAAAGTTACTGTTTGTCCCTTCAAAAGCAAAGTTCGTACTTTTGTTTTCTCCTTTGAAGAAGATTATCTTTTGTGAGAAAGTGAGATTTTGGTGTATTGGAACTTTACATTCTAAGTGATTTTCTCTTCACTATTTTGTATTTCATCTTTGATAGTAAATTTAATCATGATCACCTTCGTCTGTGAATATACCTCATATTTAGTGAACCACATGAATCTTGGTATTTCTTTGTGTGAGTGTTTAGTCTTATTTACCATAATTATGGTATTTTGCACAAAAGATGGTATCATAGCATGGTTCGATATTTACATTAATGATTACGGCAAATAAGATCAGCATTAAGTATGAAGTAGATAAGTTTAATGACAATAACAACTTCTCACTTTGGCAAAGAATGATGAAGATATTTTGATTCATTAAGGAGTCTATAAGGCGTTATTGAGAAAAATAAAGAAACCCTAAAAGATTAACAATAATGAGTGACAAGAGATTGATGCCAAGGCTACTAGTATGATCCGTCTTAATTTGTCTAATTGAGTTATTCATAATGTATTTGATGAAGAGAAGTGATAGATGATTTTACAAAAATTATAGAGTTTGTATATGGCGAAAAAATGTGATGGATAAGTTGTATGTGAAGAATCACTTATATGGATTACAAACAGAGGAAAAATACATATTTGCTTGATCACCTCAGTAAGTTTAACATATTGAATACATGGTTGTTAAACTTAGGAGTGAAGATTGAAGAAGAAGATAAAACAATACTTTTGCTAACATCGCTCCCCCAGCATTTGATCACCTGGTTACGACATTATTGTATGAGAAAGAACCTTTAGAGTTGGAAGAGGTGATAGGATATCTCATATCACATGAGACAAGAAGAAAAACTGTCAATGATCAGACCAGTGAGCTTGTGGCGAGGTTTAAAACAAAGCGCAGAAGAGATAAGTCTACGAAGAAGAATGACAGAAGTAAAAAGTCTTAGTCTAAGTCACGTTCTACGAAGGATGAAGAGTCTCGATCAGATGCAAAAGTTTTGGAGTGCTATTATTGTCACAACTTACAAGACAATATAGTATTTAAGATTTTGCAAGGTGATGAAACGAGAATTGGAAGAGAAAAAGAATAAGAAAGGTTATATAGATCCAGTTAGTGTTTCCAATGATGAGGCGATGATAGTGAGTTTAGCACAGATGTTCTCCCAATTTCCTTAGGTACACATTCTCTCACAGATTCTTAAGTTTTGGATTGTGCTTGCTCATATCATGTGTCCAAGTAGGCAGTGATTTGAGACATTTAAATTATATACTATTGGTATTGTTAGATTCTTTGGGCTATAGTTATTCAACCAAGGGTTGAGTTATGAAAATATCTAAAGGTGCTTTAGTGGTAATGAAATATGAGAAAATTGGCAGTTTTTATAAGCTATTCGGGAAAAAAGTACATGTGGATTTGCAACATCCACTTCAACATAATCAGATAATGATATTACAGTTTTGCGACTTGGTCATTTAAGCGAACTCAGTATCTTTGAGCTTCACAAGTGAAATTTGTTGAAAAGTAGGAAGTTATGCTAATTTGGATTTTGCAAGTACTATGTGTAAATGAAGCAACAAAGAGTTAGTTTTAAGGTGGCGTATCATACAAACAAATATATTTTTGACTATATTTACTCAAATATTTGGGGACCAGTAACTATTGTAAATTTCATTGATGATTTTTCAAGAAATGTTTATGTTTATTTTATGAAGCACAAATTAAAGAGTTTTACCATCTTCGAGCAGTGGAAAACGCAAATGAAAAATCATATTGAAAGAAATGCTAAGTATTTGAAGTCCAATAATGGACTGGAGTATAGGGACACAATTCTTGGAGTTTTGCAAAACATAAGACATTACTTGTCACTTCGTACAAAGGGACTCCAAAATAGAACAAAGTTGTTGAAATGATGAATTGTTGGAAAAAATGCTAGATGCATGAGGTTAAATACAAGAGTGCCAAATAGTTCATGGGTTAAGACAATTAATTATGCATGCTTCATTACCAATCGATGTCTATGTACAAAAATTGATTTCAAGGTTCCATAAGAAGTATGCTCAAATAAACTGGTTGATTATTCTGTTTTGAAAAATATTTGGTTGTCCTATATACGTGTTCACGTGCAAAATGGAGAGTGATCAAAATTATATCAAAAGTCATAAAGTGTATACATCTTAGTTTGGAAACTGGTGTGAAGAGCTATAAGCTAAGGGATTTAGTTTCCAAGAAGAAAATTATTAATAGAGATGTGGTGTTTGATGAGGCCTATATGCTAAGAAAGAGTGAGGATGGAGCATCAATTGATAGCTAGAGAGGGAAACAAGTCATTAAGGTTGAGTTTGATGGTCAATGTTCACCAATAGATAAGACTGATGATGAACAGTTTTCAATATTCTCACATAACTAGAAAGAATCTCTTTTTTTTTTTTTTTTAAGAAAAAAGTAGAGATCAACGCGGTCGAAAAACACCAAAGAGATATAGATTTGAGAGTATAGTTTGTTTTGCTTTAGTAACTGGTAGTGGAGATCCAACATCTATTCATAATGGTATGCCAAAAGAGGTGAAGTCACTACATAGAAGTAAAACTTAAAAATTGATAAATTTTCACAAATAAAAGAAGGTTTATGGTACAAATGAGTCTAAAAAAAAAAAAAAAAGGAGTTGGTTGATAAAATTTTTAGCTAACGAGATTGGTAGAGGAGTGTGATATTCTGTCTAAACCATGTCCTATGCTCATGTTCAAAAGATGCTTGAGCTTAAGTGGCACTTGTGGATTGTGATTTTCCTTGGGGGGTTTGACGGAGACATCTTTTTAAGAGATTTGTATTGTTGTGACGATGAAATTCAAGTCAAGGCAAATATTTGTTGACGCATATGTGATTTAAAATCAATTAGGAGCTTCTCTTCTTTGAAAAGCCATATGGGCATCTATGTGATGCCGCATGGTGAAAGAAAATTGAGGGAGTCGTGCATGTGATAATGATAGACAAAAGAGAGAGAGATATATAGTTGCGGAAAAGAGATTGTATTTTTGTTTTCTTATTTTAAGAAGAATCTATTTTGTGTGAAAGTGAGATTTGACTATATTAGAGCTTTGGGCTTCGAGTTATTTTCTCTTCACTATTTTTGTATTCCATCTTTGATAATAAATTTCTTCATGATCACCTATGTCTATGGAGGAACCGCATAAATTTTGATATTCCTGTGTATAATTGTTTTGTCTTATTTACCATAAGTGTAGCCTTTTGTACAACACCAAACAAAGCCGAAACCACATACTTAGTGACCATAAATGACAACAAGAGAAACAAGACTTTACATGCATAACTCTTATGTCACAATTTGACATGGGTTTTCTAGAAGTTGAAAAGTCCCTATTGCATGTGTTGAGACTTTAGAGTAGTCAATTTTGTCTACATACATTGCATTGAGCTTGGATAAATAATTGGATGTGGGAATTGACACGTGGTATTCATATTTCAAGAGGCTGTTTAGGTTAAGGGTTTTCGTATATTTGACTTCACAGTTTTATATTCATGTCACACAAAAAGGACTGAATAATCACATTTAGCATTTATTGATTTAAAATCTACATATTAAATTGACATGTATTATAAAAGCACGTGATTTTCACATTATTACAAATCTAACTGTGTATATATTATGACATGGTGAATATGTTGTAACTTATTTAAAATATTTATATGATGCGACACCATATATATCATTAGATACAACAAAACAAAATCTTAATTATGAAATGGATTTCGTGAATCTCACATACATTTTGAATTCGAAATTCATTTCAAATAGAGCATTTGAGAATCACATGTTCCAAGGACACAAATCAATTCAATAGACTTGATTAGAGAAATTTCTTTCTACCTAGTTTGGAAGAAAATTGTCTTTACCAATTGCAGTCTTTTCTTGGTCTTTCTTGAAAATTCACCATAGCAAGACCAAAACAAGAAGCAGCAAACCACATTATAAAAACCAAAGTCATCCTTAAATTTCATTCTTAATCAAATTAAGGTCAAAGAAAGGTAGTATTACCTTACGAATAAATACGTAAAGAAAACTTTATTATTTTGAATCATCTTATGCCATGTTACTCAAAATGATGAAATTTGAACCGAAAACACAACATAAGGTGAACATTACAAAAAAGTAATATTATATACTATACTCCTATCTCATCTTTATCTCATTGAACTGATGTGATAGTACTCATTAACTTTTTATTTTTTTTCAACAATGGTCGATCCAAGGGCAGAAGGCACTGCCAAATGAATCTAGTGAGATGAATACAAGGGTTGATGAATAAGTCAAATGAGATGAGGGCGAGATATAAGTGTAAGTATATAACATTTCTCTTACAAATATATCATAACAAAAAAGGATCTTAAACCACAAGCTTGGTGTTCAGCTGTGTAAGGTCGCAAGTCCAGAATAGTATTTATTTATAAAATCTAAATATTGAATATATTATCATGAAAGTCATGAAATTAAATGGCTCACACGCCCAGACAATACTACCAACTACCAGTAAGGATTAAACATTTTCTACTTTTACAGATTTTGTATCCTTTAAATTAATAATTCTTAATATTATCCACTTAGAATATTATTAGCAATGAAAAAGTAGTAAGTGGATCCCATTGCAAGACACTGCCAGATGCGTATCTCAGATTCTCATGCCCAGTTGTTAGCGATGGGCTTGTGGAATATACTCTACCTAAACTTGAGAATATGCTCGGAGTTGTTCTCTTTGGCGTTCGTTTGGAATTGCAATTTTATGGGCAAAACATAAAATTTTAAACCAAATCGCAAAAAATTAATTGTTTGAAATTGCTTTCTTAAATAATTGCAATTCAAAAAAACAAAAAATCTATTTCCAAATTGGTGATAAAAATGTGTTTTTTTTTTTTTTTATAAAAAAAATGCACAATTTTAAAAGTTAAATTGAAAGTTTAAAAGTCAAACCACAATTTTAAAAATAATATTTTTAAATCACACTTTTTGAAATTGCAAAATTCAAAAGAACCCTTGGCGATAATTGACATCAATTTTCAACTCATTATCTTATGCTGTAAATCAGATAAACGCACACATTGTGCACAAAACATGGTTTTTAAGCCTATCACTGAGCATAAAAGTAAACTTCTCCTGACATGACTTTGGCCTGATGTTCGAATTTTGTTACGATCCCGAGGATTAACGGTTTAACCAAATCGGTATCCAATAATTTTCAAGCTTTTGAATCAATAGTTAGACCCATTACTGTTGTTTGCCAAATGTTAAGGCAACAATTATTTACCGCAAACAAGTTCAATAGTCGTTTATCAATGCCTTTCCCCCCTCATTTAAGGATAAAAACTAAGTTCAAATATTGCAGATCATAAACATACGAAGAGGAGATGATCGCGAGCGTGCTTCCACCAGGATCGTATGCGCAACACAGACACCTTAAATCGCTTTACCAGAAATTTATTTCGAGGCTCCTTCAAACTGATCTCGTAGCAACTCGTATCTCTTAAGCTCGGCCATGGAGAGGGAAGGAGACAGCTCTTCTAAGACCTGATTGGTTAGGACAAGGCATTCAGACACAGTCAGTCCCATAAATTGGTTCAAATCTTGAAACATGTCTTTCACATGCATAGGCACTTGCTTTTATTTGTGTATTTTAGTTGTAATTTATGGATCAGTCCAAGATATTGAACTACCAAATATTTCAGCAGGATGGGAAGAATGGATTTGATAGGCAATACTTGATATAAGTGAGTTTTCTGGAATCCTCAGATATGAAAGAACCTTTTAATATGCAGGGGCAATTTTATTAGTCAAGAAGACTAAAAAAAAAAAAAAAAACCTTTCCAATAGTTTTCTATAGCTATTCCCCGGGAAATTGATCAGAGATTGTTCATCATCAAGCTAACTGATACCAGAATAGTTCCAACATATTCCAATAAAATAACTTACTGTCATGAGTTAGAGCTCTACCACTAAAAGTGCCACTCTTTTCTATTACTACCAACTAAGAACGAACAAAATATGTATGATTCCCCTCAAGAATCACTTTGTCAAGAGAATTAGGTCATACCTTCACAAAATCATCATAGTCAACAACGACAGAGTCTGCTTGATCATCAATGCGAGAAGAATCTGAATCTACACTCAAAACCTACAAGAACGTAAACCAGTCTAAGCACCTTGTCTAATCACTGTATAAATCATGATTCATCACAGCAACAATTAAGTGTGCAATTGTGCAAATGTTTGCACTGCCTAATTCAGCCATACGGTATATATATATATAAACAGACAGCACTTCTAATACGTCTAATTATTTAAGTAAGACATAATTACTTGGGATCAAGAATTGATTGTATAGTGCTGAGTCAAGACCAATAGAATAAATCCAAATATAATGCTCACTAGACTCACCTTGCGTTTTGCAGCATGAAACCAAGCATCTGCACACAAAGCATACATGTCTGCTCCAGTGAAGTTTTGGGGGCATTTCTTTGCTATTGAGTAAAGCGATACATCTTGATGCAATTTAAACTTTCGTGTAAGTGCTTTGAGGACCCTGGAGAGAGAAAAAATCAGGATGCCAAGAACAGCCAATCACATTAACAATCTTACATAATCTTTTGTTTCGATTGATGAGTTACACATGCATCTGGCTACCATTTAATTAAACTACAACTCATTGGCATCAACAATTTTACATAATTGAATAAAAGAATAAGGAGAAACTAACCGCTCCCGATAAGATGCATCGGAATTCACTCCAACATATAGGAGCTTATCAAATCTGCCAGGCCGTAAAAGTGCTGGGTCAATTAGATCTGGTCTGTTGCTTGCCCCTATTATAAACAGGTCCTAAAAGCCAGGAAGATTGAAAAAGATAGGCAGTTTTCTTAGGATGAAAGCAAAAGAAGTAAACAAAATAATAGTGTACATTTGAATCTAAGGGTCAAGTAAATATAAATTACCTGTGTCGAATCATTTAGGCCATCTATCTCCGCAAGCATCTAGTGACAAGGGAAAGTTTCCACGTTAAGTCTTCATTGAAGGAACAAGAGAAAAAAATATGCCAGGTTTTGTAGCAAAATATATCTGCACCTGTGAAACCACTCTGTCCATAACGCCACCAGAATCACCAGAGGCCCCTCGAGCTGGAGCAAGAGAATCAAGTTCATCAAAGAAGATAACACATGGGCGTGCTGATCTGGCCTGCAAAGCAATGTGCAGTATCATAACTTGTGAGCTGAAGAAAATGTATCGAAACCTAAGCCATATTAAAAAATATATATAAAGTACAAAAGAAGACGCAAGAAATATTGATAATATAGATAAGAAGAAGAGGGATGTTTTACCTTCTGGAAAATGTCTCGAACATTTTTCTCTGATTCTCCTATGTACATGTTGATCAGCTCAGGCCCTTTTACACTGAGAAAGTTTAGGGAACACTCCGTTGCAACAGCTTTTGCCAATAAAGTCTGAGGTTTGAAACAAAGTTTAACCAACAAAAGTTATGAAGCCGGTTTTTGATAAGAAGAAAAGATGGTAAGTTGAGAAATCACAGTTAACTATTGAACAAGCCAGGACATACTTTCCCTGTTCCAGGAGGACCATATAGAAGAACACCAGAGCGCTTACGCAACCCAGAAGAAAACAAATCCTTATGCAGAAGAGGTAACTGCATATATGACGAATAGGAATGATTATAATTATTCAAGTCAATTACGAGGGGCAAGCTAGAAGTGGGCTTTCAAGCCTACTTCCCAAATTCTATATTATATGTAATGATACAGACGAGATGTGTGCAGAAACTAAATTAGAAACCGCACAATGGCACAAAATACTTTCAATACATAAATAGCCTTCAATTAGAATTTTTTTTGACATTACATCTATTGTTCTTTTACATCATGTGAATTGATGTTCTAGAAGATATTATCAAGTCATTTCTCTAATGAAAACTACCATAAACCTTAAAAATGCATTTGAGTATGTGAAGTACAGGTCCATGCTGACACATGAACAGAATATGACTCTCCAAACCTCCTGAATTTCTCAACATCTTTCATGCTAGATCTTTTCAGTAATGTGACATTCAATAATCCGTGATACATTCTTTTTATCATTCTTTTCTATCGGTAAGTTACACATGCACCCAATGCGTCTTGAGCCACCTCACCTTCCACCCCATTCCTATGGGGGGAGGAAGTTCCATTTGTGTCAGAGCTCGTTGATTTTGTTTTATCAACATTCACTAATGCTTTTTTTCTGTTCAAATGGTAATGGTAGGCTACACAATGGAGGTAGCCTTCCCCTTCCAAAATCCCTACCCTCCTGTCTTTAACCAAAGACCTCCACCTTGATAAAGGTAGTGACCTATTTTACTTAATTAAGTACAAAAAATGAGTGACCTAATGGAGGGAGCAAGTGGATTCTTGTGATAAACTCTCCATGTTTCATAATGTTGTTGAAGAACCACTAAGTTTGAAAAGTCCATGTAAGTACATTGACCCTGACAATTTGCAAGCCCATAGATACATCCCTTTTCAGGGCAACGAGGTGAAAAAGGACCAACATAAAAAAGGTGGCCAAAAGAGTGTTCAAACTCCCATAGTTCTGCACTCTGGATGGGTAAAGTGCCCACAGACTAACAATATGCAACATACCAGATTAAAATATGTTGTAAAGGGTTTGACTCTATCAGTTAATGCACAGCAATAAAGAGTATACTCTGATTCATAAATCGCTAAATAGGCAAACAAAACCAGAAGTACCTACCTTTTCCAGCCTTCTATACTTGCATATTCAGTCTTTTTTTTTTTTCTTTTCTTTTTAGAGGGGATGGGGGCGGGGAGGGGTTTTCAAATTATGACAAGAAATCTAATATGCTTGGAACCGAATAAAACAAAGCAGTCTTTATGGGTGATAAGAAACAAGGAGGCAGTGGAGGTAAATGAGCACACCTGAACAGTATCCAATATTGATTTCTTCACGTCCTCAAGCCCACCAACATCTTCCCATTTCACATTGGGAACCTAAGGCCAAAAAAAATTCAGAAACAGAATAAAAATCTACAATCAGAAGTAAACTTCTCTAAGAATAATACTTTCCACACAATAGACCGTTCATGAAAAGAAAAGAAAAGAAAAAGAACAATACCTGCAATACATACTGCTGATTATGAACAATGACATAAGATCAGAATATGAGATTAACTTAGATGCCTTAATTTACCTTTGGAGTGCCCAATGCTGATGCATTCCTTTTCTTTGATCGTTCCAATGCTTTAGTCAAGTCTTCTTTTCCCAGAACCTGTGGCGCAACTTCATATGACTTACTGTCTACTTCCTCAGGCTCAACCTTTTGACGTAGAACATTGCCCTTGGGAATTAAGTTTGCACCAGCATCAGCAATCATAGCACGTATATCCCTGGGCATAAAACCAGATGTCTGCCCAGCAATCTCCTTTATAAAATCCTCTGAACTAGCCTGCAACAGGCAAGATTCTGACGCATCAAAGTTAACAGTCATGATCCAAAGAAAATAAACCATGACCACCATGTAAGATATTCCTGAAAAGAGATGCATGAGCAATTTGTGTGGCCCTTAACAGCCTCAATTAATGAGACACCAAATGCCATCCACACACGAAGGGATAAATCTGTTGATTCATAGGCTCCATATGTGCCTTCCAAAAACTGATTCAACTAGATAAAATTTTCATCCCATAACAGTGTATGAGAATACCCAAAGACATATAGTGGATGGATAATGCAGACAATGAGACAGCTTATATTTTTGTGATATCATTGTAACATAAATGCTGGGTCCAGCCAAGACACATATTTGCCACATACAAGGAGACAGTAAAAATTATCTTTTCCCAACTCTGGCTGAGCGTCAAATGCATCATTAGTCTACAAAAGCTATTAACCCATAAACCACATAAAAGGAAAAAAAAAAAAAAAAGTGATCGCTTACATCAGGCAGAAGCTCAGAAACACTTTGCAGCGACTGGGACAGCATTTCAACCCTTTGTTCCTCAGTCAAAGGACCCATACTTATTTCATGGCTGAAGCAACGCCTTATAGCTGGTGGTAGACCTTCAGAATTGTCAGCAGCTGCAACCAACAAAACCTGATGCCTACTTATCTTCCCACCATCCTTCACATGCTGCATCAGCACAATATCAGAGTAAACATCCTTGACAAGCCATAATGCAGAGTAAGCCTTGTTCTTGAGAATAAATAGCAAAAAATTACCATAAATAATCATTTCCTTTCTCAAACTAGATTCCTCCTCTGACACACAAGAGGGGAAAGAAACACTTGGATGCCCCCTAAGGTCCTGTCAGACTATCTCCAGTACCTGGGCATCTTTGGAACTCCTAAACCAGTCAATAGTGGGATCTAAACAGGCCTAATATCACAAATATCTCTTGTATTGCAGGCCTTTTCTAAGAAATATCCTAAAAGAGTACTATAACTATGCCTCATGAAGAGGAGGTAGGTGGCTAGACTCTCTTCCTCCCCCTCCCTACTCACTTTATCCCAAAAAAGAAATGCCATAAGCAACCAGATTAATGCTCTTTCCTCTAGTGTAAAGATGAACTAACAAGTGAGTTCCTGTAAATGGTAGTGAAAGCAATCCAATATCAGCAAATGGGTTACCACATAATTTGTGAGGTCCTTGGAAGTACTTTAGTCCCTTCAAGAAAGGCGATCATATCCCATTTATTTCCAAGCTAACAGGGCTCCACGGAACTAATCTGAAAACAGATTTTATTGCCATGGGATGCTCAAATCTTTAGAATTCCTGGGGCCTGAGATTTCTACCTTCCTAAATTGTGAAATCGTTTATGGCTGTTCTTTTGCTTCTACCTTCAGTCCTCATGCTCCCCCACTCCACAAAAATACCATTTTTCTGACCCTCCCCCTAATTTTGTTCTTTCCTTTAATTTAAGCAGAAAAAAATTTCTCCCTGTCCTGAAATAGATGGGATTTTGCAAATGACACTTAATGAAACACCATAAACGTAACACTCCTTAGGTGAGCCAAGAAAGGTTGGTTCAAATCTAAGGGTAATATGGAAAGTTAAGCAGATAAATACTTTTTTCTTTTTTTTTTTAAACTATCGTATATGTTAGGACACCCAAAAACCAAAAACTAAATCACTCCATCTATTTTGGGACGGAGTAGCATCTAAGTGTAGAAAAAGATAGAAATGAAAACTTCTATCATTAAGCGTGCAATCATTCACTAGAAATTACAATATCAGACTACATAAAAGTATGATAAATGTCATATAAGAGCAAGAAAATGGCACAACAAATAGTTGCATCTTACGCAATCATCAATGGGTTCTCCTTTAGAATTAATGTCTTCATCTTCATTGACTAGCTCGGTGAACTTTCGAATAACTGATGCAACTTCTGAAGCCACGCCCACCTGCTCATTTGGTGAACTTTCCCGAGAGCCCAAGTTTCGGAAAACATCAAAATGGCGGAGAAGAAGAATGGTTGGCAAATATCTGTTATCAAAGCCAATAGATGAGGAACAAGATGGGGGAACATCAATATTCATTTTCTATTTTTATCTTTTATTTTGGATCATAAAACAATATCAAAGAAGCAAAGCATGTGTGCAATATCCTCATGACCAAATATAGCAGAGATACCCATTACTCAAAGAAAAGGTCTGATGCCAAGTGGTATAAAAAGTGAAAAGATGGGAGATGCAACACAAGGACTTTCAAGGAGGCCACACATCAAGAGTATTATGGACTGTTTCCTGAAACTGAGTTCGGCATTAAGAAAAAAACTTATAGATGTTATGTTACCCGTACTAATATAGCAATATTTATTAAAAAGAAAAAAAGAAAGCCATTGAAAAACATTTTATTAGGATTGTAACCATGTGTATCTCCTTTTTAAACCATGCAAGGGAAAACAGTTGCAAAGCAAGTAACAGTAGAGCACAAAACATAAGTTCTGTAAAAACTTGCATATATCATACATGGTGTGCTCAACTGCTTCACCTTTGAGCGGTGTTGAAAGCTTGAGCTAGTGCAACAGATGTTTTTCTTTCGGAGGATGCCATTAGATTATGACAGCTATATTCCACTACGTGCAGGCCCAATCGACAAGCAACATATTTGACCACAGTTCTCTTCCCGCATCCTGCAACAGGTATTGGATCAGAACCACAAGCACACATAAGCAAGTAAATAGAACCAATGTTATTTTTTTTTTTCGTACAGATGGTAGTTCTTGGGGATATTGTAGCCAATTAATGATCTCATTAGAAAGATTTTTTTTTTCTTTTCCTTTTTTATTTTAAAAAAAACACAGACAATTAAAGCCAAAATGCAACTCAACAGAAAGATCGTATTTGTACAGCAAACTAAAACAACAGATGAGGAAACATAAGACACACCTGCCAATCCATATAATAGAACTGAAACTCTGAATTTAGAAGAAAGAGCCGATGGACAAAGAGGTGGTGTAAGAATGGAGGCCAAAATTTTCACCGTGTCCCCATGCAAAGGTGCAAATTTTTTTGGTCCGGCAATCAACAAATCTGGGGGAACAGCAGAAGGGACACTACCCCCAAGCACAAGGGCAGTTTGGGTGCTATTGACTCGAAGAACTTGTTCATCTGAAGGTTCTATAGCTACAACCTGTGAACAAACATTACATCACGATAAGAACCTGATGCATTATGACATTCCTTGAGCATATGTGCGACCATGCATAGGTACAGGGAAACTTACCTTGAAGTAGATAATGTTATCACTTCTATTTTGTGAGTTTTGGTTGCAAGGAATGCAAACAATTGAATTGCATTTCCAATTTAAGCAAATGCTGAAAATATCGCCTCGTGCTAGATATCTATCTGCTTCAAAGTAATTCTGCAATGCCAAATCAATCATATTTTGACGATCTTCAGCTTCAATAAACGAACTTCCTCTGAGAGATTCAAGGGTACCACATTCTGGTATCTTCACAAAAGAAGCCCTCAAGTGTGAAGCATATCTTGGCAACCGAGGGAAGGGTTCCAACCCTACACTAATCGCAGAACCCTGAATTGCTTCCCCACATGTCTCGTCGTCCACTTTACCATGGAAATAAGATGCCAAAGTCTCTTGACCTTGGTGGACGACAGAATTCAAGCACGATATGTGCAAGTCAAGGTTGAATGCCAAAAGCGGAGATAGATAGGCAACTTCCCCAACCGGCAGCAGACAGCCATTTTGAGAGAAAGTAACCGAAGGAAACATAAGCATTGTATGGTAAGTGGATGATTTAAAGACAGGTGACATTTCGTGAGTGCCAGGAGGGTCTAAAACAACAGCCTGAGCAACTCTTCTTACATTTGTCTCGACGTTCTTGATAAGCACCTTGTGTATTCAAAACCAAAACAATAATAATCTTAACAAATCATAGTGCTGTCAATTTCATATTCATAAGAACTTCCAAAATTATACTAAACCAAACAAACAAGATAAAATACTTTTCAGCATTAGAAACCTCAGAATCATATATAGTCGAGCTTCAATTACTCAAAAAAGGATTATTTACTATTGCATTTACAATCTGCAAATTATACCTCATGTTTGTTTGCAGTTCCATTGAGCTTATACTGCGATTGATCTCAATTTTTTGTAATTCGCATACAGAGACACATTACTTGATAAAAAAAAAATGTTCAAAATTTTCAATTATTGTTTTTCTTTTTGTCGCGAAAAGTGACATCTACAGCGAACCAAATACTTCAATTAAGTTTACTAGAGCGAAAATTATAGTTTCCGTCGGGACTGATAAGTAACAAGTTGAAAAATTCAATCTTCTGATTCTTTTCTTTTCCTTCTTTTTCTCTACAACCAAACAAAGCTTCTGAAATAAAATTTGTTTACCAGTGAGCCCGAAGTTACGGACAGCCGTTTAAGAACAGAGGTAGAGAGCCCGACCAAAGCGGCGTCGTCGAGGGAATCCAATTTGGGGTCCGAAATGACGTCTCTGTCCGTCGAGAACCGGAGAATTCCCGCCCGTAGCTGTAAGTCCCCGGACACGTTTCCGACAACGACTCGGACTCGGTCTACTTCACCGAGCTGCGACGAACTCAATATGGAACTTACAAGGAGCTTGGTCGTAGAGAGCACCAAAGGCTTCCTCCTCTCCACCATTGGAAGCTAAAACCCTAGGGCTCTCCTGAACTACCACTTCACTGTAGAGAGAGAGAGAAAGAGAGAGAGAGAGAGAGAGAGTTGAGCAAATCGATGAAGCCTTTTTAGTTTTGGAAGTTGGTGTTGACGCGGTAATCTAATCTAACCGTTTCGGTAAGCAGCCTAAATGCTCCCACATCGAATAACAAAAGAATAATATTTTCTTCATATAGTAGCAACCAACAAAAGTTAAGTGCCGAGCCTGGTAGCGCAGGTTTGTAACCCAGCATGGGGGCATTAAGGCGGCTTCTGGAGCTTCGGGGCGGGCCATGGGCTTCCTGTGGGATTAGTGGGCCCTTGCTTGGCACGCCCTCGGTTGAGGGAATTATCCGGAAATTTTCATTCCAACATATTTCATCCGGTTATCGGATTGAGGTGGTTGGTGCGCGCAATCGCTGGCTTATCAGAGCAGCGACGATGTGCCACAATAATACCCGGGATGGGCCTTATCGAGCCTGGTACCCCTCTAGAAAGCCATTGTTGGCCCGCTTCAATTCAACTTCCGTCTTTTATATTTGATTTTTCTTTTCTTACAATTTTTGGATATGTTGCCTAGTAATTGTACAACTTCTTCTTTTCTTTTCTTTTCTTTTCTTTTTTTTTTTTTAATAAAAAAGTTGGTGAATGAGACTAATTGTAATTTGTAACGCCCCGTCTTTACTTAATGAAAGGCACACTACTATCTCTAATAAAAAGTTGGCGAATGAGACTAATTGTAATTTGTAACGCCCTGTCTTTACTTAATGAAAGGCACACTACTATCTCTAATAAAAAAGTTGGCGAATGAGACTAATTGTAATTTGTAACGCCCCGTCTTTACTTAATGAAAGGCACACTACTATCTCTAATAAAAAAGTTGGCGAATGAGACTAATTGTAATGCCCCGTTTTCATCACGGAAATCTCTAATTCCCACTAAGCACTACTATCTCTATTTCAATGTTTATTATCTATCTCAATGTCATCAGAGATTATAATTCTCTCAGTGGAATAAATTATTATTTCATAGCTATACCTCAAAAATGAAACTAAGTGCAGAGCCTTTCTACTCATGCAGTCATTTATATTTCTATGCCACAAGTTGGCCAATGACTGGCATAATCTAGACAATTCAGGAATGATTGCTTGACTTAACCTTTAAACCTATCGAACTTATCTTTCCTTTCTATTGATCATAGCCTATGCTCTGGCATCAAATCCTAGAGATTTAAACTCTAATAAGATCCATTTCTTAGGATCCTTAGATCTAACTGTTCTGATACCAAAGTATTCCTAGTCATCTTAATAAATCCATAGGGTGTTGCACTAATTGTGACTATTTTATTTAAACGTGATCATAGTTACACTTATTTTTGAAAATTTTCTTATTCCATTGAATCAACACTTAAATGGTGATTATCCAGCTTATTGACTTCAATACTAATACCCATTTTCCTTGCTAAATTTCCTGATTTTCCCAAATATAACTATTATTAGTATGAGTATCAATTAGAGTATAGTCAGTCTCCAAAGAGAAGGGGGGTTTGGTTTGCATAATAGACCCTTTAAATGGAATAACTATTTATATGAAATTGTCATTCTTTTATTTGATAGGAGCTAAAAAAAATGAGAGGTATAGCTATTCATGAGGGAATACACAAGGTTTTCCTTTTTTTTTTTTTTTTTTTTTTTTTATTATTATAATTTAGTCTCGAGGGGTTACGGCTACCCCCGATGTGATCATGTGAGGGTGGTCTTAGCCACCCCCGATGCCACCGGGGGTGGCCGTGCCATCTCCAGAGGGCCTTGCTGGTCCACCACGAGGCCCTTTGGGGGTGGTGCCACCCTAGGGCCTGCTGTGGTCGGCTACCTACACGTTCAACAATTTTTTTTGTTTATTTAATTTGAGTTTTGAGAAAAATTAGAAATGATATGAGCTTTTTAGTAATTTTGGTTTAATTATAATTATGAAATATGTGTTTCTACCAAACTAAAGAATTAGAATAATTATTTTATTCCAACCTCTCATATTCTCAGTAATAACTATTTATTTTCTTAACAGAATACCAATTCCGCAAACCAAACGAAGTCTAAGGGATTCAATGTAAAATACAGTTCAGCTTGAATCATTTGCTGCTTCTCTTAAATGGAAGCCTCCTTTCTTAGTGCTTAAAACCTACTAGATTTGTTCTACAATTGTTTATATCTCTCATCGTTCTCACCAACATCCTGGGATGTGGTTATATGTGGTGAGGGGCTTGCAGATAAGTTCCAATAAATAAGAGATGGAAAGAAATGCCAATCGCAGCATCCATGTCACGCCCCCAATTTTGGGGAATGAGAGAAACATGAAGTTAATTATTTAAACGTTCTCATATATATATTTTTTCATGTTAGTTTGTACTACAAGAGGCTAGGGACTCAAATTCAGTCTGATAAGGAACCGTTTCAGCCTAAGTAGTCTTTATGCTCCCACATCGGATAACTAAGAGAATAATATTTTCTTCATATAATCGGAACCAAAGAAAAATAATTGCCGAGCCTGGTAGCGTGGGCTTGTGACCCAGTATGGGGGCATTAAGGTGGTTAGAAGGTTTTCAATTTGGGCCATATGCTCAGCCTGTGGGGCTTTAGAGGAAGGCCTTTGCTGGCTCACTTACCTTCGGAGGAAGTTTGGTACGGGAGATTTTCCGTATCGATCCGGGGATGTTTATATCCATTAAACGTCACTGATGGCGCATCGCTGGCTTACCAGAGCAGCGTGGAATGTACCTTGAGTTGCTTCCCCCCGATGGCTTAGCGAGCTGGTACCCCGCAGGCCCACCATATTGGTCCCACTTCAATTCGACTTCCACCTTTTTTCAATCTTTTTGTTCCCACATCGGATAACTAAGAGAAAATAATCTCTTCATTAATTGCAACGACTAAGTAAGCATTGCCCTTGTGAGTTGTGACCCAGTTTGGGGGCATCAAGGTTGCTTTAGGAGCTTTGTGTTGCGCCATTGGTCCGTACATCACTTGACTCTAGGGGTAGTTGGGCCCATCTGGTTGAGTGCGCTTGGGTTGGCTCTTGGAGGGCGTGAAACGACCTTATAATGTCGTTGGATTACTAGAGCAGCAATGTACTCCCAGATCACACCTACCCTGTGCATACCAACCATTGGCTCACCGCTTCAAGTCAACTTCCATTTTTTTTTTTTTTTTTTTTGGTTTACCAACTTAGAATGCGTTTGGGATTATAATTTCGCAAGAATAATCTGTATTTTAAAAAAATATCGCAAAACATAAGGTGTTTGACATTACAATTTAAAAAACACTTAAATGGGAAAAATATTGTTATTACAAAACAAAGGCACAATCACTAGCTGGAAGCTTGCTATATATCATCTCAGTATAATTCTTCAACTAGGAAATCTTTTACTCAATCATGCAAGAAAAATCCAGCAACTACGGCCAGCTTCTTGTCAATACAAAACTCACTCCAAAACCACCATAACCTGACTGTTTTAAGAATGCAACATTGGGTTGGGCAATGGCATACTTGCAGGGTCGTAGTTTGGTAGCTCATCATGAGAGTGCTCTCTCGCCTTCCTACTAAAGGAAGTGGAGTTCTACCACGGGTTTGGTTGAGTTATGGAAAAGCTGATTTCTCATGGCAGTGTTATGTACTTTCAGATGGCCCCATCGAACTGCAATCCGGCCGCAAGCCCGCCATTGTCCCACTTCAACTCGACTTCTAACTTTTTATTCTTCTTTCCTTTTATTTTTCAGCCGTAACCAGTCTTTATGGTCCCGCATCGGATAAGTACGAAAAAAATCTTTTCTTCATATAGTCGCAACCAATAAGCGTTCATTGCTGAGCTCGGTGGTGCGAGCTTGTAACCTGACATGGGGGCATTAAAGGTGGTTTTTGGAGATTGGGATCCTATGGGGCTTAGAGGGTCCTTGCTGGCTTGCCAGGGGAAGTTTACACCATACGCCACCCTGTTGGTGGCCATGACTTGCTTTTACTAGCGCCTGCATGGTTTGTACCCATGGCTTTACTTTCCCGATCGAGTTTGGTACCCCCACAGGCCTACTGGTATTGGCCAGTTCCAATTCGACTTCCACCTTTTGTGTGTGTGTTTTTTTTTTTTTTTTTTTTTTTTCTTTTAAATTTACTACTTTTACCAAAGTAAGAAAGAAAGTTCGAGTGTTAAATTAAATGCTGAATATGTTGCTTGATTGTACAGCTCAATACCATACCCATTTCTCTTGCTAAATTTCCTAGATATAACATTAATTATTGGTGGTACTTGCACCAAACATAATTTGTTTTTTATTTTTCAAAATTAATGTGTTTTTTTTAAATTATTATTGAATTTGTGATAAATTATTATTGAATTTTAATTTAATAATAATTTTAAAAGTCAAACAAGTTTTGAGAAAATATAAAGAAGACATTTATCATTAATCATCCCGGACAAGATGTGTGGTTATTGTTTTTTTTTTTTTTTTTTGGTAATTTTACTTGAGACTCCTGAATTATCACGCGATTTGACAAGCCTATCATGCTAAATATGTTGCTTGATTGTACAGCTCAATACCATTTCCATTTCCCTTGCTAAATTTCCTAGATATAACCTTAATTATTGGTGGTACTTGCACCAAACATAATTTGTTTTTTATTTTTCAAAATTAATGTTTTTCTTAAAATTATTATTGAATTTGTGATAAATTATTATTGAATTTTGATTTAATAATAATTTTAAAAGTCAAATTAGTTTTGACAAAATATAAAGAAGACATTTATCATTAATCATCACAAACGGGATATGTGGTTATTGGTTTTTTTTTTTTTTGGGGGTAATTTTACTTTAGACCCTTAAATTAGCACGCGATTTGACAAGCCTCCCAAACTTCAAAACCTCTTAATTTAAACCCCTAAACTTTCAATTGCAGTCAATTTAAACCACCCCGTCAGATTTTAAATGTTAAAAGTGAGACAATGATGTTTATACCCTTAATTTTTTTTATAAAAATTTCAAATTTACCCTTAATTCCAAATTAAAAATAAATAAATAAAAATGAAAATCATGGATATTATGGTATTTTTAGGTATTTCCGTTAAAAGTTAACAGCTAAATTTGACGAAGTGGTTCAAATTAACTACAATTGAAAGTTCAGGGGTTCAAATTGAGAGATTTTGAAGTTTAGAGGCTTGTCAAGTTGCGTGATAATTCAAGGGTCTAAAATGAGTTACCATTTTATTTTTTTTAAGTCATAGTGATCACTGTTAGTCCTTCTCATTCATGGCAAAAAGTCTATTTTTGTTACTTGTAGATTTTTTATTTTATTTTATTTTATTTTTGGCTCTCATTACGAAGCATAATTAATAACCTTCATTCCTAAAACTGCAAAAGATGCAGAGCACAAGAAGTAATAGCTATAATTTTCTGAATATTTATGTATCAGAGTTACAAGTAAATACCAACATAAAAGAAAAAGTGGTAGAGGGGCATTTTGAACACGCTCTTGGGGTCTCCTATTCAAACCATCAACCTATAACTCTTTATAACTTGCTAACACGTGTTAGCATGTGGTTAGAGCCACGCTAGTTATTAAAAAAAATTAAGACCCTCTAACCGCATGTTGACACGTGTTTTAAAAAAAATATTGGTCTAGCATTTTTCTATATATTAATACTAAAAAAAGAAAACTAAAAATGCAATTTAAACCCGTAATAAGTAACTCTCTTGACACTAATCAATTGGGAGGAAATAAGTATTTCATAGACATATGAATTGAAGTTTCATGTCTTCATCAAGTTTAATTAGGGGGTGAAAAGAGTAACTTCACCTGTTACTGTTAGATCCAAATGTACTAGCTGATGGCATGGTATTACACTGCCTCCAGCCCTTTTGAAAAAAGAAACTTGAGCTGTTTTGATATGAATGCGAATCAATGATTTGCATATTTACAAATATAGACACTGCCAATTAAGACAATAAAATGAGTTAGAAATGAAGGAAGAATAGCAGTAAAAGCAAATCTTTCACAACAGAGCACCACAAACCTCTAAAGGAAAACACTTGATGAATGCAGTTCAAAAAGCTGCATGGTTGTTATTACTGTAATTACTTTCTTGTATATAATTTTGGCTGACTTATTCCTGCTTGTATCTATCAACAACAAAGAGAACATTGTTCCCATCTACAATAATATAAACTATAGAAGACCACCTGCAAATATGCATAAAACACAAAGTCAGAACAAAAACAGAGAATTAGAAACAACAGGTTGATGGAAAAGAAAAGATTGATGTAAAAGAAGTTGCCTACATGAGACTGCCATTTCTTTTATGCTCTATACTCTAAAGTGTCAGTGCTGGTAAACCAATATCACAAAATTCGAGCACATTGGGGCAGCTCCCCATGCTTCAAGTTGTCTCCAACCAAAGTAAACATCAAATTGAGAGGACAGAAAAACTATAACTTCCTTAGATGAAAAATGAGGCCAATTGAAGTTTCGGTATCAAAATTCAAACACCCCAACTTTTAAATCTTCAACCACAATCCTGAAGGATCATATATCCACTTACATAAAAAATTGCAGAATCGCTTTGGCAGAACCTTAACTGATTCACACTTCCTCAATTTGTCCCTTGTCCAATTCAGAAAGCAGATACGGCCCTTAAATGGTTCATTTCAAGATGCCATTACTCATCTTGCATCACAAAAATGTATAGAGTGCACTAACTTTGCAAGTTGGTGATGACTAGTCTCTCGAGAACTATCATGCAGTGTGGCAGAGAGATCCAGGTCAGCCTCTTTTTCTTTGTTCCTTAAAGGCTTAATACACAGGACACACCAACCAAAATTAATTTCTTCTCAGGGTTGAATTGTCTCCATAACCACTTTTGATTCTTTAACGGCTAATGGCCTCCATTGCAAGCCGTACCAAACGTAGACATCCCTCAACATCTTGGAAGTTAAAATCAAGAGCCCTTTTAATGGAAGAGATACTCTCCCCACATTTGGTCTCACCTAAGCTTACATTAGTAGCTGCAAAAGCAATTCGTGATTTCCTTGAGGCTTCCATTGCAAAATTTACATCCTGTGCCTGCATATCATCAAGTTTGATTATGCTCATATACAAATAGAGTATAATATGGAAAAGAAGCTCAGTAAGACATTATAGCTGTTGTATCATAGGTAAGATTACATTATAAACTTGATGTGGTTCGGATGGAAGTTGTGCTGCCCATACATAAAAACCATTCCAAGACACATATAGCGAGATATTAAGCAGGATGCTTTTGCATCAAGGGTATTGAGGAAAGATGCATCATTTGCATATAATATTCTTCTCCTACTAACAATGTACATTTGAAGCCTAGTTGGTTTATAATATTATTATTCTTAATATTCTGCAACAATTTAAGTTTACAAACAGGATTAATATATGCTTACAAAGCTGAGCAACCGCACAAAGTTGGGACGGCTTTGGGCAGCAATGACATGGTTTCCAGCAACTTAGGGAGAGCTAACACCCTTTGATAAGGTAACCTTGTCCACTGTGGTGGGGTTGTTTAAGTTGTCAAGATCAGAGGCAGATGAAGAAGGAGACTCACCTGAATGATGCAACAAAAGAATGACATCACATAACAACAAGAATAGTAGTAAACACCCCTTTTAGTGTTAATTCAGTGGCATATAATAAACTCTGAAAGGCAATTTCTAAAGGAAAAGAACGAAAAAAAAAAATCATTTAATATGACAAAAAAAGGGCACCCTCGTGGGCCTCGTCACAAGCTCTTCTTTTAAACATGGATTTTAGGCAAGCATACTAATGCATGTACCACTCCACCAATTAGAGAGGCCAAACAAAATTGTTTGTCAAAAACAGTCAGAACAGAATAACCAACACGTGTGCCTCTATATAATTTGATTTTTCACTGAAACTTTTTGGGGGAAACTACATTTAGCCTCCTCTAATAACCACCCTATTTGAAATGTCCCCTTAATGCTTCAATTTTGCAATTACCCACTTCTTTGCAATGTCCTATTTCAGCGACCCAAAATGAAAAATGGTAATTTTTTTGCTTTTTTTTTTTTTCAGAATTATTTTATTTTATTTGCTTATATATATATATATATTTTCTAATTTTTTGCCATAGGTTCATCATACAACTATATCAAATTATTAGATGTGTGCATTCACTTGTGTGTGACATTTACTTAGAACTGTGGGAAACTCAGGATTTTATGCTAAGAAGAGCTTATTGTAGCTTTAATGCATAACAAGTAACTATGAAATAATTTCCCAGGAAAAAAAATTTGTTCCCACAGAAAAACAACAATTTTACTAGATTATAATTACCAGGAGGAACCATTTGTAGAGCAGTTTGCAACTCGTGGCGATCTCTACTTGCACTAGTATGTGAGAAATAAACTACCCTCATATAAGCCACCTCCATGCATTTGTAGGCCAGAGCAGCAGCAGCCATGTGTTTGGATTTCTCATATTCATGGGCACAAAACCTATTCCATACAGCAGATGATCAAAATGACAGGCACGATAGCTCCAAATGCTTATTCAAATTTACAAAGATCAACAAATCCAGAACAATTTCAATATTAAGACAACCAAGTTCCAGATAGCTGCAGTATTATCCAGACAATTAAAAATTTATATGCTATATCTCTAACAATGGGGAGAAAATAGAATGAGAAAGAGTTACAATCACTACAGATTTACATTATTCAACTTAACCAAATGAAAAGATGGTTAAGAAAGCTTCACTAAGAATGAAGAAGACCACAAAGATGAATCCCAAAGGTTCAAGCCTTAACCCAAGAACGAGTCTCAAGCCTCTCTCCCCCTCCCCCTATCTCTTGTCCTCTCATTCCAGAACCCAACACTGGCTCCTATAATCTCCAAAATTAACCTTTAACTAAAAAATGAACTCTTTGATCTCAGACCCAAAAGCCCTCCACATACAAGTCACAACAAATGAGAGATAGTATCCATAGGTTGGTTACAAGCCAAGATATTGCCTACAACTTCACATCATACCCCTGTATTGGGTAAGGTCTGAAGTCTTTATGGACCCACAAACAGCAGAGTGGGTGCACACATGCAACGGGTGTGGTTTAAAATATCATGACTCATAAGCCTCAATCCATTTTAGGAATAAAAAAAGTTAAGAATTAATAAAGAGATGGCCATGATAGAGAACCACCAAGGACTGCAGTTTTGACAAATTTTAAGTGATGTTACAATGTATGACATTATGTGGCACATTCAGCCTCTTTAACCCAAGTCAAACCAGTTCTTTTAATTTACTATTTAGTAATGAGCAAAACATTTACATATTCATGGTGCCAGGAATTCTACGTCCTGCCGTGAACATTGCTTATTACTTAAACAATGACTAAAAAAAAGAGAGAGAAAAAAAAAAAAAAAAACAAAACAAAGGGAATCAAGAACAGAACAGGTAAACCCCAAAATTCCATGCTTTATATTTTGACTTACTCACATAGTTTTGCAGTTCTACTATACACTTGCTTCGATTGAATCATCTCACTATGTTTGGAACTCTCAGAGTGCCCAGACTCCAACAGATAGGCTCCATAAAGAAACTAGAGGGCCGCCTCAAAGTAAAGTCCCGTACTCTCAAGATTTGACCCAGAGTTCTGCAAAAAATAAAAGTGGCAAAGAATTAGGGCAGAACAAACAGCACCATCAGTAAATCAAGCAGAGACTGTGAAAACCTTAAGACGATCAGCCAGGTGTTTTAGATCTTTAGCTTCTTTCAGAGCATTGTTAGCAGCCTGGCTGGAGGAATCTCTTCTAGCAGGACTAGGGGCATCAAGTTCCCTGGCCTTCGGCCCATTCGGTGTGGGATGTCTTGAACTACTGTGTTGAGTTCCATTCAGCTGATCAGCCTTTCTTATTTGTTTTCGCAGCTTAAACGCATCATCACCTTCAGAGGCATCAACTGCTGAACTATCTACTCCATTTCCATTTTGGGACCCAGTAACTGGTCTGGGACAACGGTTCAGTGTTTCAATTTGAGGTCCTCCAGACGGTGGTAGCGGTAGTGACTTCCCTCTCCCAGAAATTAGCCCAACTTGATCAGTTTTGTCAGAAGGGAACCTCTTTGAAGATCTTTCACCATCACAGTCTTGCAGCAGATTTTGCTTTGTTGTAGACGATGCATCTGGTCGGCAGGTAGATTCTACTTTGATGTGTGGACCATCATGCTCTCCAAGCTTTAACTGGCTCTCTCTTTTGCTACTCTCAGTTGACAGTTTTCCTGCAAGATCTTTCTTACTGACATATTTGTTCTCAGCTTCATCTGACTTGATTCCAGACTTCTCCTGCAACTGGTTTTTACCATCCCTCGGTTTTACTTCATGGGAAGGAGAGTGGTCTTGAAGGTCACAGAGAGAATCAGAAATCTTAACCTTCCCCATATCAAAGTCAGTTTTAGAACTCCGGTTTTTGTCCTTCATCCGTGAAGAGGACCCCTTCCCAGACTTCCTTGGACGAGACTCATTAGTACGAGGATGGCTGTCAGTCTGTCTTTCATCATCATGGCATTGACTTGAAGACTGTGGTTTACTAGGATATGGAGTATCCTGGCCTAAATTATATACCCCACCATTTGTAAGATGGCCATTTGCAATATTAGAAGAAGGCACAATCTGAGCTCTAGCTTTACCATCTGATACATGAGTAAAGTCCCTGTCTTGAAAGTCAAGCTCAGAGGACCCAAGGGACCTGTGATAAGCCACATAGAATGTTTGGTCCTTCCTTGCTGTCCCAGATCGATCACTCCCATCATCATCTTCAGCATCTGAGCATCTTCTTGGACTACCTACGGCAAAGAGACCAGTATCCGGAAGGTCATCTTTCCCCTTGAGGTCCCTACTTGCTGATGTAAGCTTTTCTCGATTAGAAGTTCTCATAGGTGATGAAGAAACTGATTCAACTGGTGAGCCTTTCACTTCCTGGAAATAGGGACCTCAAGCATAATTAATAACCTTCATTCCTAAAACTGCAAAAGATATTTTTTTGCTCCATTGCAAGCCTGACATGCCATGATCTCCTCTATTGAAGAAATTATGTCATGGGGACGTGAACAGTTTTGACTCTTGAATGTTTTGTTTTGTTAAGACCAACAACAGTTCAAGAAACAACTTAAGGCGAATAGAACAAACCTTTGATTTTCCTTTCTGAAAAAATCTCATAAACTTTTTAGAGCAATATAATGGAAATAATAGAAGTATGTAGAAAAAAGTCTCACATTGTAGTGCTCTTTTGTGTGCTATATATATATATATATATACACTCACATGTTTTACTTATTGCATGAATATACAATGATTCACATGAGTTTTGAATAAAATTTATTTTAACTTTGTCTTTATTATTAAAAAAGTAAGTGTATATCATATATTCAAGGACACTAATTTTTTAATTGATTGGAAGAAATTCTTCCGATCCAATTTGGACGAAAACTCCGTTCCCCAAACAATTGGTTGATAGATGAAGCCCATTGATATGCAACGATACAACTTGTGAGAATTTCCCGAGGAAAGAAAAAGAGAAATGAAAACAATAACCAAGTCTCGTGATTTACGTTTTCTTTTGGGACTGGATTTATGTTATCCTGTCATTCAGAAAAGGCTAACAAAATCTTGTCAGGATATGCTCTGTTGTGTATCAGTATTTAGTTATTGAATATAACCTCCCACATATCAGATGAGCTTTTTTTTTAAAAAAAAAAAAAAGGAAAAAAGAGGTTACATGAGTAGATCTTTCCAATTCTTGATTCGAATGGAAGAGATAATGAGGAATCCTTTGAAAATGCTACCAAATACAAGATGGGTAGTGACCCTCTTAGCTATAAAATGTGCACGAAAATTAGCACATCTAGACACTTTTAAAGCCGAAAGCATTTTAAGATTTTAACCTTGAAAGGAAGAGAGATCAAGAGTAATATCAGAAACAATAGAAACAAACTGCCAAGGAAAGAAAAGATGAGACTGATTCACAAGAATCACCAAAAAAAAAGCTCATATGTACTAGTGGTAGTGGCCCGAGTTATCAAGAATGTTAAAACGTTTAACAAGGCCTGAGTCTACCCATGAAAGGAATTTAGTAGTTTTGATGAGCACAGGCATAACAAGTACTTATCTCAAGTAAGTACTCTAAAGATCACAAACAGGAAAAATACGTCAAGCATAATTTACACTAATTGACAACTCAGTGACAGACTATTTAATTTAAACACCCAAAACTCTGAAAGCATGCATGCACCAGATATGAAGTGGAAACTGTTCAACTTCATAACATAAGAATGATCCATCAACAGATAAGTTGACCACACTTCAATAAATGGAGTATTTTATAAGAAAGTTTCCACACAATCATGCCAAAGATGGTAAAATCTTACATCACAGCCAACAACAGGAAAGTTGAATTTGGTCCCCTCGTCTTCATCCTTCAGAATTTTAGAAGCCCTTGCAAAGGATTATACCTCATGTTTGTTTGCAGTTCCATTGAGCTTATAATATTGCGAATTGATCTCAATTTTTTTTTGTAATTCGCATACGTACAGAGACGCATTACTTGATAACAAAAAAGTTGGAAATTTTCAATTATTGTTTTTCTTTTTGTCGCGAAAAGTGACATCTACAGCGAACCAAATGCTTCAATTAAGTTTACTAGAGCGAAAATTATAGTTTCCGTCGGAACTGATATGTAACAAGTTGAAAAATTCAATCTTCCCATTCTTTTCTTTTATTTTCCTTCTTTTTCTCTGCAACCAAACAAAGCTTCTGAAATAAAATTTGTTTACCAGTGAGCCCGAAGTCATGGACAGCCGTTTGAGAGCAGAGGTAGAGAGCCCGACCAAAGCAGCGTCGTCGAGGGAATTCAATTTGAGGTCCGAAATGACGTCTCTGTCCGTCGAGAACCGGAGAATTCCTGCCTGTAGCTTTAAGTCCCCGGACACGTCATCGCCGAGCCGCTCGTTTCCGGCGACGACTCGGACTCGGTCTACTTCAACGAGTTGCGACGAACTCAATACGGAACTTACAAGGAGCTTGGTCGTAGAGAGCACCAAAGGCTTCCTCCTCTCCACCATTGGAAGCTAAAACCCTAGGGCTCTCCTGAACTACCACTTCACTGTAGAGAGAGAGAGAGACGATGAAGCCTTTAGCATTTGCCTTTTTGTTTTGGAAGTTGGTGTTGACGCGATAATCTAATCTAACCGTGTCAGCCTAAATGCTCCCACATCGAAAAACTAAAAGAAGAATAGTTTCTTCATATAGTAGCAACAAACATAATAAAATTGCCAATGCGGCGATGCGTCTCTTAGCCTTTGAGTTGAAGAGGGATTTGTTTCCTGACTTTCGAGTTTAGGAGAAATTGTTTCCTAACCTTTCGGTTGAGGAGGAATAAATCAGTGTGAGATTATTTCTCATGGCTGTATTTTTGTATTGGAGCTACCCGACCATATCCTAAATCTAATCTGCACGAAGTAGATCTGTTTGTTCATTGTAAATGTACACGAGTTAGCGGGAGTTTGGAATCATTTTTATGATTTGTAACCTCATAGCTATGTATTATAATAATTTTATGCTCGTAATACTTTATTAATGAAAGTTACAAATTTTCGTTCAAAAAAAGAAGTAAAGTGCCGAGACTGGTTACGCGGGCTTGTGACCAAGTTGGGGGCATTAAGGCGGCTTTTGGAGCTTTGAGTTATTCCTCTCCTTTCCGGCTACTGATGGTCGGCTTTGTTCTTCTTTTTTGACCACTTATGGTCATGTCGGCAACCCTATGGGGTTTTATTCCGTTTACGAAATTTTGTCATTTATAACAGCCTCTTTTGACTCTTTTGGTTGGTTTAACGGGCCGGGTCATTCATTTGAACAATTTCCGACTGTTACTAGGATTTCTCTGTCAATTTCGTTTGTATTCTTGTAATTTCCCTTTTCCCTTCCCCAACTTTGAATAGGAAAAAAATAAAATAAAATACTTCAATCAAGCTTACTAGAGCGAAAATTATGGTTTTGGTCTTGACTGATAAGTAACAAGTTGAAAAATTCAATCTTCCCATTATTTTTCTATGCAACCAAACATAGCTTCTAAAATAAAATTTAAAACATTCCCATTAAAACATTCCATTTAATGGGATCTTCATTCAATACTCTTTAAAACTTTTCATTTAAATCATTCCAAAGACACAAAATAATATATATATATATATATATATATATATATATTAAAAATATTTCAACATTTGGTCCCACATCGGATAAATAAGAGAATAATCTTTTCATTATATAGTTGCAACGAATAAGTAAGAATTGCCGAGTCCGGTGGCGCGGGCTTGTGACCCAGTTTGGGGGCATCAAGGTTGCTTTAGGAGCTTTGTGTTGCGCCATTGGTACGTACATCACTTGACTCTAGGGTTAGTTGGGCCCATGATCCCTGGTTGAGTGCTTGGGTTGGCTCTATGAGGGTGTGAAACCCCAGTGTCGACCTAATAATGCCGCTGGCTTATCAGAGCAGCGATGTACTCCCAGATCACACGTACCATTGGCTCACGACTTCAAGTCGACTTCCAACTTTTTGTTAATTTGTATATATGTGCAACTTAGTCCAAGATATTTATTAGTAACCGTGTAAAATCCAGCAACAAAATGCACCCCAATAAGCAAATAGGTTTACCATTTCCAGCAGCATTTCCTTCTACTACTCTTCCAGCAAATGGCTTATTAATTATTACACTATAAACATTTCCAGCAACTATTTCCTTCTACTACTCTTCATCAAATCACTTACTACACCAAGATACACATTAAAACACTAATTATTACACTGCCTTGACCTATTATAGGACATGAATTATGTATAAAATCAAATTTGCAGTGTTCGAATTATTACATTAGAAATTTCCAGCAGTCATTCTAAGTCATGAACCATGTGTTGGCATTCCACATGACACGATGACTAGCAAAAGTTCACCTTGATTAAACTTTCATGTGATACAAAATCTTTAACTATTTTCCCATCAAAGCGTCTATATATACTACAAAACAAAGGCACAATCGATCACTAGCTGGCAGCTTGCTATATATCATCTCAGCATAGTTCTTCAACTACTAAATCTTTTACTCAATCATGCAAGAAAAATCCACTTCCAGCAACTACGTACCCAGCTTCTTGTCAATACAAAACCCACTCCAAAACCACCATAATCTGACTATTTTAAGAATGCAACATTAGCTTGAGCGTCAGAACAGAACATATTAATTAAAAAACCCCATTCTCATACACTCAAGAACAACCACATGTAATGTAAGACAATGGAAATATTGAAGAAAGGCTGGTTATCTCTCTGTACCAGACGATGTGTATTGATGTCAATTACATGTAACAATAACTCCTTATATACACATTGGAGTTTGAATAAATGATAACAAGTTGAAAAAATCAATCTTCCGATTCTTTTTTTTACTTCGTTTTCTAGGCAACCAAACAAAGCTACTGAAATAAACTATGTTTACTAGTGAGGCCGAAGTTATGGACAGCTGTTTGAGAGCAGAGGTAGAGAGACCGACCAACCAACGCGGCACCGTCGAGAGAATCCAATTTGGGATCTGGAATGACGTCTCTGTCCGTCGATAACCGGAGAATTCCCGGCCGTAGCTGTACGTCCCCGGACACGTCATCGCCGAGCGGCTCATTTCCGAGTCGCTCATCCCCACCATCGGAAACTAAAACGCTAGCTCTCCTGAACTATCATTTCACTGTACACATGTATGTAGAGAGAGAGATTGAGTTGAGCAAATCGATGATTGAAGCCTTTTGTTTTGGAAGATGGTGTTGACGCGATAATCGAATCGTTTCAGCGTAGCCAGTCTTTAAGGTCCCACATCGGATAAGTAAGAAAAAAATCTTTTCTTCATATAGTCGCAGCCAACAATTGATCATTGCTGAGCTCGGTAGTGCGAGCTTGTAACCCAATACGGGGGCATTAAGGGTGGCTTTTGGAGATTGGGGTTGGACCAATTGGGTTCCTGTGGTGCATTAGAGGGCCCTCGCTTGCTCGCCATGGGAAGCTTGAGGTCAGTACGGGAAACATACCCGTACCGGACTGGTGGAGGTTTACGTCATAAACGCCACCCCTGTTGGCGGCCATGACAGCTTTTACCAGAGCTGCCATGGTTTGTACCCGTGGCTATACTTCCTCGATGGCCAACCTATCGAGTTGGTGCCCCACAGGCCCACTGGTATTGGCCCGGCTCCAATCGACTTCCACCTTTTTGTTTAATTGGGTTCCTGTGGTGCATTAGAGGGCCCTCGCTTGCTCGCCATGGGAAGCTTGAGGTCAGTACGGGAAACATACCCGTACCGGACTGGTGGAGGTTTACGTCATAAACGCCACCCCTGTTGGCGGCCATGACAGCTTTTACCAGAGCTGCCATGGTTTGTACCCGTGGCTATACTTCCCCGATGGCCAACCTATCGAGTTGGTGCCCCACAGGCCCACTGGTATTGGCCCGGCTCCAATCGACTTCCACCTTTTTGTTTTTTCTTTTTTACTGAAGTTAGAAAGTTCTGATGTTTGAATTATATGCTGAATATGTACAGGAATGTTAGGCTTACAAATAAATTTTATAAAAAAAATTTTTATAAAATTTATAGAAATTTTTTTTATAAAGTGATGTGGCACAACATGATTGAATATAAGATAAGTTTAAATTTTGAAAAACTTAATCATGTTGTACCACATCAGTTAGAAAGTTCTGGTGTTTGAATTATATGCTGAATATGTACAAGAATGCTAGGCTTACAAATAAATTTTATAAAAAAAAATTTTATAAATTTTATAGAAAATTTTTTTACAAAGTGATGTGGCACAACATGATTGAATATAAGATAAGTTTAAATTTTGAAAAACCTAATCATGTTGTACCACATCAGTTTGTAAAATTTTTTTCTGTAAAATTTGTTTGTAAGCCTATTAATCTTTTTAGACCAATATAAATAAAAATAATACAAGTATATAGAAAAATGTATATAAAAAAATATATTTTCTTTTGTGTGCTATATATATACTCACATGCTTTACTTATTGCATGAATATACAATCATGTTTTTTCTGACTGTCATGATGAAGTAATATTGACCAAACAGTCAAAAGATCGAATGGCATAAGATGATCATGCACATCCAACGGTCAACAGAAACACACAACAGAGTTGGGTTGCGAAGTTTTGCAACACTAGCACACGGCCAACCATGAAAAACTAAAAAGCATTCCCCAAACAATTGGTTGATAGATGAAGCCCATTGATAGGCAACCATAAAACTTGTGGGAATTTCCTGAGGATAGAAAAAGAGAAAATGAAAACAATAGCCAAATCTCCTGATTTATATTTTTTTTGGACTGGATTTATGTTATCCTGTCATTCAGAAAAGGCTAACAAAATCTTGTCAGGATATGCTTTGTTGTGTATCATACTGATTACTTGGTTATTGAATATAACCCCCCACACATTGGATGAGCTCTCTCTCTGTTTTTTAAATTGATAAGGAAAATAAGAGGTTACATGAGTATATTTCCCATTCAATCTTTCCATAATTGATTGGAATGGAAGAGAGAACGCGGATCTTTTGGAAATGCTATCAAATATAAAGTGGGAGTAGCAGTCTACTTAACTAAAAAACATGCACGAAAATTGATACTTTCAAATCATTTTAATTTTAAAAGGAAGAGAGATTAAGAGTAATATCAGATATAATAAAGGCAAATTGCCCAAAAAAAGAAAGAGATGAGACTGATTTAAAGCGAGAAGCACGGCCCTTTCCAAAGGAAAACAACAATAACAAGTAGAAGAAGCCAGCGAGTGGACAGAAGAGCTGATGTGGCCTCATCTAAGAGAACATCAGATGAGCTCTTGTTTTGGTTAATGATCAAACTTGACTCAAACATTTTGATAGAAAATTTTCATGTCCACTAAAAGGAACAAATAATTTCTACTTTGTACCAATTTCCCTAACCATTTACACCAAAATAAACAATACGAATTCCAGTGCTTTGAACTTTTTAAGTTGGAATGTTTCCAAGCACTCTTGCTCCATCAAAAGGTGCCCTACAGATCACTTCAAGGAAATCCAGGGAAGCAGATTTCCTCTTGATAAAAGAGATATATCATTAACTGCAAAAGTTGATGCTATAATTAGAAGGCCGTATGATATTGGCAAATAACAGAATCTTATATGTGATTCCCTAATCAACAAGTCCAGAGAGACAGTATTCCAGGACTCTAGCAAGATCCACCTCTCATGAGATCAAAAAAGGGATTTGAAGGAAAACCCAGATGGGAAATTGACTCTGAGACAGCAATACTCCCATTAGTTACTGAAGTTTGTAGTCTTTTGCAGAAGATAGCAAACATAACTGGACTCACCGGGTTGGCTGAGTGATCTTCAACAATGGGAACACCGAACACCCCTATTCCAACCATTGATGGAGAACTGCTTGAATTCGATGACAAATCTAAAATCTTGCTGGTTGACCAGGGCGCGAGAGATAGAGGGCCTCTATCCAGGGTTTTCTCTGAATAAAGCGAGAGGGACTACATAAACGCGTTTGTTTACCTTACTCGTAAACGGCACACGACGTCGTTTACTCAAAAGGAGCTCACCACTTCACTCCACTCCCTACAGCACACGAAATTGTCTTTCTCTATTGCTGTAATGGGTACCGTCCTCGAGGAACATATATCGGGTACGAATAAAGCTTCTTCTTTTTTACCCGTCAGATTAGAAGCGCATGAAGAGTTGAGAGGCCAAGTATTCTCTGAAGGATTAATCAAACAATTGGAGGAGCCCAGGTGAAGCCGACTCAGAAAAACTTGGTGAGTCAGTTATGTTTAATTTTCTCTGTTCAAGACAGCTACTACTGCTCAAACATAGGAGGACCCAATTGGGTTTTCTTCAGCAAAATGGTTTCTTTATTGTCAAATCATTTACATCAGTAGGTTTATCTGAATCTAATAGAAAACTAGAAGAGGAAAAACATGCTTTTGCGGTGTCTTACCTCATAAACTCTTGTGGGTTGTCCACAAAATCTGCTATTTTAGCATCCCAGAGGGTACAATTTCAGAACCCAGAGAGACCAGACTCAGTGCTGAATCTTCTCAAAGAGAATGGATTCACCAATACCCAGATCTCTCAACTCGTCAGGATGCATCCACTGGTTCTTTTATCTTATCCTGAGAAGACCCTTTTGCCCAAGATTGAGTTTTTCCGTTCCATAGGGTTTCGAGCTCTGACCTTACTGCAATCCTCTCTTCAAATCCACGTCTGCTGGGAAGGAGCTTAAAGAAACATCTTATCCCTTGCTATGATTTCCTCAAGAGTGTACTTCTTGTTGATGAGAAAGTCTTGACAACTTTCAAGCGCGCACCACGGGCTTTTCAATATGATGTGAAAAATATTATGGTTCCAAACATTGCACTTTTGAGACAACTTGGAGCGCCTCAATCTACAATCTCTTTTTTTATAACTAATTTTCCCTGTACAGCATTCATTAAGCATACCAAGTTTGTTGAGGCGGTCCACGAGGTTAAGGAAATGGGATTCAATCCGTTGAAAACAGTGTTTGTCATGGCAGTCCAAGCGTGTTTGAACATGAGTAAACCAAAGCTGGAATCAAAATTGGAGCTATATAAGAGGTGGGGTTGGTCCAAGGACGTCGCCCTCTTAGCGTTTAAAAGAAATCCATTTTGTATGCTTTTATCAGAAGAGAAGATCACGAAAGCAATGGATTTCCTTGTGAACAAAATGGGTTGGCCATCAACAGTTGTTGCTAGAAATCCTACAGTTATAAATTTAAGCTTGGAAAAGAGGATTATCCCTAGGTGTTCAGTTGTTCAAATTTTGATAGCCAAGGGTTCGGTCAAGAATAACTTGTCCTTGGGGACTTTCTTGCTACAGACTGAGAAGAGCTTTTTGGAGAAGTTTGTGATCAGATTTCGGGATGATGCTCCTCAATTGTTGAAGGTATATCAGGATAAGATGAATCTTCTGGATATAGGAGTTCAGTCTGAGAAGGTATGTGGGATGGAAAACTTGTAACATTTTGACTTACTTATTGATGTGAGTCATAGTTGGCAGTTGTAACATTTTCAATTTATTAGGTATTGTCTGGTCAAAAAACCCGAGTTATTGGGCATTGGATTTGTATTATCTTGCTCTGTTTTGACATTGACATGTGATGTCCAAGACAAAAATATCAAATACTGAGCTATGACAGTTTTTTGATTCCAAACAACTTCCTAACTCACTTACATATTGGCATTTGTGTTCAAATTCCCCCTTGCCTATCACCCCGGAGAAAAGAAAATGACCCTGAAATAAAGACAATGACTGATTTTGATGGCTTTTGTTTTTGCTCACAGCCTGTTTTTTTAAGTGTTATGGAACATCTTAGCTTGACACCAACATGATGTATCATGAGGATGTCTATTTCTCAATGCGCTTAATGCCATTGGTTCTATGTGCTCAAGGCACCAGGCACTTTGTACACTCTGAATTTGCTATCTAGTTGGCCTACATTAGGTCTATTATGATATTTTAATTAAATGGAGTCTTTTGACAGTTTTGTGTTCTCTTGACAAGATCATCCTTGAAACAGATAGAGAGAAATATGTAGCATTATTGAATTGAGAACTTCTGTATATGGATTGTGTTTTCTCGCTTATCATTTTACGTGAACTTATCATATGTGACCAGCAATCCATTGGTATTAATTTGCTCTATTTGGGTGTGTTCTTAAGCTGGTTGATATTGTGGTGTCATCTCTATGTGTATGCATTATGTGGATGTGTGATGCTTTAAGTTTTCTACTGTAGTCACAGGCTCATCCGCAAAGAGTGGTGGTATGATGTTTAGGAGTAGATTCCAAAGAAAGCAATTGTCATTAATCCAGTTGGGTTATACAAGGTGCAAAAATTGTAGAGCTGGTTATATAGGAACAATACTAGCAACTAAGTAGAATTTAAGATAGAATGTAGGTAACTATTCCATTGGAGTTGGTGAATTCTGATTATACATTGAGCCAAGGGTTTCCCACTTTCCCCTTGTCCTTAGCTACCTTCCAAGAGCATCAATGAAGTGGCATGATGTTGTGGAATTTATATAAGTACGGTCTAGAATTCAATCATTTCTCTCACATGTCAACATATTTTTCAAGCCTATGCCAAAAGCAATCTAATAATTAGCTTTGTTTAGTAAATGAGTTGGGGTTTCTCTCATTACTATTCATCACCATTTTCCAAAAAACTCAACATCAAAACATTCTAACTTTTTCACTTTTTATATTACATCGTTCAATTTTTATTATTATTCAAATAAAAAAATTACTACAAAACAAAACTTTTTCACTTTTCCATATCACTTTTTTATACAAAACATTCTTACGTTTTTTTACATCAACTACAGTGTCTAGGCCAACCCATTTACCAAACACCACCTAATAGATTCCCTCTTGTACTATAAATGCAAAGACATCTTTCTAGTAGATATAGTTATGTATGTTTTTGCTGGTAAGTAAGTATATTTGTGATTGTGCAAAAGTAAGAGACAGAAAATGGAAGAATATATTGAAAGTTGCTTTGGCCTGATCGAGCTAACATCAGTATCTATTGAACTTCAACTCAGTTTCAGTATATTGATGAAACTGCAACTACAAATGAGAATCTACATAAGTTGATTGGGCCGTAACATAAACCTAATTACTCATGATGACTATGTTACTTAATAGAATTTGAAGCCCAAGCCCCCATGCCTATGTTGCATTTCAATCGCTCTTCAGGCCATTGTGCAGAACATGATGAGTTCTTGGTGTCCAGCAACCACATACTGGCATGATGTCTCAAGGGAATCGGATTTGTAGGGTTATATTGCACAGATAATTTTAACTACAATATCTAAATCTGAAAAGTGGCAATTGTCTCTCAGAAACACAAGAAATGGCTAAAATTTCTAAAGTTTGCAATGTAACAAGCTTTTCATTTTGTAGATCTCATAAATTTAACCCTAACGACCCTTTTTTTTTTTTTTTAATCTGATTTAATAAAATATGTGATTTAAAAATTACATACAGTTTAGGCACATCAACTTAATAGACTGGCTTAAAAGAAGGTTTGAAAAAAAAAAAAAAAAAAAATCACTTTTTATGTAATTTATTTATTGAGATTTTCCGTTGACAATGCAATTCACTCAATTCTGCCGATCGTAAGCTTAAAAACACATGAATCAATATACTACTACGACAACGTCTTCATACCCAAAAATAATCTATGGCATCTTTTCTGTGAGAAAAAATAAATGCTTATACACGTTATAGTCATGGAGGTTGCTGTAGCTGAGAGGAGAAAGATATTAGATATGTACCATATTGGAAGTCCTCAGCTCTAAACCAAAAAAGATTAGAAAACCAAATACAAGGATGATGTTAAATTCATAAACATTACTATGATGCTTTATAAACATTGTAATTATTATTAGTCGACAGCAATTTATGCAGAAGAGGAGGCTTTCTGGGAGAGCAGAGCCTTGAGAGATCCAGGATCTGTAATGGGGGCACCACAAGTGAAGTTTTGGCATACCAGAGCTACCACTTTATCTGCAGCAAAATTATTCTTCGCCATGAGGGCAACATTGCTATTATATTCCTCCCAAAACTCCATCTCTTCTTCACTGGAAGGGTCTACGTGAATAACCTGTAAATAATTTCACCGTTAGAAGAGAGACATTGTAAGACTGATATGACATAAAGGTCAAGGTAGTTTTGAGTTTTAACTCACTGTTTTATCGGGATCATATGCTGCGTGGGCTGCAACAAGCATGTTTTCGAACTCTATAGAAGGCTTATGGCCAACTAAGACAACTTGCTTCCGATGGGGAGCAGTGACCATGTCAGCTGCACAACACATCAGAGGCACTGCCATGGCCATATCTTTTAGTCTTGTCTCAAAAACTGCCTGTATAGGAGAACCAAGCAATGAGCAAAGTCGGGAATACTAGCAAGCCTAAAAAACTATATTTGACAATGGACCTTAGTGAAGCAACAGAGCTTACCAGAAGATGCTCTGCAGTCTGCCTGTAACAATCAGACCTACTGCCTGAAACCAAGGAGCCCAACCTTACAAGATTAATTGCAGAAACTGAGTTTCCAGAGGGCTCTGCCCCATCATGATCTTCCTTCACGCGGAGGAGAACCGAGGGGTCTTCCCCTGGGGTATTGAAATAGCCTCCTCCCTCTCTATCAAGAAATAATTCATCCTGTAGAGAGAATTATCAACTAAATTCAAGAAAACAAAGTGGGAAAATGGGTGGGAAGGCTACTAGAACTTGAAAAGAACTGGGTTGGACATCGGTTCTTGCCTGGGTTTCTTGCAGTTCGGTTGCCCAAAGTAGCCACTTAATTCCACCACCAAACTCAAAAAGATCCAGCAAACCCGAAATCAGAAAAGCATAATCATCTAAAAACCCTGGTGCTTTAGATGGGCCATTCCTAAAGCTGTGTTGTAGCCTGTGTGTTTGCTCGTTATAGAGCTGTCTCCTGATAAAAGATGCCGCCTTCTCCGCAACTTCCATGTACTCCTGGGGCTGGATACAAAAAAAAAATCAATAAGAAATGAGCAAGGCAATCAGGAAAATATGAAGTTAGGAATAACAAAATTAATAAATGAGAAAAAAAAAAAAAAAAAAAAAAAGAGTAAAGAAAATAGGATAATGCAAGACATACATATATACCACATATTATGTTGTCTAAAATCAACTGAATTATATATAACACCAAATCAGCGTTGCTCGCTCATATGTAACAGTGGTAGTGGCCTGAGTTATCAGGAATGTTAAAAGGTTTAACAAGGCCTGAGCCTACCCATGGAAGGAATTTAGTAGTTTTGATGAGCACAGGCATAATAAGTAATTATCCCAAGTAAGTCTAAAGATCACAAACAGGTAAAATACATCAAGCATAATTCACTAATTGACAACTCAGTGACAGATTATTTAATTTCAACGCCCAAAACTTTGAAAGCACCAGATATGAAGTGGAAACCGTTCAACTTAATAAGCATGATGCATCAACAGATAAGTTGACCACACTTAAATAAATGGAGTATTTTATAAGAAAGTTTCCACACAATCATGCCAAAGATGGCAAAATCTTACATCACAACCAACAACAGGAAAGTTGAATTTGGTCCCCTCGTCGAATTTGGTCCCCTCGTCTTCATCCTTCAGAATTTTAGAAGCCCTTGCAAAGGATGATAGTGCCAGACCATTCCATGATACAATTACCTAGCAAGCACCTGATCTGTTAAACTGTGCACCATTTTTTTTTTAAAAAAAAGGATAAAACAAGTAGTTGATGAGTTCTTTAACACAAAAAGTTCATTGTTTTAACAGATACCTTATCATCCAAATGCGGTCTTGGTCGCTTTGATCTTACTTCGAATAGCTTTCGCTTACATTCACCCAAAATATCAAGATATTTTTCAACAGGCATGCCAAGTTTTGATGCCATTTCAGTTGGATTTTGTCTCTCAATCAGCACATTCTTTTCCTTGAATTCATGGTGAGGATCACTCATTCTAGAAAGGTCACAATTACCCAAAGGCTTTACATAGTAATGGTCCTTGAAAAGAGTTGCATGCTCTCCAAGTATGTCATCAATCTAAAAAACAGCCAAACCAGGTAAAAATGGAATCAGAGAGAACTGAATAACCACTAATCTCAGACCAAGAAAAAAAATAATTTGAGATTCACAGAAGATGTATCACCTTGAGATTGAGAATTTTTGCAGACAAAATTTAGCAAAAACTTCACATAGAGTTTAACATTCTTTCTAGAATACCACTAATGGTCAAATATTCTAAGAAGCAAGTATTTTTATTCAAAAATTCATCCATATAGCAATTATACTGAACACGATATTTATAGATACTGGAAAGTGGAGAATGCAGTCACCAAAATACCAGAAATGCAAGTTTATTACATGTATTATTTTTCTAACGTTGATTTTGATACCCAAAAAAAGGGATCGCCAATAAAAGTAGTCAATGAAGAACGCAAACAACAATGAACAAGAATGCACCCAAATGCTACTTTTTGGAGGGTATCTGTACAGACAGAAAGATAAACTAGATGGAGCCAATATTCACACACAACACATTAATAGATGTAGTCAATGAAATGATACCAGTCTAAAAGGCAGTGCTGGAAACAAGACACTGCAGATATAGGTCAGGCATAAAGATATATCAAATATCTCTCAGCATTCACAATGAAGTCAAAACATGCATTATACTAGGGAAGTGATGATGAAAAACATACCTCTTTGCTGGTCCATACGTAGAAGGCTCCCTCCTTTTTTCTCGAGGCACCTTCATATTCGGCACTGTCAGCGTCCTCTGCTGAAAAGATCTCACCTTCTTGTCCAATCATGTCTCTCCCCAAATAATCAAGAATATCCCGAGATACACATGAATAGAAGATGTCTTTGGAGATAGAAAAAGCATCTAAATAGACATTAGCAAGCTGCCCTTGATCATACAGCATTTTCTCAAAGTGGGGAACTGCAAGAAAAACACTCTTGTCTCAACAACTCCATCACAACAATCCAGAAGGAGGAGAGAGGGCGTGGATTTGGCTTTACAGAAAAAAAATTAAATTATCCAACAAGAAAATGAACCATTATCTAAGTATCAAAAAGAAAGAAAAGGACAAAGCACAATCTTAGTGAGCTGGCCATTGCTGGCAATAATATAGTCTGACATATCAATCGGAATCAGTTATAGGTTCTTGTAGAAATGGCTGTTCTCTTAAGAAAAACTGACCATGCCAGCACTCGTCCACGCTATATCTATGAAAGCCACCTCCAACGTGATCATGGATGCCTCCTCTTGCCATGCATTGCAAGCTAAAGAAAACCTTTTTCAAAGCTTCATTTGCTTCACTTAACTTTCCAGTTTCCTCCAATTTTTTGGACCAGTGAAACATCAGCTGAATTTCGACTGGTCTAGGAAACTTTGGGGCAGATCCAAAGCCACCAAACTTTGAATCATAACTAGAAGAAAGCTAGCAAACATTGAAACAACAGATATCTTTTAATAAAACATTAAAACTCAAAGAAAAAGAAACTTAGAAGTAATGCAAATGCAAAAATCATATAGCCTGAAAAGAAAGGAAAAATATCACAAAGTTGTTTAACAAATATATTGCAGTTTGAGTAATGTTTTAAAGAGATAATCTCCTCTGTTTTGGGTCACTTTTGAATTTCAAATCATCAGATCAGCTGGATTCTTCGGATATTGGCCTTTACTCCTTTTCATTCTTTTCTCCTCCTTTGTCCGAAAATTTTGAACCTGACACCTATCCCAACCCCAATACTAACCCCATGAGAGCCATGAAAGCTCAAGCTAGCAAAGTCAAGGAGCCTTTACCCAATGCTGAAGTCTCTGCATTTGACTTGTTGTTACAAGATGGACACCGCAACACCCAGTTGGTCATCTTCCTTTAGCTCAGAATTTTGTAGAACACGCCAAATATATATTTTATATTTAAATTTTTTATATTATTTAATAATTTTTTATTTGTTATTGTGTGTGACAAGTGTAACACTATGGTTAGTGCTGATATAACACATTGACGGATTCTGTCAACTTTTGTATCGGTAGAGACCAATTTGTTTACACTAGAGTGATTATAATTTTTTTCAACTCGGACTTATTTGTCAAAACTTCAAACCATAGGGGCCAAAAATGCATTCATCCCTAAAAAAAAAAAGCATATCTTGTTGTGATAAAACCTTACCTGCTCTGCACATAGACGCAAGGCATTTTGTGGAAGCCCATCTGGCACTTTATTAGAACTTGCACTCGCGGATAATGCCTCTGTGAGCTGCTCAATAGCAAAGGCTCCACTCTTAACAAGAATATCCCTCTTACTATCCCAGGCATCCTTCACCTTTCTGAAACAACACGAGCAGTAAAATAATAAAGGGAAGTACAAAAGAACACCAATGTAATAGTCATGGGCTCAGACTTTCAACAATTTCTTTTGTTGCAATTAAGAATGTAACAGAATGTAATACAGAATGACAAATATCAGCCACCAGCACTACAAGCGGGATGGGGAGAGGGAAAATGATAGTGCTTCAGGGGCCGACATTTTCTCACCTAAGTATAGTCTTGAACCCTGGTCTCCCATAGTTGTCATCCGGCGGAAAGTATGTTCCACCCATTAAAGGTTTCAAATCAGGTGAAAGAAAGACACTAAGTGGCCAACCTCCACCACCGTACAAAGCCTGCACATAAGTCATGTATACCTGGAAAGAGAAAACAATTCCTTCAGCTCAAAGTGATGTCAACATAATTGGTGAACGAAAATTCCCAAATTACTAAACCCGACAGCACCAGAGAATGTCAAAACAGCATATAGAATATAAATTCAAAACAAAAAAAAAAACGAAATGCAGCTTTACCATAATATATGATTAGTTGGAGAATGAAACTAAAATACCAAACCTTCACACAATTACAAGTGTCTATCATGCTGAAATTAATATGGACTTCGGAGAAAACAAAAAACAAAAAAGGATTCAACAAAGAGTTTTACATAAAGAACTAGAAAACTCACAAATTCCAGTAGAGTATAGAATGACTATTGGACAATGATCAAGATATCTTCACAGAAATATACTAATAAAACCACCCATTTACCTTATCAACATCAGGGCGCTCTTCCCGATCCACCTGTAGAACTGACATGTTAGACTCACAAGAACAATAATATGACACAAATTTATTTATTTTCCCTAAAGTTCTCTAATTTAGGAAATCGACCAATCTAGAAATGAAATCCTTAGGGTGACAATAAATTTGAACCGACCTTGATACTGACAAACCAATCATTCAACAATTTGGCAACCCCTTCATCCTCAAAAGATTCCACCTCCATAACATGACACCTTTTAGATAGTGTTCACAACAATAAATTAGTCCCAACAGTCATCAACAATTATAGGTAGAAGGTACATAAATCTCCAAAAATGGGCCAAGAATCTAACCAATGGCAGGTGCTGTATCCAACTTCAAATGAAATAGCGTCATTCATCACCGGTGAGCAATTAATTAAAATAAATCACACGTTAGTCCAATCTATGTGATATCATAAGAGAATAAGACATGGATATTGCTAGTGGAGGAGAGAATTTACTTGACAAGAAGATGGGCACGTCTCTCCTTCGCGCTTCCGCGAAGGCTTCCTCACCCCATGGATACCAATCAACCTTCACATCATATTCCGACAGTGTTACAATTTTTTTTTAAAAAAAAAACACCCCCCTCTAGGAAATTCAAGAAATTCAACACAATTCAACCCAATCATCCCCGTTTGGTTTCTGAGAATACCAAGGAAAAGAGGAGAAAAACAAGTATCTTATCTCAAACGGTGTCTGAGATTCAAAATTATGGAAAACCCACCTCAAGAAAGCCAAAAAAAACACCATTAACTAAACAAAACTCCTTGTCTTTTCTACCCTTTGATCACAAAGGCGATAAAATAAATTTAATAAAAATGAAGATGAAGATGAACCCCACTTACAGGGTTATGAGCATGCTGAAGAAGATAGGGACTGTGCTCGGCAGCTAAACGATTGGTGTGGTTGTGAGAATGCGACGCAGGTGCTGAGGGTCGTTCAGCCATGGCCAGGACGTTGAGGGAGTGAATGGGTCGAGGGAAAATGGGGGAGACAGGCCAAGAAAGCGAGGGAAAGTGAGCACAGGCACAAGGGTGTGTTCCAGGGAAGGATAGGAATTTAGTTGGGTGAGAGAAAAAGCGGTGGAGAGTGGGAGAGAGCAGCAGCCTTTTGAGCATAGAATTGTGGAGAAGGAAAGAAAAAGAAAGACAAGGTTTTAGTATGAAAGAGGAGGAGGTAAAGGTTGTTGTTGGTCCAGGAGAAATTGCCATTTGTATGTGAAATGGCAACGGCGGGTGAGAAGCGCCATGTGGAATCTGGTTTTGCTGGACTCTTGGAGTGGCTTGCCTCTAGACAAGTGTCCTTCGTCCTTCGCTTCGGTCTCTGACCTGTCTCCCTCATCTCAACTCTAAACCGAGTTTTGAGAAGAGGAAAATTAGCATACTTGGAAGGACAGAAATTTTATCCACCTTTCAAACTATTTAAAATAGTTTTAAGTATATATAAATATTTAAATTATATATTAAATTCTAAACATCATTAATAACAGTTTACTAATTTAAACTAAATTTAATGTGTCATTTAAATATTTATAGACACTTGTCACTATTTTAAACGAATTGAAAGATATTTTTTCTATAATGATTTGAAAAAAAATTTTGTCCACCTTGAAAACTGTTTTTTTTTTAGACAGTATCACAGTAAAAATTATTTAAATTTCATAATAATTTTGACTCTCACATTAAAAAAATAAATAAATAAATGTACACATTTTTTTTTTTTAAAGAATGTTCAGGTGAAAAACCGATACCCCCACTTTTTAGGGCAGGCCCATTAAGGCCCTACTTCGATTAGGCTCAAATGGGAATGTACCACGTTTTGCATGAGTTTGGGTTTAAGTAATTATTTTGCAATGGGAGAGGGTTTCGCCAATAAGTAATGCTAAACCTATAACTAACCTATAACTATTAGATAACTCTTTTACAACTTAATAATATTGAAGAGCCACATGTTCTCAAAGGATAGTTCAATCGACTGAAAACCACGACTCATAAAACAAAGATTAGTAAATTGAATCATCTTTCCCCCTTATGTGGACATGTCAAAAAAATAAAAATAAAATCATTAAAGCCATTATAAACCAATTGTAAGTCTAGCATTTTTCTTCCCGCATAATGCATAAGTCAGATAAAAGTTACTCTATATAGTCCTATACTCATGCCTTGATACGACCCAAACAAAACATACAAACACGAGTTGCCACCACCACTAGCCATTACTTATATTCTGCGACACAATAGGTTCTGAATTCACAGTAACATTTCACCATGATTGTGATACAAGGGAACCAGAGACATACAAGGTTCTGGGAAATACTTGTTACAAGAGGAAGCTAGATTCATATGTAGTAGCTGAAGGCAATGACTCATGAAACTATAAATGAAAAAGACTTTTCTCTTCTTTTTTTTTTTTCTTTTTTTTTTTTTTGTTGGTTAGATATGAATACAAAGATTACAGGTCACCTTTATACAATGGAATTACAATTTTAAAATTTAAATGGTGACTCCTCCCACGAGGCATCCGGAAACCATTTACCTTGTCATTTCATCTGTATTTGCATTTAAAAGATGCCTCATATTCAGACAAAGTATCAGCAAACTAAATGAGAATGTTCTACATGAAGACACCAGCTTCTTGTGGCAGATATTGTTTCCTTCGTTTGCATATCTTGTCCAATGACTTTGAAATTTTTAGTCACATTGCCATAAATGCTGGAAATCAGCCGGTTGGAGCAACTACGGACTCCGCAAGTTCCTCTAGTAGATCCTTCTGCTCCATAGCAGCACAAGCCTGCAAGAAACAGGCATTTCAGTGGCATGGAGATCATTACGCTGTGTTTTATTATTTTAAATTAATAATTTTCTTGCAATTCTGAGCATAATTTATGATTAAAATAAATCTAGAAGAAACAAAAGAGGTCATGCATCAATAACAAGAGAAAGACTAATGTCCGAGAAGAACAGTACCTGGACTGCATTATCTATATCACCTTCAAGAAAAGAAGTGAGCTCAAAGTTCATCTTCAACCGGTGATCCGTAACCCGATTGTCCTAATTGAATGAATGAAGTGTTATGAACTCCCCCAAAACTGTAGAAGCTTATCAGCACCAAGATGAACGTTTATGACTTATCTCAATCACAAAATTACCCTTCCTCAAGAAAGCCAGACAAACTAACAATTTGCACAACAATTAGTTTCGAATCAGCACTAAGTGCCTCCCAATATAATGTCTTATTTACTCACCAACACACTGATAAAAAGAGTTCTCTTCTCTATCTCTGGGCATTTCTTGACTTTTTCCAGTAACTTTCAATAAACTCAAATAATTATTAATAACCTTTTATTAGGGTATAAAGTGGACTCCAAAATATTAAGAAAGCACAGATCCTAATATTAAGCTCAACGAAAAATGGTAAATGAAATATTAAATACCTTAAAATTGTATGTCCGAATCTTTTCTGAGCGAGCACCTGTGCCAACCTGCATTTTGATAACAACCATGAGACATACTTTAATCCAATGCCTAAAAACCAAATCTTAGGACATGTAAACAAAAAGTTATCCAGAAAAATTGGAATTATGCAACGACACCATCAATTGTATCCAGGCAAACAAGTTCGACTGCTCAATCCATAACCAGACATCAAAAGTCGGAGACTACGTATGTAATGGCAACTGGGCAGGTATTAGCAATAATACTGCCAATCCTCTAGCTATCATTCAGTATTAGAATAAATAAATTTTCTAAGAATTGATAGCATAAAGATATAAAATTCCTGGAGTCCTTCATGGTAAACACTAGATGGATACAGATCAAGACTCATCTTCCCTAGGAGTCAGTCATCAAACCAAATCTTAAAAAAAAAAATTATTTGCACAACATTATGTAGTTTTTGGTGCATTTGGAGGTGTTCTAGACAAGTATTGTCACAAAAGAGGCAGGACAACCACCTTTAAAAAAAAATAGCATCAATGACTCTCATACCTGAGCACGTTGGTATGCAAATATATGTAGAACAAATCAGAAGCTATCCTATTAGATCTCTAATTACCTAAATGTTTCTTCCATTGGTCAGCATATAGGATAACCATTCTGCATGTAATGTCAAGTTAACAAAGAAGAAAAATAATAATAATGCCTTCAAGATGGAAAACTGAAGATTGAAACATATGTTATAAATAACTGTCGCTAATTATCATATCTTCGCTTAACTTCAAAGAGTCACCAATGTATATTACATTCATAGTACACTCAAATTTCCACCAAAAGAAATCAATTTCCAATGTGAAATATGCCAAGGAAGTATTGTTCATTGCCATAATTGCAATCTCATATGTATCTCAAATATCCTCTAAAGCTAAGATATACCTGTAATTTCCGTTGATTGCTTAGCCTCTCATGCTGCTCTCTTACTTTTATCTCATACCTGTAGTGAGTACAAGGGTCATCATAAACGCACCAAGATAATTTAAGGGGGTAAAAAGCAGAAGGAAAAACATGCAGTTTTAAAGTCGTATGAAATTATAAATTAAGGAAAACTACACTTACCGCCTCAAAATTATACCCAAATTGCAATGTCCCCCAAATTTTAGAAATTTGCAATTGACAACCCAAACTACCTAGCCCCTTCACTTAGCCTCCTTTGTTAAGGTTTGGGAAAAGTATACATACCCCCCTCAAACTACTACCCCATTGTCAATGTCCCCCCAAACTACCAATTGTGTCAATGTCCCCTATAAACTACCAAAAAAATGTTAATGTCGCTCCAAGGCCAACAAAAAAAAATGACCCTAAAAAATTTTCAATAAGACAAATATTCTTATAATCCACTATGGCCGGCCTGGGGTGGCCGAAACCACCCCCAAATGGCCAAGAGGTGGTTCGGCCACCCCCAGGTTGGCCTATTTGGCCAAGGGGTTTTTCTTTTCTTTTTTTGCTTTTTTTATTATTATTATTATTATAAGATCTTTTTAAAAAAAATTATGAAGGACATTTTTGTCCTTAGGGGTGACACTGACATTTTGTTGGTAGTATAGGAGGGATATTGACACAATTGGTAGTTTTTTTTTTTTTTTTTTTTTGGGAGGAGACATTGACAATGGGGTGGATAGTTGGAGGGGAATATGTGTACTTTTCATTTAAGGCTTTCTATTAAATCCAACAAAAATTATAAAAAATGACAATAATATTCCTGCATCACAAAAAAAAAAAAAAAAATTCCCACTGTAGGAGACCCGTTGGCAGACCATGAATCTCCATGGCCAAGAAAGCCTTTTTCAATATAAGGTCATAATTGTATTTTCACAGAAATGACAAGGGCAATATGGACATTTTACCCATTTTCCAGTGGATTTAATAAAAAATCCTAATGGAAGGGGGCTAAAGGAAAGGACAATGTAGTTTGAGGGGTCAATTGAAACTTTTTAAAGTTTGGGGGGACATTGCAATTTGGATATAAGTTTGAGGGGTGTAAGTGTAGTTTCCCCTATAAATTATTAATTGCGCATAACAGACCATGCCATTAAGAATATAACAAATAAATAAGAAGATACTGTATAAGGATCATAGCTGCAAAAAGGAACAAAAAATAAAATAAAGATAAGATTGAAATGAAAACACTGCTTTTGATTAACTTCTGTCCCTCAAGATAAAAACACCTCACAAAAGATTCAAACTTTTCTTTTATGGTAATAATGTTCTTGAAAAATGAAAACATTGTACAACTCAAACCAATATGTGTGTGTCTGTTTATATGAGCACAATATAATGAGCATTAACGCAAGGTAAAATTGACACTCACAGTTTTGCTCTCAACAACTGAAAAGCACGATCCTTGTTCCGGAGTTGAGTCCTTTCTTCTGTGCAAAAGATGCGGATTCCTGTTGGTTTATGGACAAGATCGACAGCTGTCTCCACCTTGTTCACATTCTGGCCTGCAAGATATTTATCCACGAGAAATGACCTAATGAAGATGTTCCATTCTTTTTATTTTTATTTTTCATTTTTCCTCCCACAAATGAACCATGGAAAAGCAAATCACTCAATGAAAACTAATATTCACAATTTTTGCAGGATTGTACCTCCTGCACCCCCAGACCTTGCCGTTGTTAGTTCAATATCTTTTGGGTCGATTACCACCTCAACTTCATCTGCCTAAATCCAGATATAGCATAAGTCAAAGATTTTATATATATATATATATATATATATATATATATATATATATATAATGCAATAATGATAGAAATAAATGAGAAAAACTGCATTAACAACATCACATCTACAAGAACAAGCATATCCAGACTCTTTCACAGCCTTAGACTAAACTTTTCAAGACATTTTCTACAAATATGGATCCAGGTATCAACATTGTGAAAACTTGTCAGTCAGTTTAGCAAAGAAGTAATTGCATGCAAAATCAATTGTCAAGACAACTTTTCAAGTAAAAATGGCTGCCTCCCCAGACTAGACTGAAAAAAACTTGAGAAACTTGATTATGTCTCAGTGCTTCCTAACACATGAGATTCTAGTTAAAGCTAAAAATGTTTTGACATGAATATTCTTTCAGTTGGAATGTGTTATTTATGTTAGAAATGTACTCTACCTCTGGCATTATGGCTACTGTAGCAGTAGAAGTATGTACACGACCCTGTGTTTCTGTCTGAGGAACACGTTGAACCCGATGAACACCAGACTCATATTTTAATTTGCTGTAAACACGTTTCCCCTTGATCTCCATCACGTATGTTTTAAACCCTCCTTTTTCAGCCTTATGAGTAAACAAAATAAATATACAAAAAAAATCTGTGAATCACATCAAAACAATGGTTTACACATAATTCTCATGGAAAGTTAGTGAGCCATACATCAGAGCTTGATAAGGGGGTGAACTTCAAAGAGTTTCGTTCGCTGTACTTCTGATACATACGGACCTTGAAATAAAAAATGGAAGGAGCATTAGGTTATATGAAGAAGCACTTTCAGTAGAATAACTACTTAGTACAAAATATTTTTGAACATCCTGGGCCATTCATTTGACAAAGCAAACACGAAGGGCGAAAATAATGCAGAAGCATGTAACTAACTCAAATATGATCCCAGGAACTATATCAAGAAACCAAGTGTATGTCTGATAAGTGTTTTGAAAAGTTTTTTTTGTGTTTGGATTTGAAAAGTGCTTTTGATGTGATAGAAAGTGCAGAAGTCCACATTTGAGAAGCGTTGTTTATGGGGTTCATAGAAGAAATTGTTCGGTAAACTTTTTGAAAATTGTATTTTAGTGTTTTTGAAAAGCGAGAAGTCAGGGGTAGTCTGAAAAGGAGAAAAAGAAAACCCTCGAGGGTGGCCGTGCGGCCATCCCTCTCCTCCCTTGGGATGGTCATGCAGCTACCTCTCTCTTTTAATAAGTCAGCATCCACACTTGAAAAAAATAAACAGTTTTCTCAAAATACTCCTATAAGGTGTAGGAAGCGTTCCAAAAAGTGTGTTTTATTTTTTTAATTGTGTTTTGTGTTTTGTTTTTTGAAAAGTATTTCGTTTGGTAACTATTTTCTCAAAAGTGTGTTTTTGTATTTGGAATGTTTGGCAAACATGATCCATTATAATCCATGTATGCCGTAAGCTAAACCCATTTATCTGGCGTCAATGGTAAAACCTTTAATTTCAAGGTCAGCAACTTTTCTGTATAAAATAAATACTTATCAAAAAAAACCTTTTCTGTATAAAACAATAGTAAATATTTGTTTTGTTTTGCAATATTGTATACAACTCAACATGAATCCATGCCATATATTCGGAAGGAAAAAACGAAGCATGTACCTACAAGATCACCAGCCCATATTCCAGCCTCATCACCACCAGTACCTGCCCTTACTGCAAAAGAAGAAAAACACAAATTTTTAGATTCAGAATGAAACAGAAGAAATTACCGAACAGAAGAACCTTAGTTAAGCATCACAAAAGGAGCACAATACTCTCCTTTCATTCTTGTCAGTAGAGCAAATTAACATCTAAAGCATTTAAAAAAAAAAAAAAAATTCCAAAATTTTAAAGCAATCAAACAATTATTTCAAAGAGGGGAAAGCAACTCGTAAGCATTTGTATCCTCTTAAGGAATTTGGTATGAATTAGACAAAAGCTTGGTTGACAGATTACATCACCCATGCTGTGGCTTGTTGTCGTAATCAAGATCAGCAGCTAATTAGTTTCATTTTGTTAATTGTAAAATGCTAGTTCTGTGAGAAGTATTACGTAAGGAGCAGCATAATGGCCAAATTCTGGCTTTCTCTCTGTATATTGTAGAAGTTGGAACACCACTTGTGAGGAAAAAAAAAAAAAAACAAAAGGAAGAACACCATTGATCAAAGTTGATCATTTAGTCCAGTTTTCCATGTATAAGGTTCCAGTTTTTACCATTCCCATAACCACTTTATAAATTATATTTGGTTAAAAATCAATCAGATAGTACAATTAATTCACTGGCAGAAGAGGATGTTTACCTTCAAGCATTATATTTCTTGCATCAAGAGGATCAGTGGGTAGCAGTATCACCTACCAATGTAAATGACATTGCACCTTTTAAGATTCACAGGAAAAGGTAAATAAACTAAATAAATGAGACAAAGAAAAACAACAGGAAACCCCGAATCAGATAAGTGAAAGAATACTATCACAATAAAATGATGCGGAAAATCATAGAGTTTTCCTTTGGAGCTCAAATTGAGATGCTTGCCAAATTAACAATTGATAAGAGATCTCATATCAGATCAAGTTTGTCAAGTCCCATTTAAATGAAGCTGCTTGAAATCAAATAAGTAAAACAATAAATATAGTAAAATGATATATTGCTTAGAAAAATGAAATTTGAGAAGATAAACGAAAAAAAGAATATCTTAAACAACAGATCAAGCATTTGAAGAAGCACATAGTTACAAAATATAATAAAAGAAAAGGAATATGTATATGAAAAACCAATGTACTGATACAAAGTGGACAACCTTAAGTTTCTCCTCAAGCTCCTTGAGTTGATTGGATAAAGAGTCAATTTCATATGATATCATCTCTGCCATATCCTCATCACTGGCATCCTCTTTTGCTAAAGCTGACATGATAAATATGTGAGGAAGATATATGACTGTCAACACAAAAGCTCAATTTTCTAAAAGTTTTTTGTGAAAGTGAACAGGAGGAAGTAAACCTTTCGTCTCTTCTAACTGCTTCTCACAGTCCTTGAATCTCCTAAAGGTTGATACAACCTATGTGTCCAGAACAAAGGAAAAATTATGTCAGTTAAAAATGAAACTAACTGCAGCAGATAGTTCCAAGTTAAACCCAGCATGAGAAAGAGCAAAATTAAATGCAGTACCTCATCAAGCTCAGCCATAGATTGTGCCAACTTTTGGTATTCGCTGGGATTTGAAACGACATCTGGATCAGCCAGCTTGACCTAAAATATCAATTGGGTAGATTCAAATTGAGCATAAGAGCTAGATTTTCATAGGCCAATCACTGAAAGCCTCAACTTAAGCTCCTCTTAAAAGGGAAACAGCCTTTAGCGAAGATGGTAAATGTACCACTCTGCCATGCAAAATTTGTTACACTTATTTCACGCTTGTCTTCAGATTCCCTACTATGCCTATGGGCCGTGCATACCAGTTGCTGCAAGAGTTCAAAGGGACTATGCGAGGAAATGATACAACGACTAGGTTAACTATAATGGTTGGCCTACAATCACATCTGAACTAAATTGTCTTGAATTGGATTTGAAAATTCATTCAAGCCCTATGTTCCAGCCTTATGAGAAATGTTAATCTGATCTCCACAGAGGGAGCTCTCATTGCTCTTCCATGGTTATAGTCGCTCTAAACCATGGGAATTCTATACTTCACTTGTGTTTATTTATTGACCACTTATTTCTCTCATACTCAGAAGGCCAAAATCCCAGAATCGCTTTACCAAATAACCAAGCGTTAGTTTCAGATACATCACTTTAATCAGTCCACCATAGTTTGTGATGCATATAATGTGTTTCCCTCCGTTGGGAAATAATACATACAATTCTTTATCCAGAACATTAGTCAACCCCACCATCTTCTGAGCTAAAATTATCACACCAGTCTCCCCTCCTTCTAACACTTAATTTTGCTAAGTTTCAATCCAACTTCATAAGTCCCCATCCCAAATAATTGCAAACTATTCCAGAGTCTGTATCAGCAAACGTGTAAAACTCTAGTTTTATCAAATTCCTCAATACTCCGAAACACGCTAATCTATCAAACCCCACTTCCCAATCAATTATCTACATACTCGGAATTAGAAATGCACTTCAAAACATTCTCATGCCTTACAACTACAATTACAACAATTTTTTATTTTTTTATTATAAGTACAATGACAACAAATTAATTCAGCAAGGATGATTTGCCTCAGAACACACCCCACATACAAACGGTGAAAAAATTTATTCAAATATATTACGCTATTCATAAAAAACATACCGATAACTCCTTCCACGTCTTCTCTGCAGATTCCAGCTTTGTTATCAAATACGGCTCCTGCATTTCATCAAACAAGAACACAACAATAAGCACAAAATTCACAAAACTCCTCGGCCCCGTTTGTTTTCCCAGAAAATAAATTCCAAAGCGAACAAAAAAAATAAAATTCTTTCCCTAAAAATTATATATTTCTTTATCAGGAATTGTACGGACCGCCATGCAAACGATTCTTCGAGCTCTGTGCGTATGAGAAGGTCGAATGACGAGACAACCTCTTCTCCATTGGTCCCAAAAACGACGTCGTTCTGGGAACTGATTCAACGTTGCTAGAACTCGACCTGTCGAGCTCGCTGTTAAGCTATTCATTCTTGTGGTTTTAGCAGGTTTTGGGAGGAGCAGAGAGAGTGGAAGAGAAAGTTTCTGTTCCAGTCGAAGAGATAAAGTTTGATATTGGGGCCTGTTTGGGTAGTGGATTACCGTAATCTCGTTTAGGAATTAAGATGAGTATCGAATCAGCTTAGGTTTTATCTAACCCGTCGGTCGGATAAGGCACCTCGTGACAGTCCTTTTGGCTGCTCGTGATGGTTATAAAGCGTTAAATGGAAGTAAAGAAAGCTTTCGATTAAGGGTGCGTTTGGGAGTGCGTTTTTTAAAAAATAATTCGCGATTTTAAATCAAATCATAATTTTAGGGTATTTGAGATTGCGATTTTAAAAACGTAAATTTTAAAATCGTAAAAAATTATGGGATTTTCATAAGCTAATTAGATGGTGCTTATTTGAAAAAGTGCGAATTTAAAACAAAATCACGATTTCTATTAAAAAGATATTTGGCGCAATAGTTACCTTTTTTAGAATGGGAATGAAAAAAATACCAATTATACCCACCTAAAATATATTAAAACCCTTCTTTTCTTTTTCTTTTTTTTTTTTCCCCCCTTCATCCTCTCTGTCTTGTTCATCCTTATTGGTAATTTGGTCATGAAACCGCAATTATATGTTAATGTTATCCAAACACTCAATTGATAAAAAAAAGAGTACTTTTTAGTATGTTTTACCAAACGCATGTGCGATTTTAAAAAATAGCAATTTTAAAAATGCAATTTTTAAAATCGCACTTATTGAAATCGCACTCCCAAACGGGCCATTGGTTGCAGGCAGGAAGTTTATTTAATTTATATTTATTTTTTATTTTGTAAAAATAGAATTTTCATGGTCAGATTTGTAATTTAAAAGGTTTTACATGTCAAATACCTTTCGGCCCATGTGGGTTATCGACTTTATTTTTTGTCATTCGGTTTTAATTGGTACCACAAATGGTACCTGGGTAATGGCAAAAGACGGAGATAGTACCTCCATCTAAACTCCGTCCAAAATTTGATGAAAAGTCACGTCAGCACTATTAAAAAATCAACACATAGTCAAACGACCCCAAGGCCCCACCCCCTAAGGGCCAAATGGGACGCTCTTTTCCCATTTTTTTTAATATTTTTAATTTTAGAATTTTTATTTTGTATTTTTAATTAATAAATGGACATGTGCCGATTTTTTAATGGTGCTGATATGACTTTTCGTCAAATTTTGAACGGAATTTAGACGGAGGTACCGTCTCGGTTTTTTGCCAATACTCAAGTAACATTTGTAATACAAATTGAAACCAATGAGGCAAAAAATAAAATCGTTAAACCACAAGGGGCTGAAAGGTATCTAACCCTTAATTATTATTAAATTTTGATTAAATTGTGATTTTAAAAGCCACCTCATTCATGAAGTGACATAATAGTGACTTTTATAATTACTAATAGTAAGATTTGGATTTATTAAGGTTTTGGGTTTTGAGTTTTTTTTTTTTTTTTTTTTTTAACTATTTTTGTACTCCATCTTTGATAGCGAATTTATTTATGATCGTTTCCGCTTGTGGATGTACCTCACATTGAGGGAACCACATAAATCCTAATATGATTGTGTGTGTGACACCATAAACAAATGGAATAAATATTCATTTTACAAAATTTTACTGCTAATCAAATGGAAGGGCTTTTAAGGGGTTTGGTTAGCATTTTGGCTAAAAAAAATTAAGAGAAACTTCACTGAAAACCCTCAAACTTTCACCCGTTTTGAAATACTCCCTAAACTTTAAAATTTCTCAATTTAGTCCCATGAACTTTCAATTGCTCATAATTTGGACCTTTCGGTCTATTTTAGCCATTAAAAATACCAAAAAAAAAAATCAAAATATCCCTGATTTTTGTTTTTTTTAAATAAAAAAACGTTTTGGAAGTTTGAATTTTACATAAAAGTTAGGGGTATAAACGCTATATAACGTTTAAAATTTGACAGAATGGTTCAAATTGAGAGCAATTGAACGTTCAGGGGACTAAATTAAGAGATTTTGAAGTTTGAGTGGTTTATCAAATCAAGTGGAAGTTCAGGGGTCTTCAATAAAATTTTTCCAAAAAATTAAGTGCATATAAGCCACTGGAAATGCCCGCTCTTTAATTTTAACTCAACATCTTTAGTTTTTATTTTTTATTTTTTACTTTTTACTTTTTCCTTTTTACTTTTTGTGGCCTGACTACACATGTTCATATTGATTAATACAATTTGTAGAGCTTAGTGCTAGTCCATAATCCATATGCTAAAAAGCAAATCATTAGAATCATTAAGTGCCCGCATATGTTGTATTTATGGGTTCTTTTGTTAGTTTGAACTTTGGAGTGTGATGATGTTGTTGACAATAGAATATATATATTTTTAATTGGATATGAGAAATTTCTTTTAACTCATTATATTAAATTGACATGCGTTCAAAATGCATGTTAGAAGTTTAATAAATTGAATTTTTTTTAAAAAAAATCTTCAAACATAATTTAAAGAAAAATTTGATCCCTTTGTAATATCTTCCAACTTTTTTTTTTTTTGGGAAACTTCAGAAAACCCCCCTAAACTTCCAGCCAATTTGAAAAACTCCCCATAAATTTTCAAAACTCTCATTTAGGCCTCCTGAACTTTGATTTTCTCTCATTTTGGACCCTTTAAACATTAAACTACGTCGTTTTGGATGTTTTATACACATTTTACCCTTCCCCAAAACTACGTCGTTTTGTGTCCTAAAATTACAACACCTACCCAGCCCAAAACGACATTGTTTTAGGCATTAATTTTTATTTATTTATTTTTTTTAAAGCCAAAAAAAAAAGGAAAAGAAAAAAAAAGAAAAAAACCGGGGTGGCTGAGCCACCCCCTGGCTGGTTTAGGGGTGGCCGGACCACCCCCTTGGCCATGGGGGTGGTCCGGCCCCCAAAAAAAAAAAAGGGGGGGGGGGGGGGGATGTGGTGCATTTGGGGTGGCCGGACCACCCCCAAGGGGCTGGGGGTGGTTTCGGCCAACTCAGCCCCAAATGCACCCCATCCCTTTTTTTTTTTTCTTTTTTTTTTGGCCAAGGGGATGGCCGGACCACCCCCTTGGCCATGGGGGTGGTTCGACCACCCCCAGATCGGCCAGCCACCCCCGATTTACCCCCTTTTTTTATTTTTAATTTTTTAATTTTTTAATTTTGCTTTTTTTTTAAAAAAAAAAAAAATTTAATGCCTAAAACGACATCGTTTTGGGCTGGGTAGGTGTTGTAGTTTTTTTTTTTTTTTGAAAGGTGTTGTAGTTTTAGGACAAAAAACAACGTAGTTTTAGGGAAGGGCAAAATGGGTATAAAAAGTCAAATTGTTTGACTTTAACGTTAAAAGGGTCAAAAGTGAAAGAAAACCAAAGTTCAGGGCGCCTAAGTGAGAGTTTTGAAAATTCATGAGGGGTTTTCAAAACGGTTGAAAGTTTAAGAGGGCTTTTTAAAGTTCCCTTTTTTCTTTTTTTCTTTTTTTAAGATACAAAAGAAGAAAACAAACTATGAGCAATAAACAAACCAACAACAAAAATCACAAAAATACATTAAAAAAAAAAAAAAAAAACAATAATGAAACTTAATTTAGACAGATGCCTAGTAACTCATTGCTCCGAAGGAAGGCATTAGAAGAGAAAGTTGAACAGGAATGCTGGTAGCAAAGTTGGTGGTGGCCCTTAATCAAAAGTGCTCTCAAGATAATCTTAAAAAAACTTAGCCCAAGACCAGCTTCTGAGTGAATTTTAGAGGCTAAGAGGCATATGTACAACAGTTGAAAGATCTCCTTCTAGGCTATTGAGTTTGAATATCAACCAAATCAAAAGTTGTTTTAAGTTCGGATCTGAATCTAAGACAATTCTAAAGGTTAAAAATGCTCTTTAGAATAGAGCTTAGGAGGGAAAATTGATTTGCTAGAAAATATCCTTAGTAGCAATGGCACATGTAGTACACCCATTGAGATCGGAGTCATAGGAAATAAGAGAGCAGATCAATGAAGATGGAGAGAAGATGCATGAATGACTGAGGTGGATGGATGAATGTAAATCTGACTTTCAAAACCCAAAGTGGAGAACAATAAAAAAAGAAATAATAAAAGATAAACCGATCTAAGGGGATGAGTTCTTCCCTCCTCCCTAACACGGCAGCGTGTCCGAGAAATTTTCGGGACCAATAGGAAATAAGAGAGCAGACCAATGAAGATGGAGAGAAGACGCATAAATGCTTGAGGTGAATGGATGAATGTAGGTCTGACCTTTAAAACCTAAAGTAAAAAACAATAAAGAAAGAAATAATAAAAGATAAACCAATCTAAAAAGGTTGGGGGATGAGTTCTTCCCTCCTCCCTAACACGGCAGCGTGTCCGAGAAATTTTTGGGACCAATATACATGGGAGTGTGTTTGAAAAGCATACTTAAAATAAAGTAAAAAAAGGATTAGTGAATGATATCTTCCAACTCTTATTTGGTTGGTGGTTTCGATATTGGGTGACTTGCCAATGGTATGTTGGTTTTATGCAATGATGGCAATGATATTCTTTAATATTACCCATAAGAGCATATTTTTAGTCAATTACATTATGGTCTTATATTTAGAGCCGTCTATGTTGCTAAACGATGTCGCACTAAAAGAAAGCGATTGAGAGTGCTATGCGCCGTATACAGCTCTCTGCTCTCCCAAAGCCGCCAACTGACGTAAGCCGGGGCCCCAGCTGACATGTGATCAACATACATGGCATCTTCCTATTGGCCATCGTCAAAAAAGCCTTTGATAACTTTTGACAAAAATGAAAAAGAACAAAAGTGTAAAAGTCTTTGATACCCATGACTGCATGCACGATTTTGTATTTGTTCAGCTTTTCTCAAAAATAAAAAAAGAATATTATTGGCTCTTTTTATTAATGTTTTTTTTTTGGGTGGTATTTTTTATTTTCAATTTTAAAAAAAATGTTTTTGTGTGTTTTAAAAGTCTCTAGTATTTGAATTATTTGTTAATATTTGGGAGTGTAATAATGCCAGCAATACTCCCCCACTTGTGCGGACATGTTAAAAAAAAATAATTATAATAATAATGCCATCAATACATCCATTCAACCATTAAGGATAATGGGTAGTTTATGGACAATTTTTTTTTTTCAAATTTGATTGAAGGAAAACTTTTTAATTTAGTCTATTAAATTGACATTTGTTCTCGGAGCATGTGATTTTAACATGCATTTTTAATAATGAGTAAGTTCATATATTCTAAAGATAAATATCAGTTTAATAGATTGTATTAGAAAAATTTATTCCAAAGGCGTTGGCAAAAGAGGCAGAGACACAATGGCAGCTATGGGAAAAATCTGTTGAGCAGCAGGAGGACAAAGCCGAGACAGCACCCAACGAGCCTACTCCTTTTCTGCGGTGGACAGCGCCAGTTTATAACACATACAAGGCAAACTGGGATGTGTCGGTGAAACCAGTTTCTAGGCATTTTGGAGTGGGCATCATCGTTCGGGATTACATGGGCCAAGTGTGTGCAGCCTCATGTCTTGCCTTCGAAGGACGTCCGGACCCTACAGTGGCGGAGGGGATGGGGGCTCTTTGCGCCGTGGAATTTTGTCGAGATTTGGGCCTCAAAAATATTATGTTGGAAGGGGATTCCAAAACAGTGGTCCAAGCAATTAGCTGAGGGGCAAATTGGTGTAACTTTGGCCAAATTATTGAAGTTATCCATGCTATTTTGCTGGGTTTTAGGAGCTGGAGAATGGAACATGTACGCCGTGCCGCAAACGAAGCAGCTCATGGATTGGCAAGGGCAGCTGAAATTACGGGGTTGATAGAATTTCGATGGAAGAAGTTCCGGAGGTTGTACATGATATAGTTGTTTTAGAGCAATTTGCTCTTATTGTTTAGAGCTGTTTTAGCTCTTGGTATTTAGAGCTTTATGCTCTAGATGTTGTATTTCCCCAGATATTTTTGAATGAGATTAATCATTTATTCAAAAAAAAAAAATTTATTTCAACTTAATTAAGAGAAAAACTTTGCCAGTTATTTATTTATTATCCTTCTTTTTCTTTACAAAAATGTGGGGCTATGTGTCACCAGAAGAAATGTGCATTAATATTCTTTTATTAAAGATATAGTTTAAATATTTTTGGGCATGAAAACAAAAAGAAAAAAACTAAGTGGGAAGGACCACTAAACACATAGATAGTGAGAATATAAACAAGAGAATATCCAAGAGAACTCACTCAATTGGGAGGGGACACATTCCAAAACCTCATTCATGTACATGTCTCATCTAATATTAGCATGAAAAGTACCATCACTATTATTCTCTTCGGTTGGTCACTTACTTCTTCTTCTTTTTTTCTTGTATTATTCTACTATCACCCCAATGCCATTTTGTCACATATTCAAAGCTTCTTGAACCAATGAACCAAAGACATTTTTTTATGAGAAAGAGAGAAATAAAATTAAATCCTAACCGTTGAAAAATATACAATACATATATTGTGGGGTTTTTTTTAAGCACCTATACCAAACCCCATTTAATAATGGTCGGAAAGGAATAGGATATTATCCAACATGCATCAATGATAGAAAGATGGTGACATAAGATTTATTTATTTATTCAAGGTTTTTGTTTAATGTCTTTTATTTTGTACTCTTAAGATAAACACATTACACAAACAATTCAAAACATATAACACTTTTTTTTTTAAGAATAATGCTATTCTTTACACTTATTTATTCTACTTATTTCACACTCGTCGGCGTGCCGTATTAAAACATGTAAAATGAGTGTGATAAATAGACGTAAAGAGTAGCATTACTCTTTCTTTTTTTTTTTTTGGTAAAGTTCACTTAATCCCCTCAAAATACCACCCTAATGACAATCTACCATCCAAATTATCAATTGCAGCAATTTACCCCCCAAATTACCAAAACAATGACAATGTATCTCCAATTTTTTAAAAATGACAAAATTACACTTACTAAAATAAAAACAAAAATACTAAAATTTTATTTTATTTTCAAATTTTTAAGGGTACATTGTCATTGTTTTGGTAATTTGGGGGGCAAATTGTTGTAATTGATAGTTTGAGGAGTAGATTGTCATTGTGGTGATAGAACTTTGAGGGGGTTAAGTGGACTTTACCCATTTTTTTTTTTTTTTTTTACCAAAAAGGTAAGGAATTAGGATTTATTGAAATTCTTAGGGAATTTCAGTTTTTGGAATTTCGAATTCAGGTTGTCCATTTTTCATCTAATGATTATTGTTCTGCCACGTGTCCCACTATTAATAAAATAATAAATATTTATTATTTTATTATTTTATTAGTAGTGGGACACGTAGCAAAACAATAACCCTTAGATGAAAAATAGACGACCTAAATCTGAAATTCTAAAAATCAAAATTTCCTTAAGAATTTCAGTAGATCCTGATTCAAAGGTAAGCATACTAAAATGAAGTTTGAAAGTTTTAGTCACCATAAAAATCATATCCATGTTCATGGAACCATATCATTATGAATTGAGTGCATATCTTTGAACCATTTGCACCCAAAGCTATCACTCCGACCCCCACTTGCAAAAGACCCAAGCCACATTGGACAAACACAAGCACTTTACCCTCCAAATACAGTACACAAATTTTCTGGCCCCCCCAAAAAAATGAGGAAAAAAGCCCTAAAGCTACCCTTGGACTATAACCGACCAAAGCAACTCCCCTATCCCCCAATAAATATCCACTTGACTACTCCCAAGCCCCTCATCAATATACACAGACCAATGAGCAGGCACATTTGCCCTACCCTTCCCAAATGACACATTTGCCCCACCGACGAGACCGAGTCCCAAATTAAAATCCACACCAATTATTTGATCGAATTGTCGTGTGTCTAAATAAATTTTGAGTTGACTAGTTACTTATTCGGATAAATAAATCTCATATGAAATCTATTATCCACAATTTGAACAGTTAATTGTTGTGGATTTTTATCCTCGGCTGCGTACCATAGGCGGCGGAAGCCGGAGGGCATTTGAGTCATTTTGCCTGGAGCCGAAAGTGTCGGTTACCCCCATTTACTCAAATAGGACCAAAAACCCAGTTAAATCGCACTTCCCAGGGCAGGTGCTCCCTCTGGCGGGTACGAAAACAAAGGCAAACACAAAAAGAAAATAGAAAAATAAAAAAAAAAATTATAAAAAAAAAAAAATATAAAAAAAAAGACAAGGGACACGCACACACGCGCGCACACAACACACAAGCACACAAAAACTGAAATGCACGAAACCAGACCGTACAGTCTTAGAAAGAAAGAGCTTCCATTATTACAGTGAAACCCAAGCTCCCCCCTATCTTTCTGCTTCCTCGCGGCGAGTCTCGGCGGATCGAGCTCTCCGATCCTTCGAGAACATTCTAGGGGAAGTGTAGAGTTCTTGTAGGAACGTTCCCGTTTCGTTCCTGTATAGTTTCGGTAACCTGTACAGAACCCCGAAAATAGAATAAAAGAAACGAAACGCGTTTCGATGGAATTGTACGGTCGCAACCCGGCGAGAAATGGCTCCCAATCGGCTCAAAACCAGCAGGAGTGGGTTCCCTCCGGCGGCGAGACCGGGCTTGACGGTACCTATTCCCATTTCGCTTTTAGCATTCGAATTTTCGGTTTCGTTTGCGTTTAATTTTTTACGTTTTTGGTATTTGGATGTGGGAGTTTTTTCTAGGGTTTTTGCAATGTGGGGGGTTTGGTTAGGGTTTTGTGGTGATGGTGATAAGAGGTTTTTTTTTCTTTTTTTCTTTTTTCGGGTGAATAGTAGGGTCCATGTGGCAATTGGGGCTGAAGAGCAGCGAATTGTACCCGGAGCGACCCGGCGTGCCCAATTGCGTGTACTACATGCGAACCGGGTTCTGTGGATACGGTAGCAGGTGCCGGTACAATCACCCTCGTGATCGCGCCGCGGTAAACTACTCTTATCGTCGTAAATTATGTGCATTTGAATCGGTTTGTTGTGTTTCTTGGTGTTGTTTGGATGTTGTGTGTGTTATATGAACTGGATTTGAATTAGCAGCTGTTGTTAATGCAATGGGTTATGTAATTTAGTTTAATTATGCGCAATTGGAGTATTTTGGCAGGGTTGTGCACCAATTCTTTTAGGAAATTTTGTCGGAAACTTGGTATTTGTTTGTTTGCTTAAAAAAAATCTGAGGATAACGAAGGAAAATTTGCTTGGGCTGGGCATTGGCGTGATTTTTGTGTAATTGTGTCGGTGAAGTGGTGTTTTTTTTGTTTTATTCAGTGCCAAACAGCAAGTCTGTGATTCAGAGATTACTCGTTTTCGTTCCTTTGGATTTACTAGTGACCAGGATTAGAAAGTGTGGTTTCTAAAATGTAAATTGGGATTTATGCTGCTCAGGTTGCGGAAGCTGTAAGAGCTACAGGGGAGTACCCAGAGCGAGTGGGGGAACCTGCATGTCAGGTATACTATTGTGTAATGATTGATTGTAAAACCTTAAGTGAGCTTCTGGTGCATGATAACTTCTCAATGCAGATTCCTGGGAGATCTGCTTATAATTTTTATTATCTGGCTTGTATATTGTGAAACGATTTGTGTTCCTTTTATATTTCTTATGTCTGTTTCCTGATGTGCAGTATTATTTGAAAACTGGGACGTGTAAATTTGGTGCGTCCTGCAAATTTCACCATCCAAAACACGGAGGTGGATCCTTGAGCCAAGCTCCACTAAATATTTATGGATACCCATTACGACCGGTTTGACTTCCCTTCTTTTCATTCCCATGCTGCTTACACACAATCTAATATCAATGTGTCATGGCATCTTGAGTATACTACAATTGAATCACAAGCATTTGTTTCACAGGGTGAGAAAGAATGCTCCTATTATTTGAAAACGGGGCAGTGCAAATTTGGTTTAACTTGTAAATTCCATCATCCTCAAACAGCTGGTACCTCAATGCCAGCTTCTGCACCTCAGTTTTATCCACCGGTGCAGTCTCCTTCGCATCCTACACCTGACCAGTATGGCAGTGCATCCACCAGCTTGAGGGTGCCTAGGCCTCCGCTATTACCTGGTTCTTATGTGCAAGGGACTTATGGTCCTGTCCTGCTTTCCCCAGGGCTTGTTCCTATTCAGGGTTGGAGTCCTTATTCGGTATGCTACAAACTGCACTAGATGAGATTGAGATATGCCTAGAATTATGCATATTTTTTTTAATGTTATTGGCTTACTTGGTGCAGACACCTGTCAGCCCTGCACTATCTCCTGGTGCTCAGCCTGCAGTTGGAGCAACTTCTCTGTATGGAGTGACACCATTATCATCATCATCACCTGCACTTGGGCGACCTTATCCGTCATTACCCTCTTCTGCTGACCCTTCAAGCAGTAGCCAGAAGGAACAAGCATTTCCTGAGAGACCTGGCGAGCCTGAATGCCAGTACTATATGAGAACGGGGGACTGTAAATTCAGATCATCTTGCCGCTATCATCATCCTCGGGACCGGGTTGTTCCCAGGACTTTCCTTAGCCCCATTGGTCTCCCCTTGCGTCTGGTATGAAATAGTACTTGTCTTAGGCTAAGCACTTTTTTTCTTTTAATTTAATTTAATTCATCTTATCATTTTGTTGAACCAAGGTTTTGTGTTAGATGTTAGGTATCATGAGTAGTAGGTTTTAGTTAGTTATTTGGTTCTTCACTTCTTATATGCCAACCATATTGATGCAAGGAGTAATTAGGTTTTCTTCCTTTTTAGTGAGTTTAGTTTGGCAATCATGTTTTGGTCATGAATGTTGTTTTTCTTAGAGAAGTTTTATGATTTACTATGGTCTGCTAATGAAAATCATCCTGTCATAGAGGGTCTTTGCTACAAAGTTATTGGTGTCATGATATGAATAATTTGGGAACATGATTAATATAGCAGATTATACATTCTTAAGATTTTTTCTACTTTGGTTTGAAAAATGAGTACTTTTTTATAGGGAATCAAATATGTGAGAGAATATCAATATATTCAGAAAAATGTTTGACAGCTGCGGTTGTATCAAAGTCCTGAATAAAGTACCTTGGTATTGGTGGGTCTTTCAACGGCCTACTCTTTATAGAAGAGTTTGGTTATCAACTTCGTCATAAGTATGCCTTGTTGCCACCATGTATCTACCCTCCCCTTTCTTCTGTTGCATACTAAATATGAATTGAACTCTATCAGGTGCAACATCTCTTGTGTACATCACAGCTGCCTTCGTATACTGTGTTATACCTCAAATTTGCTGTCAACAGATCATAATGTTGCGAGCATTATAAATGATGTTGCCTTCCATTTTCTGCAGCAATTTGTTTCTGCATTATTTTCCCTTTCCAATGTTGATATTGATATCTTGAACAGCTAGTGTATCACTTGCTCCTAACCATATTTTCATAATGCTGAGATGCAGAGACTTTGTAAATCAATATGCTTTTTCTTAGGGCATCATTTTCATTTGTTTCATATTTTCCCAAAACAGGGGGCGCAGCCTTGTGCTTTTTACTTGCAAAATGGGCATTGCAAATTTGGATCAACGTGTAAATTTGACCATCCGATGGGGACAATGAGATACAGTCCATCTGCATCATCTCTCATTGATATGCCAGTTGCTCCATACCCAGTTGGGTCTTTCCTAGCTACTCTGGCTCCTTCATCCTCTTCTTCCGAGCTTCGGCCTGAACTGATTTCCGGGCCCCAAAGAGAATCTTATTCAACCAGAATGCCCTCTTCTGGCAATACCAGTAGTACAGTTGGCTTAATTTTTTCTCAAACTGGGTCAGCTTCACTCTCTGAAGTGCAACTTTCAAGTCAGATTTCTTCCCCTTTAAGCAGCGGCAGAAGCACAAGACAAAGTGGTGAGGTTCGTCGTTCAACCTAATGCAAAAACCTAATAGCCATTCTTCATTGTCTTCTGAATATGGTTTCAGCAGCATCATTATCCTTTCTATTTATAGATATCAGCAAGTTTTTAGTAGTCAATTATATCAATCAATTTGGTTTAGCTCACACTTGGACTCATCACATCTCTTTCTCATTTCCTTTGTATATAGTCATGAATATATCTATATACATTGTAGTATTTATACATTTTATGAAAGTGAGGAAGTATCTAAAGGTGTTTTACACTAGTTTGTACGTTGTGAATTCAGAAAGGTCTATGGTTGGGTGGGGATTGTATGTGAACCTTGAGGCTTTCCATGCAAAGCCTCACAGGCACAACTCAACTTGGATTCGGATTTTCAACAATTTGCTGGCCGGATTGCAGTAAATGTGAGTCTCATCTACTCGGGCAGGTGGGTTTCATCGGAGCTCTTTCATAGCAAAACTTATGAAAATCTCTATCCAATTCAATCTTGCCCTTTATACCCTGCAAAAAACATGGGTCACATGGTCACATCAACAGGCGCTGCTTGTTGAATTTCTGCACCCTATCACAAAGCATTAAAAGCCCAGGTGACAATATCAACATGAATTGTCCAGAATTAAATGGTTAATGTAACATCATGATAGCATCAGAAAGCTGGATATTTCAACAATGCTTGTCCAGTATTCAAAATAGACGGCAAATGTTGTATAATTTTTTTTTTTTTTTTTCCTTTTATCTCAATTTGTTCAAAGCTGGTTTTTGAATTTGAATTCAGTTTACATGATCAGACATTGTCAATAGAAGAGCTACAATCACATAGAAATCCATGTCTTAAAGGATAAATGATTAAAGAAAGAAAATGAAACACAGAATTTACATGCTCCATAGGAGCAAACTGCTAATTTCAATCGAAAAAGAATAGGGTTACAATTTCTATATATTGTTTCCAATTAAAACCCTAACCTATTTCATTGGAATTCTCAATATATTCGCCTCCACTCCATAACCTATTATTTGATTTGGGCATAACAAACTAAAATTAAGCCGCAATAGGCAGCACGAGCTTCACTCGCTCTGCCCATATGACCATTATACTATTACTAGAGACCAATATATAATTATTCAGAATATAAGCCATCATCTCTAACAACATACATTCAATTCTAATTTTTTTTTTTTAAAATTTTTATGGCTTCTTTTTTCCATAGCCTTTTATATACGGTCACATCATTGAATTTTATATCAATCAGCATGGTTTTCTTGTCTCTTTTTCTTTTCGGGTACACAAAGAAAGAAGGAAATTGTATTGAAAATTATCATACATGAATCAGATCAAGAATAGACAATAATAGTACGGAAAAAGATGAACAAAAAAAAGGGTACTTTCTTTCTTTTTGATGCTGACCAGAGACTGAAAAACGTATACAAAATCCCTTAGATGCTTTAGTTTTACAACATCAACAGATTGCAGACATGTATATAAAGAACCTTTATACCTTTCAGGAGTGTTTTTTTTCTGATTTTAAAAACAAAAAACAAAAGCACATGCATTTGTTAATGTTTTCTTGCTTTTACTTTTACTTGTCATATATGTCTTTTCCCTAGTCTTTTGTTGCTTATACTTTTACTTGTTACTAGGGTTGTAAATGAAGTATGCTCGTTTCACAACTTATTTGTATAAACTCGACTTCAATTCGGCTGGTTTAATAAATGAGCTGATTATGAACATAAAAGTAAGCTAGATTATTAAATCAACTATATTAGTATAAATTCGTATATACAAATATAGTATACAAGCTCATATAAATTCGCGTAACTTTATTTTTATTATTTTTATAGTATTATTTTAATTTCATAATTAGAACATTTTAAGTAAAGATAAATACTATAATAGATATAACTTGAATTATTGTTATTGTGAGTCTTGATATAGATATATGTATGTTTATGTGTATATATTAATGCGTGTGTATGCATGTGCATAGTGAATTTATAAATAGGAAAATCATATATAAAATCTTTAGGTCAACGCGCTTTTATTAAAAACTCTCTGGATATTTTTTTTTGGAAATTTAGTCATTAGGTAACTCGAAACTACTAGAAAACTCCATACCGTCAATTTTTGTTAACTGCCGTTAGTCCACTCAAAACTCCCCGTTTTATCTGATTAAAATATTCATTTTTTATTAATTTAATTTAAAAATTTATATCTAAAAAAAAAAATTGAAGGTGGGGTGGCTCGAGCCACCCCATTGGGGGTTTGGGATGGCCCGCAGGCCACCCCAAACCACCCATGGGGTGGCTTACGGCCACCCCTGGCTACCCTTCAATTTTTTTTTTTTTTTTTTTTTTTTAGATTTAATTTTTTAAATTAAATTAATAAAAAAATGAATATTTTAATTAGATAAAACGGTGAGTTTTGAGTGGACTAACGGTAGTTAACAAAAATTGACGGTAGGAAGTTTCTAGTAGTTTCGAGTTACCCAGGGACTAAATTTCTAAAAAAAAATACCCAGGGAGTTTTTAATAAAAGCGCGTTGACCTAAGGATTTTATATATGATTTCCCTTATAAATACTATAAAACATACATAGAAACTCAAGATTGGATTATTTAAGATCTAATTTAATTTGTTTGTTTAACTCAAATAATAAAATCTTAACAATAATTAATATGGATTTACGCAAAAAAAAAAAAAGAAGAAGAAGAAGTTGACTTTATATAAAGAATAAATAAGGGAAAAATATAAAAAAGCCCCCCAAACTACTAGCTGTTTTCGATTTAGCCCCCTAATGTTTCAAAAGTGATAAAGTAGCCCCCTAAACTACAAAACTATTGTATTTTGGCCACTCCGTAAGTCAAAACCGTCAGTTTGGATGGAAACTGCAAAACGACGTCGTTTGTTACGGGTAAGTTACTACAATGCCCTTTTGGGAAAAATATAAAAAAGCCTCCCAAACTACCAGCCGTTTTCATTTTAGCCCCCTAATATTCAGAAAGTGATAAAGTAGTCCCCTAACTACCAAACAATTGCAATTTGGCCACTCCGTTATTCATTACCGTCAAATATGATGAGAAATTTAAAACTACGTCGTTTTGGTAATGGTAAGTTACCAAAATGCCCTTTTTGGAAAAAAAAATCATATTAAAACAAGCAAGCAAAACGGCGCCGTTTTGCTTGAAATTAGGGTTTCCTTACACTTACCAAAATGACGCCACTTTGGTAAGTGTTAGGAATTAAAAGAAAAAACCCTAGACCCCACGCAGGTGACCCACGAAAAAACCCCAAACCCCAGTTTATCTCTCTCCCCAAAACCGCCGACCACCACGTCGTCTATCTCCGGCAGCCTAAATCTTACCCATAACTCAATCTTTTTATTGTATTTCATGGTATAGCTGTCAGATCGATGTTGTTTATCTACGAACATGGTTTTTTTGTTTAATTTTTACAATGGGTAAGAATTTTTCGGTGGCGCTTCGTAGCTAGTGGATTGTGTGGCCGGCGGTGATGGATGGTGGTGGCAAGGACAGTCGGTTTTGAGAGAAAGAGAGAGAGGGGCGTTGCGTTTTTTTCACTTGAGGGAGAAGGTTGCCGGAGATAGAACGACGTGGTGGCCGACGGTTTGGGGGAGAGAGATAAACTAGGGTTGGAGGTTTTTTCTGCATGGGGTCTAAGGTTTTTTCTTTTTATTCCTAACACTTATCAAAACGGCGCTGTTTTGGTAAGTGTAAGGAAACCCTAATTTCAAGCAAAATGGTGCCGTTTAGCATGCTTGTTTTAATATGATTTTTTTCCTAAAAGGGTATTTTAGTAACTTACCCTTGTCAAAACGACGTAGTTTTGAATTTTCCATCATATTTGACAGTAATGACTAACAGAGTAGCCAAATTGCAACTGTTTGGTAGTTAGGGGCTACTTTATCACTTTTCTGAACATTAGGGGGCTAAAATGAAAACGGCTGGTAGTTTGGGGAGCTTTTTTATATTTTTCTTAAAAGGGCATTGTAGTAACTTACCCGTAACAAACGACGTCGTTTTGCAGTTTCTGTCCAAACTGACGGTTTTGACTAACGGAGTGGCCAAAATGCAATAATTTGGTAGTTTGGGGGGCTACTTTATCACTTTTGGAACATTAGGGGGCTAAATCGAAAACGGCTGGTAGTTTGGGGGGCTTTTTTATATTTTTCCCAATAAATAAATTAACTGAGCAACTTATGAACAAGCTTGAGTTTGTTAGAAAGATAAATGAGTCAAATTTGAACAAATTATCTAATTCGGTGATAAGTTCGAGCTCGGCTTGGTTCGATTACAGCCCTACTTTCATCCATTTACCGTTTCAAGAAATTCTACACACGATGGGTTGCTGTTTTCTCGTGAACATTCATTCTCTTATTTTGACAGAAATGGTGAATGATGATTTCTTTTATTTGTCATCTTCTTTCATTTATTTATTTTTATCCTATGGTTTTGTCTTGATTCTCCTTACTGTGGATGATTTTTCTTTCTCGTTTTATATGCTCTGCTTGTTCTTATCAAATGTTGCTCTATTTGTTAATCTCTCTCGATTTAAATTTATTTTTGGGAAAAATATAATTTAGCCCCTCAAACTACCAGTCATTTTCATTTTTAGCTCCTTAATGTTTAAAAAGTGATAAAGTAGCCTCCAAACTACCAATCAGTTACAATTTGACCACTCTGTTAGTCATTACTGTCAAATAGGATGAAAAATTGAATACTATGTCGTTTTGGCAAGGTTAAATTACTAAAATGTCATTTTGAAAAAAAAAAATCAATTTAAAAATGCCCCCAAAAACGACTTTGTTTAAAAAAAAAAAAAAAGATGGTTAAGGGTGGCTCGCCGGCCATAGGGGTAGCTGGGCGGCCACCCACAGGCTTGTGGGGTGGCCCAGCTTGAACTTGAAGAAATGGAGACTTTTCTATTCACCTCTGAATCAGTGAACAAGGGGCACCTAGACAATCTCTGCGATCAAGCCTGTGGTCCCAAACTAACCCAGAAAATTCATCAACAAAATACTCTATACTCCAAAAAACCCATGTTCCCTTTTCTTCCCTTACCTGTTTCTTCTTATCATTTCTTCTCCTTTTCTACGAGTTGAGACAGAGAGAGTGGACGAGCTAGTGTGAGAAAAATGGAGAACCAACCTGAGAGAGAGATCATCGTCGTGGGTTTTACACTTCAAAAATTCCAGCAAGATTTGAAAGAAGAATCTACTGAAAAATGGAATGAAACTTCACTCTTTATTCAGACTCAAAGTAGATTTTTACAATGATCAGTTCGAGATGATCAATCTCCTCACTACAGAAATCTACAAGCTATGCAACAGCTACTTCTAAACATACAAGCTGATAGCCAAAAGTCTAAATGAATTACAAAGCACAGGCCTTGGGCCTTTTATAGCAAACAAAACTATACAATAAGCCCAGCTGCAGAGAATTATTCCCAATCTAGTTAAAACCAACCCAACCACTCAAAGGCCCACGTGCGTTGACCCCCAAACAGCCATCGAACTGCCCAACCTCCAATTCGTTATTCTCCAACTAAGCTAACTGTTCTCAACAGCTTAGCCCACATGTCTAATACCTGACTTGCACACATAACCTTCCACTTACTGAACTCGACAACTCATCTTCTTCTACCTTCTCCTACCTCCAGCACATAAGCCCCTCGAAAGAACTGTAACAAATACCCTTCTCCTCAAAACACCTTGCCCACAAGGTGTGGATGGGATGATTTCAACTGATGAAAAGCCTCCCAAGTAGCCTCTTCAAGGTTCTGGCCTTGCCAACTAACCAGTAGCTCAACCATTGCCAAAAGCACCTATCCTCTTCCATACATAATGCAAGAAGCTAGACTGTGGGAGCTGAACCTAACTTCCAACGCCATCGGTGTTTGAAGAAAATGACATTCACAACATACACAATCAAATACTGCAACAAAAAAGGAGCTCCAGATGTGAATCGCCAACTTTTGTTCCATCTCCTCCATCAGAGGGCACTCTTGAACCCAGCACAATATCTTCTTCACAAATGCTTCCTTTGGATCAGTAGCTTGTTGGACTTCCTTCCTCGATTTTTTGACTTGTTCTATGGGCAGACCTAATGCTCATCTTCATGCTCAGGAACCGGATGTCCCCTCTGCAACTCCATGGATTTGATCTCTGGAATCATGGTAAAGTCATCATTGTTGTGAGTGTCATGATACTTGAGATGATCGAAGCTTTCTTCCATTTGATCGTCAACGCCCTTTAATGTGTCAAGCACCTTTTGGTTTGGCATGTTGTTCACTTCTTCTTCTTCAAGTTCTCGACAAATATTAAGTATATTGTCCAATTCGCAATTCATTTGACTACAGTACTTGCGACTTTCCTCACAAAATTCTTCCATGTTCTGGCGAACTTCCTCATGATATTCCAGCATGCTTTGGCGAAATTCCTCATGCCATTCCTCTATCATTTGTGACACAGGGCCAATTCACTGTTGTTGCCGTCAGCTATAGATGCGTCCAGCAAAGCTCTAGTGCCAAGAAAGTGCTTTGATACCACTTGTTACACTCTAAATATTCTAGCAAGATTTGAAAGAAGAATCTACTGAAAAATGGAATGAAACTTCACTCTTTATTCAGACTCAAAGTAGATTTTTACAATGATCAGTTCGAGATGATTAGTCTCCTCACTACAGAAATCTACAAGCTATGCAACAGCTACTTCTAAACATACAAGCTGATAGCCAAAAGTCTGAATGAATTACAAAGCACAGGCCTTGGACCTTTTATAGCAAACAAAACTATACAATAAGCCTAGTTGTAGAGAATTATTCCCAATCTAGTTATAACCAACCCAACCACTCAAAGGCCCACGTGCGTTGACCCCCAAACAGCCATCGAACTGCCCAACCTCCAATTAGTTATTCTCCAACTAAGCTAACTGTTCTCAACAGTTTAGCCCACGTGTCCAATACCTGACTTGCACACATAACCTTCCACTTACTGAACTCGACAACTCATCTTTTTCTACCTTCTCCTATCTCTAGCACATAAGCCCCTCAAAAGAACTGTAACAGTGGGTGGCTGAGCAACACCAAACCCAGTGGTCTCTGAGTTCAGAAATCGTTCCCAGTAGCTAAGAAGTTATGGTATTTTCCGTTTGGATCTCTTTGTGATTTATTGGGTCCTCTATTTTGGGATTCCTTGTTCTGTTAGGTAGTTATGATTGATTTTCAGTTGAGAATGGATTTAGGTTGTTTGGAGTATTTTGTTGATGAATTTTCTGGGTTAATGTTGTAGCTTTTGGGTATTTGATTTTGAGTTTTATCTGTCATTTTTCATCCTATTTGACGGTAATGACTAATGGAGTGACCAAATTGCAACTGGTTGGTAGTTTGGAGAGCTACTTTATCACTTTTTGAATATTAAGGGGCTAAAATGAAAATGATTGGTAATTTAGGGGGCTAAATTATATTTTTCCCTTTATTTTTTGATGACTTGAATAGGCCCCTAGCTAATACTTTCAACCAAGAAACTAAAACAACCACAGAAGGTCTTATTATTCAATTATATGCATTCATTTTCCAAATTCTTTGCTAAATATGACATTTTGTAATTTTTTATTTTCTGGCCTAGACTCTGAGAAAACTCACTTGAAGGAAGTAGAACGGAAGTGAGTTTGACTTTGAATACAAGCCTCCAGGTGAAGTTGAGAGATAATTTTTTTTATTTTTTTTTATTTTGTGTAACATTTGTTTTCTAAGGATCATTATTTTTTATTTTATTAGTCCTAATTCTTGAAATGTGAGATAAAATTAGAAAGAAGCATTCTAAAATATAAAGTGATAGATTATTATTATTATTTTTTAAATATTCTTTGTATATTTATGTGAAAACAAATTATTACTTGATCGATCATATCTTATAAGAAATAGTTAGACAATAAATTATCACTGGAAAAGTATTCTAAATCCACTTCGATATCCTTACTAGGAGAGTATTATCTAAAGATCCATTGCGATTCTATGCAAATGATGGGAATCAAGTGCAATGAGATGGCACCCAAGTCTCATCATATTTGAACAAGTGTCTAGCTAGCCCGAGTAAGTGTCCGAGCTCTTGTTTGAGCTCGTACTGAAATAAGGTGAGGCCCAAGTGCCATCTCACATAAACTACTACTACTCATTGCAGGTGTTCAGACAACCCGCATAAGTACTTGAACTCCTAGTAGAACAACTCATTGCACATGAACCATTCTCATTGTACCTTATCTAGATCCATATGCAAAAAGTGCAAAGAAACAAGTGATTTGGAGCACACGTGAGGATGAGCACATGGTCTTAGCGGGGGACAAGAAAAAATAAAAAAGCTTGGTTCCACTAAAGCTTTGATTTTGGCGTAAAGGCAGGTAAAAGTAGATGGGTTTATTTATTTATTTATTTTTCACTTTAATCCTTGTGAAAAAAGCTAACTTCAAATGAATTCTACTTGTAAAAAATGATGGCATTGGAAAAAAGCTTTGGTTCAAAGTAAAAACACTTTGAACAAAATAGCAGACATTCATTCATCTCAACCCATCCGGGTCACACTCATAATCCTCGTCAAACATAGTACAAAAAGATGCCTGAAACTGATGGGGCGTGGGGCTCTATGATTATGTGGATCCAAGTAGTCCGTACCCATTGACGACCCGTTAAATTACACAGGCCCATTTGTGAACTGTAAAGCCTCGGGGATTCTGTTCGGGCGTACGTACCAACATTTTCAACAAAGGTGGATCATGTGGAGGCCCATCTATAACCCTAGTTTGCAATTCCAACTTGGCAATTTCCACCCATCCACACCTTTTTTTTTTTTGATGAAGAGTTAATTGTAGTGGATTTCAATTTGGTTTTGCCTTAAGAATAAGGATTCGGTCTAATTGGTTGTCTGAATTACACACAATTTGAACAGTTTCCATAGAGAAGGCAAGTACGGGCCCATTAGTCCGAAAATTTAGACAATTAATTGTAAGAAATTCTTATCCATTTCTTAGGAAGAGTGTGAAATTAGTTCTAAAACAAATATTGTGGTTTTTTGTTGTTGCTGTTGTTGTTATCTTAATAATAAAATATCGGTCGGTCAAGTGCAAATACATGAATTAGAATTTTGAGAATGGCAATTTCTTTGAGAAAAAGATTTGTAAAAGATAAGACTTGGATCAATCCGTCTCTATAAGACTTGAAAACTTAATTAAACATATAGAAAATGATAAATTTAATAATTTAATTTATATTTTAATACTTCTCTTTATGCATGGGCTCAAATTCTCCGTGAGACTCAACACGTGAAATATTTAATTGAAATTATGATAAATTATGAAATTAAGGTTCGAATTCAAGACTTTTACTTTAATACCATGTCCAATTAAATTACTAACTATCCAAAACTCTTAAATTGATAAAAAAAAATAATAATAATTTTAATCATTTAATTAATACTCAACGAAACGAATATTAAATAACAATTCTCTAATAAACAATATCCTCTTTTAGATCCAACATTAAGTTGGTGAGGTGTGGTGAATGATCATCGTAGGATCATAATGATCCATGCAATCATCCTTGTGCATGCGATGTGTCATAATATATATTATGATCATGTTCCAGAAGATTCAAAAAAAAGAAAAGAAAAAGAAAAGAAAAAAGAAAAAAAAGGTGGGCGCATATATTTATTTATTTATTTTCTGTACTCCATAATTGTGGCCACCACCTTTCCTCAGCTGTCCTAATGATTCAGATCCCTTTCACCAAACTAGCATAGTGTAAAAACACAGAGAGATAGAAAAAAAAAAAATCATTTGGCCTCAAAAAATCGATGTCATAAAAAATTTTGAACCGTTGGATATGGTGCATAGTTGTAAATAAAAGTTGAAATTACAAATAAATAATTGATAGTTTAACTTTTATAAAGTTTTGTGTATAAATATTATATGAGCAATGCTAGGTGCCATCTTTTTATCTTCCTAAATCATCTTAAAGCTGTTGTCGCTTCTAAAATCACCATTAAATTTTAGATTAATCGTACTTGAATTTTGATCAAATGGTAATTTTGAAAGCCACATCAACTTTAGGAGGATAAAAAGATGGTATCTAGTATTACTCATATTATATATCTCTCTCTGTAATTCACCTCTTATTTTTATTAGAGTTTTACAAATAATTCTTCAACGGCCGTCCGCGTCTCAAAAAATTATGATACTTTTGATTATAGAGTTACTTAGAATCACATGTATAGAAAGTATTCATGGCCCTATTGAGACACAATAGATAAGCTTTGTCCAAGTTAAAAAGGGGGAAAGAAGAGCATTAGTTTACCTTACCCAAATAAAAATGATAAATGCTAAGGGTTAATGAGTTTCTCATATTTGGCTCATATTTTCTTATAAATTTAATAGATCAATCATTAGATTTGTAGGGTCGACATAAGTCCACAAATCTAACGGTTGGTTTATAAGATTAGATAGGTCAAATATTGACTCCTACCATTTTTTATTTATTTAATTTAATTAATTAATTTATTTTTAAGTAGGGAAAGTAGCTTTGGGAGGTTTGAGTAGACAGGTAGACAAGGTTATTCAGTCGGAGATATTTTTTGCCTTGTTTTGCTTCGGCAGGTTGCCAAAAGAATAAAAATAAAAAGGGTGATTCCGATCCAAGTTTATCACAAAAAAAGGTTGGTTCTAGGTATTATCATCATTTAACCTAGCTAGCAAAGAAAAGATTTTTGTCTTTTGCTCGAAAATAATGCACATGATTACATGTAAATAATATTCTTAGGACATGACTTCTCATTTTGATGCAACTTATCCACTTTCAAGTTTGCTTGAATAATTGAACACCAAAAAATAAAAATAAATAAATAAAAATTGGCAGAAAGAAAAGAAAAACAAAAGGTGGAGCAAGAAATACATTTAATTGCAATTTTTTTAGTCATACGACGGAAAGGCGTAATTGCACGAGATGATTTTTTTTTTTAATTGGGTTGAAAAAATTATTTTAAGAATAAATGTCGGTTTATTAGATTGAGTTAAAGGAATCTTCTCTAATCAAATTTAGAGAAAAAATATTTCTTCAAAGGTATAACAAAATGCTAAAATAATTTGACCACTTGCCTACTTTTTTTTTTTTTAATAAGGATGGGAGAAATAAAAATAATAATAAAACTTAGGGCAAATATTTTATAAATTAATGTGGGTGCTAACAACTTAGGGCAACAAATATTTTAATAGAGGGAAAGTTAAGAAATGGTCCTCAAAATGGAATGATCTTAACCACATGATCAACCTTAACTTTTGCTGATAACCTAACACAGTCATTCAGCAATACAAAAGCTGGAAAATTGATGGGATCATCATTACACCTGATCGATGCAAATCTTAGGCCATGATTAATTCAACAGTTGTCACATGTAGGTGTACATACTAGCTAGCTACATGCTTCCATACACCGACTCTTACATATACCTATATATATATATATATATATATATTCAAAAGCGTTCAATATATATATATGATGGTTATATTGAAGTAAGGTATATAATGAGTAATTCAACTTAAAAGGCCAAGTGGGTCACACGTCTTTATTGGCAGTACCCTTTTTTTGACCAGAAATATTGTTTCCTTGGTTGTCTGTTATGGCAGAAATGGATCACTGGGATTGGTGTCCATGGCACAGAAATGTCAAAACAGTAGAAGTTGAGAGGAATCTGCTGCCTGCTGGTGAAATCAATAAGGTTTTTGGTGCTTAATTGTGATTGATTTTACAAAGAAAGGAGACAAAGTTTGGCTGTGAGGGAAACACAGGCAACATTTCCACTCATGTATGTGTACAGGGGTTCTCATTATAACATGTAATCCAACTCATCCTCTTTTAGTTTCCCACTTTAGTTAGCTTTACACATAATTTAAGACTTAATTTAAGCTAATCTTTTTGTGGGTAGCTTTCACTAGCCATGATTATAGCCCCCAAAAGCACTGCAACCCTTCAGGATTCCTGCAATTTCTCAAAGCCAAAACCATGTAAAAGGAGGTCACTCCCCTTACCTTTCACCGAAAAGTGCAACCACACCTGCATTTTCCCTTGACTTTAGATTAAGCACATTATAAACACTCATTAAGGTGTGTTTTAAAGTCATCACTACCCCTTTAGTCCAGCATGGCTTCTTGTGACTTTCATCTCAGTACTGCAGCTTTCTTTCCACAGCATGGCCTCCTGTGGCTTCTAACTGAAATGAGAGAGGTTGTTAAAACAGTTATTTTCTTGAAAGAGTGACATTTTATTTTCTAGAGCTCTTAGTGGGAATTTTAGGGAAGAAACTGCCAGTTTTTTTTGAAGAGATGGGTGTTGTTACCGTTGGTGATTTGAAGCCAAGCATATCAGGGAAGAGATCATTTCGTCCAAGTTCCAGCATAAGGCATGCCACTGAATGGTAATAATCTTCTCCTTCTTGGCTCTCTCTCAACAAGTTATTAGTTTGGTTTCATTCTATACATCCTTTTTTTCTACCACTCATACTTTGGCAAGTTGGAAATTCAAGCACATCAGTAAGTAAAAAGGCAGTAAATATTATGATAAAATTTCTAACTAGCAATGCAAAGTGCAAGGATTTGTAGAGTAGAAGGGAAGCAAACCAGACATGTTATGAAGTTTATCAATAAATGTTGAAATTTAAGTTGAATCATCATTTTTACTGCATTACCAATAATAGTAGATCTGATCACATTCAACCGCATTCTGAAGGCTTAAACATTGCAGCAACTGAGTTATTTGAATTTTACTAGGTTATCATGCACTTTTTTCTAAACCACATATGACAATTCGTGTTTGCGTAACGAGACACGAATACAAGATTAAACAAATCAAACCCATAACACGCTAATTTATGTTGGGTTCGTGTTGAATTTACGAGTCGTGTTGCGAAATACCAGCCATATTTTGAATATTCAGAGTCTGGTCGTGGTTGATGAACAAATAAGCAAAAAAAAAAAAAAGAAAAAAAAAAGCCCTTTTTGTGGTATTCCTCATATTTTCCAAAATAGAGCCTTTTGGTATATGTCAAACAATATTGTGATAGGCTTCAATTTCTCATTAGCTAAAGCCAGAGCCCCCTACAACTTTATGGAAGAAAACAACACTTCTTGATAGCTACACCACAGAAAAGGTAAGCAGGATTATGACAGATTAACCTGTGACCTTGACCCTGAAAACCTTATATATATGACAGCTGCACGAGGGTGTGCTGATAAATGTCCATATTCTATAATGCACTCAGCACTATCAACATCCTCAACTGCAATTAATGTTTGCCGGGTAATAATTTCTGAATTTTCACTATCCATAAGTCCCTAGACAAGTACAGGCAGGCCGTATAAGAGTTCATTGAGGATGACAAACCTTCTGCCTTAATTTTCAGAACACAACAACCGTAGATCCCTATCAATTTAATCCAAGAGGGTCCCATATGGCTGCCGCCAGATCTCTCCAAGCCAGTAAACCACAAAGATTTTTTTTATTTTTTTTATTCAGTTTTAACCATTCACGAATCTAACCATATAATTGAGTCATAATTATCCCATCTGGGCCATCCAAGTCGAATCATGTAATCAAGATGGATCACACTGTCCTTAGATTTAAGGTCATGGGGATGCAAATTAAGTTTATAGTAGAAGAAGCTCCAGCACAGTTTCTAAAGTATTGGCACTATCAAACATGTATGCTTTCAAGCATTTTCTTTCTTTGAAATTCTTTTGTCTTTCTGCACTGCTAAATCATGCAGTTTTCTCTCTTTTCAGGCCAATATCTGATGTTTCTAGTGATCTTACTGTTGAAGTTGGAGCCTCAAGCCTCGCCCTTCATAAGGTACACATTAGTAACACTTTTGAGCTGCCAAACATGAACCTGTTTGTGCATTTTCGATAAAACTCAAACTTCATTCCCTTTTGAGATAACTTGAAGCTGCAGATTCATTACAACAATCTCCATAGAAACATATTTGGCTACTAGTAATGAAACTAAAAAGAAATCTTGATAATCAGAAGATCTTTTGTGAAATTGATTTTAAACTTGTAAGTGTAATATTAATGAGATTAAAGTAGTGGATAGAAGGAAAAGAGAACTTCACTTCTGGAAGCTTTTAGTCATCTGGTCATGGTTCTTTTGCAGTTCCCTCTAGTTTCTAAGAGTGGAAGAATTCGGAAACTGCTGTTGGAAGCAAAAGATTCAAAAGTTTCACGCATAAATCTTCCTGCTGTTCCCGGTGGACCAGAGGCATTTGAACTAGCTGCAAAGTTCTGTTATGGAGTAAATGTTGAGATTACACTCTCAAATGTAGCCATGCTACGATGCACAGCTCATTTTCTGGAAATGACAGAGGAATTTGCAGAGAAAAATCTGGAAAGTAGAACTGAAACATATCTAAAGGAGATGGTGCTCCCCAATATATCAACCTCAATATCTGTTCTTCACCGTTGTGAAAGCCTATTGCCAATATCAGAGGAGATCAACCTGGTCAGCAGGCTTATCAATGCAGTTGCAAGTAATGCATGCAAAGAGCAGCTCACCTCAGGTTTGTTAAAACTTGATCACCATAACTTCCCTACAAAATCTATCCCAAACATGGAACCAGAAACACCAGCAGACTGGTGGGGAAAATCACTCACAGTGCTTAATCTTGATTTCTTCCAAAGGGTTCTGTCAGCAGTAAAATCCAAGGGTCTAAAACAGGATTTGATTAGCAAAATTTTGGTAAACTATGCCCATAATTCTCTTCAAGGACTCGTTGCCAAGGACCCCCACCTGGTCAAAGGAAATCTCTTGGATTTGGAATTGCAGAAGAAGCAAAGAGTCATTGTTGAAGCAATGGTTAGCTTACTACCAACACAATCAAGGAAGAGTCCTGTTCCAATGGCATTTCTTTCAAGTTTGTTGAAAACAGCGATAGCTGCATCAGCATCTACTTCGTGCAGATCGGATTTGGAGAGGCGAATTGGTCTGCAACTAGACCAGGCAATTCTAGAAGACATTTTAATACCCACAAATTCACATGGAAACAATCACAGCACACTTTATGATACAGATTCAATCTTGAGGATATTCTCCATGTTTCTGAACCTTGACGAGGATGATGATGATGATAGTCACTTGAGAGATGAAAGCGACATGGCATACGACTTTGACAGCCCTGGATCTCCTAAACAAAGTTCAATTCTCAAGGTATCAAAGTTATTGGACAATTATCTTGCAGAAGTTGCACTAGACTCAAACTTGCTGCCATCAAAGTTCATATCACTAGCAGAACTGCTTCCAGACCATGCTCGTGTAGTAAGTGATGGATTGTACAGAGCTGTGGATATCTTCCTCAAAGTAAGCTACTCTCTCTCTCTCTCTCTCTCCCCTAAGCAACTAAACAACATACTATACTTGTATTTAGATCTTTCTTTTTCAAGGTTTTTGGTTAAATCACCATTACTGAGGCATGGTTTGAACTCATAACCTCTACTCTAATACCATGTTAAATCATCATTTGTTTTAAAAGTTTAAGCTGATAGGAAATGGTAGACTTAATCATTTGATTAATCATAGTACACATTTTATATCTTTCTTTTAAAGGTTTTTGTTAAATCACCATTACAGAGACGAGGTTCAAACTCAGAATCTCTGCTCTAAAACTATGTTAAATCACAGTTTGTATTAAAAGCTTAAGCTGATCGAAAATGGTAGACATTAATATTCTAACAGTTCTTATTACAGGTTCATCCAAATATTAAGGACTCCGAGCGCTACCGACTTTGTAAAACAATTGACTGTCAGAAACTATCCCAAGAAGCCTGCAGCCATGCAGCACAGAATGAAAGGCTACCTGTGCAGATGGCTGTGCAAGTGTTATACTTTGAACAAATCCGGCTTCGGAATGCCATGAATGGGAATCACAACCAGTTCTTCTTCGGCGCAATCAATGGCCAGTTCCCTCAACGATCAGGCAGTGGTGCTGGAAGTGGAGCCATCTCACCAAGAGATAACTATGCATCAGTGAGAAGGGAGAACAGAGAACTGAAGCTTGAAGTTGCAAGAATGAGAATGAGGCTAACAGACTTAGAGAAGGACCATGTCTCCATGAAACAGGAGCTTGTAAAGACACATCCTGCCAATAGGCTATTTAAATCATTCACCAAAAAATTAAGCAAGCTGAATTCCCTGTTTCGGATTAATGGCATAAAGCCTATAGGAGGTAAGGCTCACTCAGAGAGTCGATTTCCATTTCAGAAGAGAAGGCGTCACTCAGTTTCATAAACTTTGTGTAAATGTGTAGAATATAATATATATGCATGAGTGTCTAGTGTAATATATATATATTTAGTGTGATTTTGTGTATTGATCCTGGGTTTACTGTGTTCAGTGAGATCAATGCCTTGACTTCTCCATGGGCTATGAAGGGCAGGAACTCAAATCAAAATTTGTATGCAAGAGGTATGTCCAGAGGTGTGAGGATTTTTAGAATATTGAAATAGAATTCAAAAAAAAAGTTCTTTTGTAATATGAAATTTTTCATGGTTTTAGTTTCATTATATATAGCAACTCTTGATGTCATCTATACTTACAGAAAATGCTGAGCTTTTGTTATGGAATGTTGACATCATATTTGAAAATAGCACAATATTCAGCTAGATGAAAGTTTCCTCTAATGTTCAAACATTAAAATGATTTGATCTATTGCAATGACAAACAAAAGAGGTTTCTTTATGTATGAAGAAGAGATTGGAATTTTCAAGCAGAATACATATGTTACTCTTACATAGAGACTAATTGTAAAATAACTTTTTAGGAAAACTTTACTTACCTTCCACAATCTTTTATCACTTTTGCAATTGTACCCTTAAACTTTAAAAAGTATCAATTTAAAGTTACCATCTTTCAGAAGTTTACAATGTCAACCCTTTCGTTAAAATTTAGCGTTAAATTAAATAATTGATAAGTAAAATCCCCTAAATACTTTTAAAATATTTATAAAATTACAAAAATACCTTGAATTTGGACTAAGATATTTTGGAGATTGCCCTGTCTCTGATAAGATTTAACACTAAATTTGGACGGAATTGTTGGCATTTCAAACTTTTGAAAGATGTATGGTAATCTTAAATTGACACTTTTTAAAGTTTAAGAATATGATTGCAAAAGTGATGAAAAATTAGGGATGGTAAATAAAGTTTTCCCTCACTTTTCAATGAAACGTTACCTCCGATCAAAGAAACCATCCCTATAATGCAATCCATTTAATAAAGGAAAGGCATTACCTACTGTATATTGTGCCCCAAGTTGCCTGGTCAGCTCTCGACAAGCCTGAGCTTAGGTTCGATAATAAGTTTTGATTTCCGTCTCGATGAAATTTGGATTTAAAAAATATTCTCTAATCTGACCCGAGGGTATAATTGGTCCGTGTGATGGATCTAAATTACAAATCACTCCCTGTGGTATAACAAATAATTTAAAGGTCCATGTAGTTGACCGAAATTACAAATAACTCCATGTAGCATAAAAAATAATTTATAGGTCCTCAGGGTAGGCCAAAATAATAGTTTACTCCCTAAAATCAATTTTCAATAGGTAATTTAATAGAATCGGTTACTTTATCACGTCATACTATTACAGTAAATTAACCTAATATCTTATATCTCCAAAATTTTAATCCAACCCTCCCTCATTTTTATATTCCTCGCCACGATTTTGAAGCATTTCGCGAGAATTTGACGGTCGCATTTGTGAAGTGGCCGAGGAAGATGAAGATGAGGGAGGGTTATGCACGTGGTAAAATTTTAGGGAAATAAGATATTAGGTTAATTTACTGTAGTAGTATGATGTAGAGTGAGGGCTGATGTGTCATCTTAGTTGGCAAAGTGATAGATTTTGTTAAATTTCTTAACGGAAATTGATTTTAGGAAGTAAATTGTCATTTTGTTATATCTTGAGGACCTATAAATTATTTTTTATACCATATGGAGTGATTTGTAATTTAGGCCAACTATAGAGACCTATAAATTATATTTTATACCACATTGAGTGATTTATAATTTAGGCTAACCACAAGGACCGATTCTGTATTTATCCCTAAAAAATTTTAAAAATAAAAATCAATTGATATATATATATATATATATATATATATATATATATATACACACTTTAAATGAAGACCAATTTAATTTGGACTTCACATATTAAGTGCAATTTAATCATATCATTTGTGAGGGAGAAAAACCAGTTGCTATGTCATCCTTTATGCTTCTACGTTTGCAATTTAAGGTATTAGGTATATACACCATCTTTTTAAATAACTTACTAAACCATGCATGATGATTAAAAAATGAGATGTGTTATATGTGGTCCTATGATTTTTCTTCAATTCTTTTACTTTTTAAAATTAGAAAAATGCTATAGTTTTTCTTGGTCTTTTTTGATCCTATCTGTATGTTATTTTTCTTTAAAAAAAAAAAAAAAAAAAGAGGGACAACTAAGTTCTTTTTTTAAAAGAAAAAAAATTATATTTATGTATGATTAGAAGAATACTAAGAAGAACCGTAATAATTTTAAAAATTAAAAAAATGAGAGAAAAGAACTAAAAATGAAAAGATTTTCTTTAAAAAACCATTATACCACATATATGTCAAATGATGTGACAAGTAAAAGAACTTGTCTTGATAATTATCTTTCACTCATAAATTTTTTTTTTTTTTTTTTTTTGGTGACACGAAGGAAATGAGAATTCGAATTATTGATTTCTATAGTCCTTACACAATTGAACTAGCTCTTGAAGACATCTTTTACTTATGTTGCTATACATAAGAATATTTTCATATAATTAAATTTTGCAAGAAAACTCACTCTTTTTGAATTTGAATTTTGTTATTGGAATGACTAATAATCGGAACAATAAATATAAGATAATTTTTATAAAATTTATTTGTCTAAATAATAAGCGGGGACAGTTTAAAATCTGCCGTTAATAATTAGACGGCAAAATTGATCTGAATCTTTATCCCCGCCTAAATAGCCTTGAGTGTCGGTGGACCATAAGAATTTGGATATGACAGGTCAGATAAAGACCGAATTGTTGTCATTTTTAGAACATCTAGGTAGTGAGATGGGGGAAACTGCCAAAAGTAATTATTATGGTCAATTACAGAACGATCCCAAGATGAGACAAAAGAAGCAAAAAAAGGGAAAAAGTAGGGGGAAAACCAAATTAACCATGAACAGATGAACTTTGCCATGTGATAGATCATGGTACACATTCTTTATACAACTAGTGGACAAAACCATGATTGTCATCATGGGATTTAGAATCATGGCCACTAACTTATGTCATCTAAATCTTATATATATATATATATATATATATATGCAATTTTTTTTTAAGTGGACTCCCATAAAATTTGAATTCTAAATTGTAAAAATTCATACAATTGTAGATGTTTTTGGGCTTTGTAGTTTGTATCCATTTTTTATTTTATTTTTTAAATTTTTTTTAAATTTTTTATTGAAGTTTACTTCCAAACAAGTCTCGACTGCTCGATGGTTTTGTAAGGTTAGTATTGAACCTTGCTTGAATGGGAGAGCCTAAAAACCAATACTAGTGATTAGGATGGATTAGAATTTTAAGTAAGGGGCAAAAATAATTTTTTTAAGGCTTCTGAGTAGGATTAATTAGACAAGTGATAATAACCATCTATGAACAAATCATCATCACAATAAGATTATCCTTCATGGTGGAGAAATAATAAACAAAGCCATCTTTAGTTAAAATAATAATTATAATTACAAGTTGCCATCCCAAAAGTGGACTCCATGGCCCAATGGATAAGGCGCTGGTCTACGAAACCAGAGATTCTGGGTTCGATCCCCAGTGGAGTCGAGTTTGCTTTTAATTTATTTTATTTTATTTTTTTGGCCTCCAAAACTGAAAAACGGAGCGTTTTGATCGAACAAAGAAACGCCGGCGTATCAGACAGCGATTGCCTGTAAAACAAGGTAGTCGATCCTGATCTTTCGTCTGCAGTGTGTTTGTTGCGGTGCGTTTTGTGGTAGACATGCCGCTGTCTTTTGCTCGGCTCGGAAACTCCTTGCCCTTTTCCAAGCTCTTCAGGTACTGTGACGCTCTCTGGTTGGTTGCCGAGAAAATGTGGGAAATAATAAATTTCTAGTGTATTAGGTTGTTTTTTCATTCTATTTCCATGTCATTGTTTGGTACCCGATAAGGGAGAACTCTCCAATCCCATTATGCCCAATACAACTATTTGGCCAAATCTGTTGAGAATTGGGAAAAAGCTGCTTTGTTTATGAGAAATTGAAGCTGTTTCATTCACTATTTTATTTTATTTTTCTGGTATATATATATAAAATTGGGAATGCTGTATATGATTGGGAAAACAATCAGAACGCAGATGAATGATTTTTCCATGGCCATTAATGGGTAGGCCAGGGATTTTTAGTTCTAAGCCTCATCAAAATCCCAATGTTTCTGCTAATAAAGAGTGAAAAGTGCATTCAAATTTCAAAGGTAGAGCACTATTTAACTTGCTATAAATATTTGAATTTTGGTCTCCTAATGTGGAATGGGAACTTTGTGCTGTTGTGCATGTTAGGAACACTGCTGTAATTGTTAGTTGTCTTTCTGTGGGTGAAAAATATTCAGAAAATTTTCTTCCCTTTTCGTCCCTTTACAGTGCAATATTGATTAGCCTGCTCTCATCATTATGATGCTGCCCACTTGACATTTTGGCTTGAAGTAGAGAAATGTTTTCCCCTTTACTATCTTTGAAGAAAAAGTATGACCTTCATTTGTAAACTGAAGAGGGTAAATGTTTGGTTGAATTTATAGGGCTCCATTGTTTCTCCCCTGGCATTTGAAAGTGTTGGATCCATGATCTGTTGTGGGATCCATTAGAAATATGATGTCATATCCCGGGTTTACTTGCTAGGGTTCGGTTTTGAGGTTCTACCGGATGCCCTTGTTTGAAACTATTGCTATCAAGTATTTTAACGGCAGATGTTTTTCTTGTTGTGCATTTGTTCAAACTGAAATATTAATTGGGATCTCATGTTTTGACTCATTTTACGAGCCGTTTTTCATATTGCACAGGCAGCTGGAGCAAGAGATGGAAACTGTGGTAAAGGTACTGCAGCCTGGACCTTTGGGAATCACAGAGCACAAGTTCTCTGCTGAGGAGATACACGAGGCGAATGCTACAGTTTGTAAAGCAGTAGAGAATTGGCAAAGAAATGCAAAGCTAGAGCAGAAAAACCAAGTCTTAAAAGATTATGTCAATTATTGAAGCTGTGTTGGAATACTTGTTGTGTTGTTATGTCATGGATGTTTGGGTAACTAATGTTCAGCTAAATATGTGAGCTCTTCTCTATGCTTAATTAAAGTATGTAATATTCTCTCTAAGCAATAATTTTCTTCTTTGTTTTCCTTTGTTATCATATAATATGAAGGAAGAAATGCTTATTTGGCTTACTTTGAACAATAAGGAAAACCTCTTGTATCTTCCATGATGACTGAAAGATGTTACAATATGAATACCTTTTGTTATTCATCCAAAAAACAGAGAGACAAATTTAAGGCGTTTTTGCCATTTATTATGATTATCGTATTCAAACTCTGAGGATAGCCTGTTGTTTTTTATACATTTTTCAGTCATTTCTACTTCTCAGATGGTCTACTCATTTTCTTGTTCGAAGAGTTTGTTCTGAAAGCCCCATGTTTCAATAAAGGTAAGGAAGGTTCCTTACCTTCCTAATTTCTCCTTCATAGTTTCTTCATTTCATAAACTATGTCATACTCAATATGTGAGAGGCACACAAAATATGATCAGAAAGCATGTTAACATACTCATTTGGTATTTCATTACAATAGTGTAACTCAATTTATATTAAAATGACTATAAGGGAGTCTCGTCTTTATGTCTATATTTCAATATGTGACAGTATGATGCTTACAAAACCAGAAAGGAGAAAAATGGTGAGATATTTGAGAAAACCAAGTTCACAGTAGGTAGAATTTTGAATGATAGATTATGGAGCGTTTCATAGCGATAGAATGCAACTCTAACACTCTGGGATAATTATATTGTTTTATAATTACCATGTGGCGCTATTACTATCTTTCAATTTATTTATTTATTTTTTTAGTTTGGGAGACAGACATACTTATATAAGTACAAAAGCATATAGATACAATATATATAATCTCTTTATATGTGTGTTTGTGCGCTTTATATAAAATAAAAGCATAGAATTCTTGCATTTAACGGCTGGCCACGTGGTGGACTCGGGCATGTGTATCAAAGGGTATTGGCAAACGCAGGCTAATATTTATCAAGCACAATGCTTGGCCGCAAATAGTCGTGAACGTCGACCGTTGGATGTGAATACTTCAAATGGTGGCATGTCTCTGATTATGGGACATTTTCCTAACGTGATTTCTAGTGGAATTTATTGTCAGGGTAGTCTTCTTCGCAGTGCGAAACTTCTGAGGTTCTTGACTTGTCGCTCAAGCTTTAATCCGTGGATAATTTCTCAGCATTATCAATTAGGTTGATTACTATAGTTTAAGAGTTTAGTGATTTTTTTTTCTTTATTAGAATTGGTACTTTAATTTCTCTATTTTCTTATTATGGGTTTGTAAATTAATTAAGTTTCATAAATTTTGGTTTGTATTTGGTTTTGGTAATTAGCTACTAATAGATTTTTCTTATGGAATTTTATTTAATTCATTGTCTCTTGTGTGTCACCTTAAGCTTGAGATCTGAGATCAAGAACGTACTGCATATATATATATATATATATATATATATATATATATATATATATAGTTTAAAGTAATATTACACTTATTTCTACATCTCTAAACTCAATTTCCCACACTCACCATTAATGAATCTTTTTTGGATTTTAATCCAATTGTGATTTTAAAAGCAAAAATAAAATTATGTTTCTTTTATATATATATAAAACCAAATATCTTTATTGTTTCTTTGATACATTCCCTGATAATTTGTTTATTTTTAGACAATGCAAGTTTTTTTTCTTTCATAAACTAGGTCATACTCAATATGTGAGAGGCACGCAAAATATGATCAGAAAGCATGTTAAGATACTCATTTGGTATTTCATTGTAATAGTGTGACTCAATTTATATTAAAAGGACTATATGGGAGTCTCGTCTTTATGTCTATATTTCAATATGTGACATTATGATTTTTACAAAACCAAAAAGGAGAAAAATGGTGAGATATTTGAGGAAACCAATTTCCTCAAATCAAAAGGCTCTCCTTGGAACACTTCAACAAAGACACAAGTCTCGTACTCAACCTATTCCGGTCAACCTATTCCTCCTCGGGTTTTTCTGCAATGAGGTTGAGCACACTAGGTAAATTTTTGAATGGTAGATTTTGGGGCGGTTCATATAGTGATAGAGTGCCACTCTATCATGTAGTGCTATTACTATCTTTCAATTTATTTATTTATTTTTTTAGTTTGGGAGATGGAATATATAATCTTTTTATAGGTGTTTTTGTGCACTTTATATAAAATAAAAGCATAGAATTCTTACATTTAATCTCATAGCATCACAAACACACAATAGTATAAACAACTAGCAAAATAGCTTAGAAAAAAAAAAAAAAAAAACTAGCCGTGGAAATTTATAAAATAGGTATACTTTAAGTAAATTTTTAAACATTTTGGGGGCATTCATCCCCAGGCCACCCCCAAGCTGTGGGTCCGCTCCGGGAATCTATATGAGACCCACCTACTCGAATAAGCGACCGGACCGTTTAAAATTTATTTGGACATGTGAGTTTCATATAGACAATTACTCACATTATCTGTCCTTATTGCAAACAGTTTGTTCAAAAAATTCTATAATAATATATTAAGTTACTATTTATCTTAAAAACATCAAGTAATAAGAAAGCAACCTTCATTTAAAAGAATGAACTTGTCGCAAATGGTTTTTTTTTTCCAAGACTTGTACCCATTGTCATATGGCTGAAAATCACCTAAAGCACGAACATAAAAGATAAAAACACAAAGACCGTAAAACACACTACAAAGTTGAACAGTTTGATAATGACTTCAAAACTTCGTAATAGTCATTTTTTTTTTTTTTTGATTTTTTTTTTATGCTATAGTAGAATTACCATGAGAATAAGGATAAAACCAATTATAAAAGTTTGTCAAATGATTTCAGATTTCAATTATATTATTGCTGGGAAATTGATTATATATTATTTTGTTGTAGAAATGTGTTGGGCTATTGTGACTGCAGATGATGTTGTAGCAGCAGTGAATATCAAACGTAAAGGTGAAGGTTTAGATGTAATAGAATGGTATTGTCAAGACTTTTGAATTGTTGCAAACAAGAGGAAGAAGAATCCTCTTTGTATTTTGTATTATCTTCTAAAGGCTTTGAGTTGGATTATATGTAATGTCTTTAAAGGCCAATGCATACACAAAAATGAAGAAGAGATAAAAAATTACAATTTCTATTTTTTTTTTTAGTTTCTCTTCCATTAAATATCTAAAGCTTTAATATACAAAATTACAATAAACTAAATCCCATTATACTATTTCATTTTTGTAATGAAGTTCTATTTTTTCTGAAGAGTATTGTTATTTATTAGACTTTCATACTATTATTATACAATTATGATGATTTGACAGTGAAAATCAACTTTTGGATGAATAAGAAATTGTAAAATTAAAAATCAATGACTGATATTTACTATCACATCATCATAATTGTATGAAAGTCTACTAAATATCATTTATTTTCATGAAAATCACCCAAAACATGTTGAGAAAAGCACGCCGCGTAATCTGTACCATATATAGAAGGCCAAATAATATCAATAATCGTCTTCCATTGGGAGCGAAAACCGAAACCATGGCAACCTCAACTCACACCTTGATTTGGTTTTCTGCCTCCAAATTTGGTTGTTTCTTTTACTTTATTCTATATTTTGGAAAAAAGGATATATAGTTTTTTGTATAAATAATAGAAAAATATAAAATTATAACTTCATACAAGCTCCACAAAATGACAAAAAAAGAAAGAAAGATGGAATCTGTTTGAATTGGACTGAAGCATCGATTTATTAACGTGTACAAGCTCAATGAACTACGGAGGACGGAGTTACGGCTCCCTCCTCTCCTCCCTTCTCATTAATGTTTCCTTTCCTTTTTTCTGTTACCTTTATTACCTCTACGGAGGTCTTTCTTGCCTTTTCGAAGGTCTTATCTACCTCTTTTGAGATCCTATTTGCCTTCTCTTCATTCAACAGTACCATCAACTCGGGCTTCAGCCTCCCTCCGTCGTCCTTGGCCACGGATCCTTATCATTTCAGAAGATTTTGGATTTGATTTGTCATTTTCAGGAAGCCTAAGCCACAGATGCGCCCCTCCACTTTGAGCCGTCGTCAGCAGCATGTTTGTTCGGCCACCACAAGCAGACGCGTGGCCCTCACGGGCTTGTGAGTAGATCTTACTCACAGGCGTGTGACTCACACGCGCCAACGCATGGAACGCTGCACACAACGCGTGTTGCCTTCCTCCGACCCTCAACAGTGCCGCCAGCGGTTTCTGCGTCTCTTCCCCATCCATCGACAACCTCTGCCGGCCCAACGGTTTCCACCCATCGGGGCCAGCAGCTTTCCTCCGCCTTTTCCACCGCTGATGTTGCTGTTCTGAGATTTTAGTTGCTTTTCTTTTTATTTTTCCTTGTTATTTTCTGTTATTTGTGTTTCTCTTTTTTGGTTAGTTCCTTGAAATGTCCGCTCTTTTGTTTTTTGACAGGATTTTTATTTTATTTGCCAACTACTGATGGTTGGTTTTGGTTTCTTTTTCCGACCACCGATGGTCGTGATGGCAACCCTGATAGGTTTTGTTCCGTTTACGGAATGTTTCCATTTATTACAACCTCTTTTGACCGTTTAAGTTCTCTTGATGGGCCGGGTCTTCAGATGACCCATTCCCGACTGTTCCTATTCCTTCGAAGGCTCATTGTTTTTTGTTTCTTGTAATTTTCCTTTTCCCTTTTTCCACATTGAATAGAAAAAAAAAAAAAAAAAAATAAAAGATAAAAATAGAAAGTATTTAGGGAGTAATTTGACAAAGGGCCAAAATTTAAAATTCAAAATTCAAAAAGTTAGAGAGCAATTTGCATAACTCATAAGAGTGGTATCATATATACTAGATATTCACATACAAATTTAAGGGAGTTTTGCCAAACAAATTAAGGAGGAGTGCTACGCTTACAAACAAATTTTACAGAAAAACTTTTACAAATTAATGTGGCACAACATGATTAGGTTTTTCAAAATTTGAACTTATCTTATATCCAATCATGTTGTGCTATATCAGTTTGTAAAAGTTTTTCTGTAAAATTTGTTTGTAAGCCTAGTATTCCTCCAAATTAAGTGCATAAGAAACACTACACCCACATTACAAAGATTAGGATATATATATATATATATTTTTTTGGACCGTGTTTTTTTCCAATTTAGTTTATAAAAATGACATGTACTTGTCCTCTACACGGAAAAAACATATGCTTTTTTTAATTATAAGGAAAAAGTTGGAAGAAATTGTATTAAAAAAGCCCCGTGCTTCTAATTAGTTTTCACATACTATTTAAAAAGTATGTGTTTCTCACATAAAAAGTGGAACATGTCATTTTTATAGACTGCGTTGGAGAAACTTCCTCGAACCCAGTTTAGAGGAAAACATAGTCATTTTTTAAATTTTTTATTTATTTATTTTTTTTTTCATTTAGCTTATATATTACATATTTCCAGGTTCCGACAACCTTCTTAAACTCCATAAGCATGCAACCTCGCAAAACTCTTCTCAAAGTGCATAACTTAAAAATAACGAGGAAAAAATATCTATTATAACCCTGCATCATATATATTAGAAAAAAATAATATATATATTTTTTAAAAAAACACAAAAAAGGAAGAAGGAAAAAAAGGCCGTGGGAGAAGGCCGAAGACCCACGAACTAGCCATGGGTCTATATGGAAGGAGACCCACGGCCAGACTCAGAAAGGCTACGACAAGAGAATTATGTCCCTTTTATATATAATATCTTTATTGTTTCCCTGATACCATATACATGCCCAAAAACTGATAATTTGTTTATTGACTTATTCGCAGACATTCATAATTTCCAGGGGCGGAACCAGGATTTTGAGTGTGGGGGACGAATTTTTTTTTTTTTTTTTTTTTTTTTCTAATTAAAAGGGTAGGCCGGAGAGACTAATTGTGGCTATCCTACTTGAGCGTGATCATAATAGCACCTACCGAATACATAGATACATATGGTAAAATATAATTTCATAGTAAAGCACAAGTCATTTTTGTTAAAATTTTACTATAGTTACTTATTACCACTAACAAGTGAAAAAATGCCAAATAAATTAATGAATCCAAATCCATCAAATATTTAAGTTAATTGACAACAATGAAAGGTAAAAACAAAGTCTTGCTGCAGATAAATACAAGGGAGTAAAAAATTAATTTGGAGGGACAAATTTCTAAATTTAAGGAGCAAATATATAAAATATACCTACTTTAATAAAAATTTCAAAAACTTTGGGGGGACATTCGTCCCCCCACTGTTGTACATAGTTCCGCCCCTGATAATTTCTATTTCGTAGTTTCTTCCTTTCATAAATTAGGTCATACTCATTATGTGAGAGCTTGGCACACAAAATATGATGAGAAGGCATGTTAACATGCTCATTTGGTATTTCATTACACTAGTGTGACTCAATTTATATTAAAACGACTCTAAGTGACTCTCATCTTTATGTTATATGTGATATTATGATGCTTACAAAACCGAAAAGGAGAAAAATGGTGAGATAAAGGAGAAAACCAAGCTCGTCAAATCAGAAGGCTATCCCTGGAATACTTCAACAAATCCACAAGTCTCCTCCTCAACCTCCTCCTCCTTGGGTTATGCTGCAATGAGGTTGAATATACTAGGTATATCTTCGAGCGGTTTATAGAGTGTCACTGTAACACCCCATTCCTTTCCCCAAATAGAAAAAACAAAACATAAACAGAGCCGCTAGAAACCGAAACACACTTCAAAAATAAAACCAAATGATACACCAAAAACACTAAAAAAACAAAACAAAATAAAAAAACTGACGAGATCGATGTTCTTCTTGAGAACATCAGATGCTGAAGGTCTTACCATTGACAAGGTTCTATAGTTTGAGAGGATATTTTTTAATTAATAGTTTGTGTTATAATAGTAATGTTGGCTAATAGTATGAGAATAGGATATTCTTACAAAAATAAATAAAAATGAAAAGAACATAGCCCAAAAATGCATATTTGGCCCAAAAGTGGCAAAAAAAGGAGGCACAAGATGCTCACAAAAAGAGGGCCCAAGTTGCCCACTTCCTTTCTCCCCTTAGCCCATAGTTGGCATTCCCTAAGGCCCAAGTTTCCCACTTCCTTTCTCTTCTTAGCCATAGTTGGCTCTCGCTTCTTTTAAAGAGCTCATAGTTGCCTACTTCTTTTCCCCTAGCCCATAGTTGGCTCTTCCTTCTTTAAAATTAAAAAGAGGCCATAGTTGTCCACTTCCTTTCTTCTCTTAGCCCATAATTGACTCTTCTTTTTTAAATCAAAAGAGGTCATAGTTGCCAATTTCCTTTCTCTTAGCCATAGTTGGCTCTTCTTTAAAAGAGGCCATAATGCCCATTTCCTTACCCCTCTTTGCCCATTGTTGGCTATTCTTCTTTAAATCCAAAAAGGCCATAGTTGCCCATTTTCTCTTCTCTTAGCCCACAGTTGGCTTCAAAGTAAGGCCCATAGTTGGCCCATTTCGGCCCAAAAGTCGTTGATGTTCAAAAGCCGCATATGCTTCCAATTTCGGTGCCATCAATCACCTCCCTCGGCCACCATCGCCTCCAACCGGCCACCATCTCGGCCTTCGTCGCCGATCAAGAAGCAAACTCAAGATTTCATAAGTTCTCACATTGAGTTTGAGGGGGAATGTTAGATTAGTAATGTGGGCTTGTCCCACATTGCTAGTAGATGGGAGTCCACCTCCCTTTGCTCTCTATATAAGGGTTCCTCTCCCTTTGCTTTTAATACAACAAGAAGTGGGTTTGTCCCACATTGCTCAAATATAAGGAAGCCCTCTCCCTTTGGCTCCTATATATTGAAACTTTTTATTTACAAATAAATTATTCAATAAAATGTAGTCTATAGGACTTTAGTGTGTGGATGTAGGTCTTAAACCGAATTATCTTAAATCTTGTATCTATTTCTCTCTTGCTTATTTATTATTTTGCATTTATATTTCCTCATTTTGATTTCTTTAAGTTTGGAAAATATTTTACCAATTGTGTGGTCGTTTGAGGATAACATATGAACTTAAAAACTTTTTCCAAAAAAGTAAGAGGAGAAAAAAAAAAGACGTTTATGTTGCAAACTGCATAAAGCAAAATGGATATGATATGTTGAAAATTAGAATACATGAGAACTAGAAGCACAAATTCCTCTTAAACATAGATAAAAGGAATAAAAAAAAGTAAAAAGAAGAAAAAGAAAGTAATATTTACCCCTTAAGTTACCATCAAATTTGTAATATTTACCAAAACTTTTAAAAGTTATATTTAACCCTAAAAACTATCTAGCCATTTCACTTAGCCTTCTCCATTACGAAATTATGTTATATATATTAAAAAAAAAAGAAAAAAAGAAAAAATAAGGCCATGGGAGGAAGTCAGCTACCACGATCTAGCCATGGGTCTGTGGAAGGAGACCCACAGCCACTTTGTGGGTCTCTAGACCAGGAAATGCTACAAAAATAGAATTATGTCCCTCTTATATATATATATATATATATATATATATATAACCAAATATCTTTATTGTTTCCTTGATACATTCCCAAAAACTGATAATTTGTTTATTCGCACACATTCATAATTTTTCTTTCATAGTTTCTTCGTTTCATAAACTAGGTCATGATACTCATTATGTGAGAGCTTGGCACACAAAATATGATCAGAAAGCATGTTCACATGCTCATTTGGTATTTCATTACACTAGTAGGACTCAATTTATACTAAAACGACTCTAAGTGACGACTCTCATCTTTATGTTATATGTGACATTATGATGCTTACAAAACTAAAAGGAGAAAAATGGTGAGATATAGGAGAAAACCAATCTCATCAAATCAAAAGGCTACCCCTAGAATACATCAACAAATTTACAAGTCTCCTCCTCAACTTCCTCCCCTTGGGTTCTGCTGCAATGAGTTTGAATATACTATGTAGATGTTTTGGCGGTTTATAGAGTGTCACTGTATCACCCCATGATAATTAAACTATTTTATAATTACCTTGTGGAGCTATTATTATCTTTCTTTTTTATATATTTTTCCTAAAAACTCACAGAGAAAATGATACAAGTATATAATGTAAAAAACTATAATTATTTAAAATATATGAAAATTAAAAATAAAAACTATTTTTTGTTTTTTGTTTTAAAAGTGATAAAAGTGTGGTGATTTGACCACTGCAAATGGTCTAGTGTGATCGAAACCACCCTTCACAAAGATCAAATTGAATATAGTTAGGGGTGGGACCATGATTTTTTGTGTGGGGACGGACTTTTTCTATTTTCTGTTTAGTTGGGAAAATGTACAGAGTTATATAAATACAAAAGAACATAGACACATATAGTTTCTTTATATGTGTGTTTGTGCTCTTTATATAAAATAAAAGCATATAATTCTTGCATTTAACGGCTGGCCAAGTGATGGACTCGGGCACGGGTATCAATGGTACTGACAAAGGCATGCTAATATTTATCAAGCACAATGCTTGGCCGCAAGCAGTCGCGAGCGTCAACCGTTGGATGTGAATACTTCAAATGGTGGCATGTCTTTGATTATGGACCTTTTCCTAACGTGATTTCCAATGGAATTTATCGTCAGGGTAGTACTTCTTTGCAGTGCGAAACTTCTGGGGTTCTTCATGACTTGTCGCTCAAGCTTTAATCAGTGAATAATTTCTTAGTATTATCAATTAGGATTTTTTTAGGGTTTTGGTAATTAGCTACTAATAGATTTTTCTCATGGAATTTGATTTAGTTCATTGTCTCTTGTGTGTCACCCTAACACGAGAGCCTGAGATCTGAGATCAAGAATGTGCTGCATAATTAATTTTTTAAGTAATCTTACACTTATTCCCACTTCTCTAAACTCATTTTTCCACACTCACCATTAAATATGAGATGAATCTTTATTGGATTTTAATCAAATTGTGATTTTAAAAGTCACTTATGTGGAAGGAGACCTACAACCATCTTGTGGATCTCGAGACATTGAAGTGTTACATAAATAGAATTATGTTCATTTTATGTATAAACTCATTTTCCCACACCAACCATTAAATATGAGATGAATCTTTATTGGATTTTAATCCAATTGTGGCTTTAAAAGCCACCTATGTGGAAGGAGACACATGACCACCTTGTGTGTCTTTAGACCTGGAAGGGTTACAAAAATAGAATTATATCACTTATATATATAACCAAATATCTTTATTGTTTGTCAATGACTTTGACATATTCTGGCTTTCCAATTTCAACCAAACTGTTGTCGAAGATTCTTCGTCCATGACATGATACATCACGTCATCTCCCAGACAAGACCAAATAGTAGCCACCGCTTTAGACTGAAGCTCCTTTCAATCTATGTCTGCCATTCCTTCTGGCTTTGTCCCATATAACGCCTTCACCATCCATTGTTGCACCAACAAATCCTTGATACGTTTCTGCCATAATCTAAAATTACCGGATTCATCGAACTTTATCACGTCGAATTTGGCAGAAGATGTGCCAGCCCCAACCATCGTATAATTAGGCTCTGATACCAATTGTTGTTATCGTGCACAATAATGATGAACAATATAGAATCGAAAAGAGAAAGAGATTAAGAGGGAGTAGAGACACATTTTTAACGTGGTTCGACAATGTGCCTATGTCCACTGAGAGCGGCTGTATTTTGCTATTAATGATTCAGGGTTACATCATAATATATATACAGTAATAACCCTAAACCCTAATTGTACGGACGCATTTTGAAAATCTCCAAAATACCCCATACACTCCCACAACCTAATCATTCCCCCGTAAACTTAATTACTCTCGCTCCATTCAGTCTGCTCCCATCTACTTAGCTTTCTATTAATGTTCTAATATGAGTCACTAGTTCCAACAGTTTCATTCCACAACATCCCCAACACATCTCTTTGCCAACTCCTAGCTAGTTTTGAGTCGTTATTGAAAAATAGGTTTTTGTTCATTTTGCAAATAAACATTACCCAATTAATGCTTTCATGATTGTGGCTAGCTTAGATTGCATATATATATATATATATATATATATATATATATATATATATGTTGTTCAAAGTAACATGGCTCTCAACTTTTGCTGTCATTTCCAGGCAACCAACGTTGGATTGGATGAAATTAAGTTGGGGTTAATTACAAGCACAAGCAGCCGTGGATTAGTGTCCGAAAACCTTAATTACAAAAGGAGCAAATTAACGGACGACTTCCTTGTCATATCCACAAAGGTAGTGTGGTCCAAGAATCATTTTGGCATTGAAGCTCAAAATCTTTGCTAAAGTCCTTGGACACATCAACCTCAATAGCACGAGCGATATAGCTAATGCATTTGTTTTTTATATATGCTTTATTTTTTTTGGAGAAAATTCACTTTACCCCCTGAAGTTTCAGGAGTTTTTCAATTTGAACTCCAAAGTTTAAAAATTGGCAATGTACCCCCTAATGTTTCAAAAATTTTCAATTTAAATATTCCGTTACTAATTTCCGTTAAATTGGACAGAAAAAAAAGAAGCCTGAGGGTAATTATGTAATTTCATAGATTTTCGTCCAATTTGACTGAAATTAGTAACGGAAGGTTTAAATTGAATTTTTTTGAAACATTAGGGGATATATTGCCAATTTTTAAACTTTGGGGTTCAAATTGAAAAACTCCTGAAACTTCAGGGGATAAAGTGAATTTTTTTTTTTTTTTTGAGTGGTTATATATTACATGATCTTTTTAGGATTAAGGGTATGTTTGGGTGTGTGTTTGAAGGGTATAAAAGTGCGTTTAACACTCAAAAAACCTGTTTGAAGAAAAAAGTACCCGTTTGGTAAAAAAATTGAAAGCGTTTTTAAGAGTCCAAAAAGCTAAAAAATGGCAAAAACGCATTTTTAGCAAAAGCTTAAAAATGAGACTTTTGCCAAAAAGCGAATTTTGATTTAAAAGCTCTATTTCTCAAACGTAATCCCAAACATGCTTTAAGACACTACTTAGAAACATAAAAGTGAAAAACTGTAAGCAATAAAAGCCTTCAATATTTCCATTATCTCTTCAATGTATTAGTGCTACGCATTTATCTTAAAAGAGAAATGTCACATGCATTTTCAAGTGCACATTCATTGACATGACAATGAATATTATCATTGGATTCTCAAGTGCACACTCCCTGTCAATCTTGACATGACAGTTAGATTCGATGATTATTTTTACTTTTATGTCAAAGAGTGTGCACTTAAAAATACATATAACCTTTCTCATCTTACTCTCTTGCCTGGTCATGCTTCACGCTCTCTCTCTCTCTCTGCATGCAAGCGCATTTGCTTGATTGCAAAATTTATCATGCACGTCCACCGGCATTGTTTTACTCTTCTATGTTCTCAAGATAGATGTTTGTTACTTTGTCATCATACGCAACTTATCTTGCTTGTTAGAACATAAATTAAATGATTAAATTCATTCTTTTCTATCAGTTTAAATTTTTGGGATAAATGATGATTGAACATAATACTAGAGTCAAACATGAGTTCAAACTCTCATTCCACAATTTACCCCAATTTCAATTACATATTCAACTTGTTGGGCCTCACTTATTAAGTTAAGAGTTGAGAGTTGGGAGTCGTGAGGGAGAATGTTAGAATATAGATTAACTGAATAAATCCACCTCTTTTTATCAACTTAAACTTTTTTCTCTTTGCTCCCAGCGCGGACATATAAAACCCAATTTGCCTGCAACGTGTATATATATACACAGGAGAGGAGGAGAAGAAGAAGGAGAAGAAGAAGAAGAAGAAGCACAGGGCACCCACGTGTATGTCATGGTAGTAATGCTATATATAAGTGACCTTGATATATAGAGTACAAGAAGTTAAAGTAGCTCTATAGTAGTCTATGTTACCCACGTCCGTTCACAAGTACACGGAAAGTAATTAAAACTTTTATTGGAGCCTGTTACCAAATTAAGGCAGTGAAAAGAAACTACTAGATATATAGTTGTTCATACCCATATAGCTCGAGCCCTTCTCAGCATTGGGACAAGCTCATTCCTGACTTGGAGACTCATGATCTTACTAGCACCACCAATGAACTTCTGTCCTATGAAAATAGCTGGCACGGTCGGCTGACATCCTAGTTCAACCAGCTCCCTCTCAATTTGCAGTCCATTTGGGATCTGGTCAAGCTCGTACACAGTTGGGTTTGCCCCAAAGCCACGGATGAGTGTCTTAATGGAGTGGCTCATGCCACAAGCACTCTTGCTGAAAATCACCACAGGCTTATCAGCCACCATGGTTGTGATCAATTCTGCTGCCATTGCCAAAACAGTACTTGAAAAGACTATGGAAATTTTAGTGTCAAGGATCTTGTAAGTGATGAGTTAATTTGGTGCTTGCTGTGAGGAGCTTGAGCTCCCTTTGAGGTCTTTTTATAGTGGCAGGTTTAGCGCCGTACTGGGGTGTTGTTTTTAGAACTAGAATAAGAACTGAGAATTGAGGAATAAAATGTTCAAGAAGATATGTGATTGGATTCCCAGTGTCAAATTAATATATATTCCATATTAGATTGACAATTTTTTGTTAATCACACATAATCATACTTCGATGTAGTCTTTGTTTAAGTGTTTTGTTGTTTCTTAATCAAGGCTACTCTTTCATTAAAAAAACAAACATGTGATCGTAATTAACTGTCTTAATCAGTGTTTTTCTTTTTTCCCTTAAAGTAATGTTATTAGGAAGGTTAGAGTTTTTCCAAATGTGATGTGACTTTTAAAATCACAATTGAATTTGAAATGATCATTATTGAATTTTGATCTAATAGTGATTTAAAAGCCACATTACATTTGTTAAAATTTCAGTTCCTTTCTTTTCCAAACACATCTTGAGTTTGATGGAAAATGCTAGAATATTTATTCCATAATAGGTTGATTGATATTTTTCTTATTGAGCCATTTACCATTAATTCATGTGTAATTGTAATAAACTATATTTATCTACCACAGTTTCTCTGTAAATATGGACAATACCTTCAGTATTATACATAATCATACTTCAATAGCCAAGATATAACCCTATCAATTTCCATCAATCTCCTTTCTCTCTCTCTTTGCTTCGGCTCTCTCTCTCTCTCTCAATATATTCTACTAAATATTTCTACACCCAATTAAAGCTTGGCTCTCTGGAAATAGAATAACATGTAGGACATCAGCAAGTTAACTTCACCATCCATCTTTTTATGCTATATTAAGAATAGTGCATGCATCTGTGCATGCTGTCGTCTTCATGCTTTCATGGAATAACAAGTTGCAAGCTTAATTAACATGCAAAATGTGATTAATTACGTACTTTGGAGATAGAAGTGCATTTCTAAAGCTAAGTTTATCTTCAGATTTACGTTTTTTTAGCGTCATACGTGATACGACCATAAGATCCTAATTAAAATGAAGTTTGATCCAACAACGTAGATAGATTTGGCAAATTTTTTTGTTTGTCGTTTCCCCCAGCTGTGATTTTCTCTCACTGTCGCTTCTCCCTTCACATCATAGACAACTTTGCCCGTCTTTTTCTAAGCATCTGCCAAGGACGTGAGACAAAGGAAGTTGGGTTTATCCAAACGGGAAGAACTTTTCTTTTCCTCGCAAGATTCGCATTAATTCATCAGCTTCGATATCATGTAAAGAAAACCGAAAACCAATAATATTTTAATTAATGACAAAAATTTTCTTCAAACCGGTATGGAGGAAATATCCTCTAACCCATGTAAAATAGTACAAAGTGTCTATAAACATTTAAAATGCATATTAAATTCTTAACCTCATTAATAGCAGTTTACTAATTTAGACTAAATTTAATATGCCTTTTATATATATATATGGTTGCTTAAAACGGTAATACGCCCCCAAATAGCATAACCCAAATAGCATAAAAATCTATATATGTACGTAGAGACCGTACAAGAAGGAAGGATGATTCCTTTAAGGACCCGCAACTTTAATCTATTCCAAAATATTCTCCCCTGAGAAACACATGATTGATTAATTACTGTACAGTCTTAATCAATTGGATAATAGTATATCATTACCTTTATCCTCCCTCTGATTCTCAACTAAAAGGTCCACACCCTTTACTATCAAGTCTTGCTTTAGATGCTACTTTAATTTCTAGCCTGATTTATATAGATAATATTGTATGCTTTTGGTGATTTTCCAATTAATTTTTAGACCATTTAAATTTAATTAAATAAAATTTTCTGATATATATATATATATATATATATATATATATATATAATGGGAACAATATCTCCTAGGATTTACGCTGATTTGTGTACAGTTCACCACATGATCACCAACTTGGATGTCAGCTCATATCTAGATAATGTTTGGAAAACATTTTTATTTATTTATTTAATGTTAACAGACCAAAATGTATATCTTCTCAAAGAAGCATAGCCAAATTCTCTAAAATTCAATGTCATCTGTCAATGTCATTACAGAACAATTCATTGATGACTTTTTATTTATTATTTATTATTTATCTGGGTTTTAACCTATTTGAATTTGTGGGAATGATATATATATATATGCATGCATCTCCTGTTCTTGTTTGTCTGGTGTAACACCAAATTTTCTGCATATTTAAAAAAAAGAAATACTCTGAAATTTTTGAGAAACACATAATTAATATTGCCATATATGAACCTGCAGCTAGCCCAAAAAGGAGACTTGATGTAAAAGTATACGTAGGTATAATATATTCAGAAATTTCTTATCAGATCCATTTGGAATAGCGTACACCGACTGATCAAGAGTACAGAATGAAGAGTTGTATAGTGCCATTTGACCCTAAAATTTCTTATCAGATCTCAACTTTGTAGTTATACCCTTATTAATGTCAGAATATATTCTGATTTTTTTTTTTTTTTGCCTGACATCTCATATATATACTATTTTTTTTTTTTTTTGTATAGTTTGAATTTATTCTATAATATTTTACAATTATAATACACCGAAATATATAGTGACAAATTATGCTGCACCATTGTGAAGCTACTGCATTTTTGCACATCATGTTCATGTGTTATTTGTCATTTATTATAATTTTTAGCTACATTTTGTAATGTGCATTGACTTTTCTTCTTACAATTCCAGCTATATATATATATAAATGTTCACTCCACATATAGAGATAGGAATTGAAATTAAAGAGAGGATAAATTAAAGGTAGATTTTTTTTTTTTTTTTTTTGGAGAAAAAAAGGTGGGTTGTGCCGTTGTGGGGTAAGTGAATTTTGGCGGATGCATGGTTGGAACAAGAATATATATATATAAAGAATGCAAGGACGGTTCCTAGCATCACAAAGATGGGTAGCATTAAGGTTCTAAAGTCACTGTTTTTACAAATTATTCGCCTTTGTCTCTCTGATCACCTAACTTTTTTTCTCATTGGTGACAGAGAAAGAAGGTTGACCACTGCAATTGCATGCCTCCCCTTTAATGCTTTTCTAGATGCCAAAAAAGGAGAAAAATCCACCAAGCTGCCTGTTTCAAGCATGAACAATGATATAAATAACTCAAAAAAGAAAAAAAAAAAAATGACAATATATGCAACTCGCAGAAAATATTCTCCAAAATATTAACTTTTCAAGTATATATATATATAGAACCTGATATATGCAGATGGAGACATAACTCATGATCTTTGGTAATATTATTCTTATCAAATCTAATTATTCTCAACATCTCTAGTGATCAAGTTTGATCATGATCGCAAGAAAAGATGAATTTCTGTGTAAAAAAATTCCCCAAGCGGCTGGTGGAGGTATCTTTAATTTGCACATGTGATAGCTTTATTAGTACTTCAATTCAACCACGAGGTTTACTATTAATTTCTAGTCTTTGTGCATGGATGATGTGAGCTAGCCTTTGTGGGGCTAGTTATGCAACTTGGTGTAGTGGTTCAAAGAATTACTAAACACACAACTCACAATTATTCTACGTACGAAAAAAAGAAGAAAAGGATTTACAAGAAAATAGAAGAAAATTCACCTTTAGAGAGTTTCTTATTGAAAAACTAAGATATATATACAACATAAACTGCCAGCCCAAGCCGTCCTTATGAGGCTCAAATATAAATGGAGTCGCAACCTCAAAGAAGCGAATTACAAAATTACCCTCTCGCATCTTGATCGGCCAAGCTTTAATGTTGGTTGATCGAGCTTTGACATCACACCACACAAAAGCTAGGAAAACATCCTTGATCAGTCGATCAAACTTCGACCGAAGCTCTTGGGAATTAGTGTTGAAAGGAAGTGATCATCTTGGTCGATTGAGATTCAACCGAGACATCAATCGAACTTCCCAAACCATACTTCTATTGATAACCGGTTTTGGCCTAGAAGATGTTGGAATTTGAATATCTGTATGAAATATTAATTTATAGCTCTTTAGATAAGCTTTGCAGTGCCACAAAAATTTTCTTCATATGATACTGGAATTTCAAGATATGACCATTTTACTATGACCGGTCTGCTCATAAATTGGCATGCAACGCATTTTCACATTTTTTCATCATGATTTGTGACGCCGAACACAATTAGAATTATTTGGCTGACATCGTAAGATGGTAAACAAAAAATTTCGATTTTATTAAGGTCGTAAGGTAATTCAGGAAGAGAGAAAAGTATGGAATATGATTGAAAACAAACCCTAGCTGCCCAAGGAAGCGAATAATAACTATGAAAATACTAAAATCTTATTCAAATTTGAAGTGTTGATCTAAGCTCACAAGCCGAGCTTAAATAACTAAAGAAAATTAACTTTTACCAAAAAAAAAAAAAAATTATAAATATTATTATTATTAGATAAAATAAAACTGCAAATCGAATTGGAACTCCTTGCAAAATCCGGAGAAAATTTGATAATAAACACCCTTCTAAAATTATAACAAAAATATGTCCTAAAATCACAAAAAGTAACTTTAAACTTATAGAGGGAAAAACAACAGAATTTGAGGCTACAAATGGCAAGTGTTCCAAGGTGGCCAGCCACAACTAGTGTGTCGAAAAGAGTTTTTCAGATTGGAATCTTATGCACGATTCTTATACTCGTAACAAAAGTTATGCCGGTTTTACATGACACTAAGCGATATTTCTCCAATTACATGCACTTTCTGCCGATTCTTGTTATCCTTGAGTTGATCTTCTGTTTCAAGATATTGTACCGCCATTAAATTCAGTATCTAAAAACTCTGGCATCTGCCGTGACTCTGCATCAATTTGCTTTCCCATCATCAATATATTCCATATGCATGAGCTGATTGCACGGATGTCCTTCACAAGTGGGTTCACATGTACGGACTCTGTTCAATTCTAATACCATGGGAGGAATTGTATGAATATATTCGCTTTCATATCAAAAGGGTGTACATGACATAGCCATCCCATCATCATTGAAATATTTATATGTCCTTGAAAAATCTAAAACGACTCCAAACAACACCTATTCAAATGTCTAGGTGATTCACAAATATTTAGTGGAATAAGATCTGACCTAACAATCAATAATTAACCAAATGCAGATATGTAATGAAAATTAAGAACACAGATATTTGGTTACGAAGAGGAAACCATTTAGAGAACTCTCTAAATGTAAAATCTCTCCGGGGCAGCCAAACCCAGGAAATCAATCCATTATAAGAAGAATAAGGAATACAAGAAGAATTACAAAACCTTTGCAATCTACTATTCCTTGTACACGACAAGCGACCCACTTGACTTCTACCGCAGTAGCCATTTCCAGAACATCTGGCACAATTCTTCTATAAGATTTCCTTTCACCGGAACTCCGATTAGCTTCACGTATTTAATCTTTACTCACATAAACTAGAACAATATCTCTCTCTAAGCTCTCTGTTTTTGCTCTCAAAATACGTACAAATAAATGGCAAATTAGTTTGCTTAAATAGAAAATAAAACATAACAAAGCTGCCGTGTCCGGACATGGCTAATCTGGGGTCCGGACACGGCTAGGGTTACATATGCGTAACCTAGTGATGTCCGGACCTCCAAATCTTGTGTCCGAACATCTCAGAAAAATAACGCTTTCTGGAAATGAGGTCCGGACCCCGCTTCTGGCGGTCTGGACCTCTCTTTCAAAATCCAGTTTCTGGAAATCAGGTTCGGACCCAGCTTCTGGCGGTCCGGACCTGCCCATCAAAACAGGCTTGCTGGTTTTTGTGTCCGGACCCGGCTTTTGGCGGGCCAGACATGCCCTTCAACAGGTATTCTCTGGAAATTGGGTCCGGACCTGGCTTATGGGGGTCCGGACCTGCCTTCTAGAATCTGTTTTCTGGATATGTTAAGATGCTTCATTTTCACCAACTTTACACGCAAACCGAATGAGCCAAAACATAACCTAACAGTCCTGTTAAGGACATTTTTATGAATAATTGTCAAGAAGGTTTAAATTGATTAAAAAGTTGAGTTTTCCTATTATAGCTGGAATTTGATGAAGAAAATGTTTCAACGGTTTTAGTTTTTTTAACTGAAACAAAGTGAGCTTGAAACTCATGGATCTATTCGGTGATTATTGATATGAGGGATGCAACACAAATTAGTGCTTATGTGATGGCGGAGGAAATAGAAAATTTCATAGGACTATTTAGAATCAATCTGGCCGAGCGTTAGCTGAAAGGTTCTGATACCATATAGAAACTAAGAATAATCTAAAGAGATTGAGGCAACATTTATCACAAAGGGTTTATATCTTTAACACTCATCGCCTTAGATCTCTACTTCACATTTTCAAATTGAAAAGTACATTCAACTGCATAATTGAAAAGTACTTTCAACTGCATAAAGTATTACCGACCACTAACAACATTTTTTAATTTTACTAATGTTATTTAGTAACTGCTATATGACATTATTTTAGTTGTATAACAGTCGTATAGTAATTTACAAGCATTTCTCTTTTAGTTTCAAACATCAATAGATGGTTGAAATGATAACAAAAACATCATCCTAGTGCTGAGTCTGCAGAAAAAAGTCAATCAGAGCATGAAACTCTTAAAAAGAAACTGTTGCACATCACCAGCCGGGGGTCTGATCAAGAGAGATAAGGCATACATTCCATTCTGCTATCAAATTTAGATTGAAAGAAACGACAAAATGCAGAAACAAAGCAAAACAAATGGGATAAAAATCAAGGCCATCCAATATATCAATATTCTAAATCTATACACAGTTGATGGGGACTAAGGTTGCAATTGCCAATTGGGATCTCAACCCCATTTCAATATGGTTTGTGAGATGACATAAGATTCACCCCTTATTGAATTTCAGCATATTTTTTTAATATACAAAGTCTAAATTTAGTAATTTGAGCATAATGAACCTTCTTAAAAAAAAAAGACTTAACAAAATAAAAGCCCTAAAAGTTGTTTGTCAAACTATAGAAGTGTGATAAAATGCCAAATCAAATAATTGTTTATCACAGCATGATGATATACAATATATAAAGAAGATGCTACAAACCATCATATTGTGATATGAGTGAGCAAAACAAAGAGACAAGAATGAAATCTCATAACCAGCTCTTTTATGCTCTGCATCATTAATAACCAGCATTGTTAATCCTGTCTACTGGTTGCTTTTTAATCCCATCTTAGCAAGCGTGTGAGGGAGGAAAAATGTTTTACGAATATGAGAAACAAAAAACATTTTACGCCTTGTTAGTTTATTCCGTCACCCCTAACGCCTAAAAGTGGGGAAATTATTTTCTGAAAAACGTTTTATGCTGAAACAAATGGGACATCAGATCATTTTGTCATAACACTCGCATTTGATTATTGAAAGGAGCTGTGATTGACATACATTATACCATGTCAAAATACAGATTTGTCTCAAAGTGAAAGAAAAAAAAGGAAAGTTAAAGATGGTCTATGAACTATCAAAACCGTGTCAGCTCTGGCTTCAAGTTTACTGCTAGCAAAAGTGGAGATCCTTATCCAGAACATTAAAGCCAGATAGCTCTAGCCTTTATGAGCAATGGACCAAGCTCACTCCTGAGGTTGAGACTCATCACCTCTTTTGCACCACCAATGAACTCTTGCCCTATGAACACGGCAGGCAGCCGACGCCCCTGCTGCAGCAGCGCCCTCTCAATCTGCTGTCCATTTGCTACTCCATCCAGCTCATAAACAGTAGGGTTAGCCCCAAAGTTAGATATCAATGACTTGATGGAGTGGCTCATGCAAGAACAAGAGCTGTTGCTGAAGACCACCACAGGCTTTTCGGCCACCAACCTCTTCACCATATCCATTGCTAATGACAGTTAAAAGGAGTTGGATGTGAATTGAAAGTGTTATGGATTGCTTGTGAAGTACTGATGTGTCAACCTAGTTTTTGCTGTGAGGAACTTCAGCTCCATTGGTGCTCATTTATACCAGCTAAGTTAGTGTGGTGAGGAGAATAAAATGTTAAAAAAGATAAATATGCCATGGATTCCCAAATCAATCACCCTTTGTTATCTCAATAAAGACCTCCCTGGCCTTCTGCACTGTGGTAGTTGCAGTTAATTAACAAGTTGCCTATCAGCATGTTCATGTGCCCAACCATTATTTTTGGCCTATTTTAAGGTTAGTGTGGTCACATCAAAGTATTCATGAAGTAATTAATAAGGGGCAAAAATTAATAAATCAACATGTAAAATGTGATGACAATATATAGTGGGGAACTACATTCCTAAATACCAAACATATTCTAGAGGACAAACATGGTGGATAAATAAATAAATAAATACATATATATAATTTTTTTGTAAGGTGGATAAATGTATTAGATCATACCTGGAAGGGTTTTTCACTAGGGATTGAACTGATTATGCAGAAAGAGTGTTTTTTTTTTTTTTTTTTTTTTAACAACTTTGTCACAGAGTTCTACTTGAGTTGGTGACATTACAGCTATTTTGGAAATTATCCCTTTGCCTTCATTTTCTATTCTTTTCACTTGTCACTATTAAATCATCATTTATTTTTAAAACTTAAGCTGGTTGAAAATAGGTGATTTAATTAATATTCTAACATCCTCTCTCACGTGTCAAGTCAAATTCCTCCTTAATTAATAAGTGAGCCTGACACATTGGATGTTTAATTGAAATTAGAGGGTGAATGACGAAAACAAGGTGCCCAACATATGAATGTTCAATTGAAATGAGAGGTAAATGACAGAGATAAGGTTTGAACCCAAGATCTTTGCTCTCATACTATGTTAAATCAACACATATCTTAAAAGATCAGATTAATAGGAAATGAGTGATTTAATCATTTAATTAATATTGGATATCAATTTCCTACAACTCAGTTTCTAAAAGTGTTATATGTCCTTTAAGCATATGAGAAAGACGTTTATTTTTATTTTTTATATTTTTTTATCAATCCTAGCTCTATTAAAAAAAGCATGTATGAAGCGTACATGACATTAAAAAAATATGTGATTCTCATATGCTAAAGGACACATGACTTAGTTAGAGGAATTTAATTTCCTACCACCCAGTTTGTAAGAAATTTCCGTCCATTAATATTATATAACCGACACCGTTTTCACATGTTTTTGCTGTTTTGGAGCATCTAGCTAGAAGGAGAAGAATGAACTAAGCTTACAAATTGAGTAGCACCTTTTTTCTACATAGCAAGATTGGCATCTAGTTCAATTGAAAAAAGAAAGAAGAAAAAAATCGAATCCCAATTGAATTAAGGAGAAAGAAAAGGAGAAATAGTAATAATAGAAAGATGCTTAATCAAGGTAGACCACCCCAAATAGAATGAAAATCCACATTTAGGGGCCGTACAAGAAGGAGAAGAAGATATATATATACCTTCCAGAGCCCACCATATTACCAATTCTATCACTTGGTACTCAATGGGCAAACATGCCACTTTAATATATTCTCCCCCTAAAACACAATCTTGGTGCCATTCTGCTTCTAGAGAAGCCTTTTATTTCTGATCATTGTGTGATGCTCCACTGGTGTTTTTCCGGCATGTATATATATAGATATATATATATGAGGGTAGTCATTGCATGAAAAGCTTGTTATTCATGCCCACAAAGCTTGTTAATTAGTAACAATTGCTTAATCTCAATTGTTATAGATCAAACTTAATTTAATCTTACAGTTGACTTTACTAACGATCACGTACATCAACCATTGGATTTACCTTAGAAGTATCTTCTTTCTTTTTTTGTTTTGTTTTGTTTTGGTTTTTTTTTTGGTTTTGTTTTATTTTGTTTTTGTTTTGTTTTGTTTTTCATGTAAGACTCTCTTCTTTCAAGGCTCTTTAAAGCCTTCTATTTAAAACATTTTCAAACCACAAAGTAAAATATATATATACATACTAATTTTGAAAGTTCTTTAAGGATCCGCCACCATTTTCAAAATTAAAACACTTAGAATAGGAAAACTAATGTATAAGGTGTCTTGAGGACTTTAACCTTCATCACTTAGTGATAATATGTTAGAGCTGATCAGAATATCATGATAGACAAACTTTAAATCAGCTATCCTATTTGACGAGCCGAACATATCTTACACATGCATTTTCTTTCCTTTGGATGGTTATATAAGCAACAAGTGGATTGGCCTTGTATCTCTATATCCTGATTTCATGAGCGCTCTAGAGATAAAACCTTAGTCGATCTTATAGAAGCCGACACCATCTAACACTCATATAGGTAGGAGTTTCAAATTTATTTTCTTACTCATTGTAGGGTTAATGTGCATGGTAAATGGAGTTACATGGTGTTGGTTGTCTATGGGGATAATTTCATGTGAAAAGGTCGAGTTTGTGGGATGGCCTCTTGTCTTGAACGCCTCTTCCTTTAAGAATACTGCATGATTTTTACTTTATCATTCCTTAGGCAACAAGTCAAACTTTTTATGCTTCCTTTGACGTGGATGCTTCGAAAATTCTTTCAAAATTTATCTTGTCATTTACTTAAGTTGGAATTATCTTGGAGTTCAACATAAGTACCCTTCTCTACCATATCTAACAAATCTTTGGATATATAGAAATCCTCTCACTAAACTAGGGGCAGTTGAGATTGCAACAAGTTGGAAGATAAAGGATGAAAATCAACTTACAAGAGATGCTTGTAGGGATAAAGAACTATGAATACCAAGCTTAAGGGGAGAATCGTTCACGACTAACTTTTCAACTTGGCTATATATGATAATATATTTGATAATGGAATATTAGAGGCTAGCTAGTAGATTATATCAGTAAAAGACTTCTTATTTCTTGAATTATCTTATCATAAAATTAACAAGTTTTAGGTAAAACATTTTCAAAAGAAATATTGATAGGGTGTTATCCCAAAAGCTTAAGCTGATAAGAATGAATAAATTTAATCATTTAATCAACACTTTAACAGGGGTAGCTTCGGTGGGGTTAGGTGCTGGCGGGAAATTAAAGAGGTGGTATCTGGGTCATGGTTTGGATATACATGGGGAAGGGGAGAGGGGAGGGATTTGAAGAGTGGTGGTAATTATTTGATAAAGTTTTTCTCTAAATTAGATCGGAGGAAATTCCTTCAATCTAATTTATTAAGTTGATATGTGTTTGTTATCATCAATGGATTCATTGCTTATTGTTTGTTACTTTTTAGATATTGCTTTTTGCCGTTTGGGTATTGTCATTGGGGTGCTCACCCCGTTATGGTTGTATGATCTCTTGTAACCCCTTTTCGCCGGTTATGAATAGAAAAAAAAAAAAAAAAAGTTGATGTGTCCAAATTAAAAATACATCTGATTCTCTCAAGTATTTTAAAAAATGCACATGAAACTAACATGTATTTTTTTTTTTAAAAAAAAGTTGATGTGTCCAAAAATACATCTGATTCTCTCAAGTATTTTTAAAAATGCACATGAAACTAACATGTATTTTAGACACATGTCAGCAATTAATAGACCGGATTGGGGAAAGTTTGGACGAAAACTTTGTTAATATTTTAAGCCTTTAAACCATTTTACAAAAAAGATGGGGTGCTTTACATTAATGACCAAAAACGTTTTCCAGTTGACCGAGTTTTCCAAACACTAGAAAATACTGAAAACGTTTTACGAAAAATATAAGATGATGAAAGACAATTTGTAACCCCTAAACATTAGAGTATTACCTCTCCCTTGGGACGAGTAAAACTGTAAAACAAAAAAGACACTTGATGAATACAATTCTCAAAGGTTTATGAACATTAAAAACTGATTCAATGCATTAAAAACTGCCGAATACTAAAAAACACAATCAAGTACGAGGAGTACTCTAGATGAGGTTCCCAATAGATATCAACAACATTTTATTGCAAAGTTTTTTCTCCATCACTTTTTTGGAGGTATTGTCTCCATCTACGTACCAAAATTATTCTGCAAATATAAGGCGCACATGGGATAAAGTATATATGGTACTACATAAAGTGCATAAGGGGGGCAATGTCAATATTTTTGGTGGATGCATGCTAAGGCTAGAATATTGTAAAAGCGAGGTCGGTTCGTGGCATCACATATTTGAGTTCTTGCTTTGTTTCTCTCTCTCTCTCTCTCTCTCTCTCTCTCGCTTTGTATATAGATATATATATATATATATATATATATATCAATAATTTGCCTATATTTTTCTCATATTCTCTTACAAATTCATGAATAGATCAACTATTAGATTTGTGGGGTTTACCATTGGTTTATATTGTTAAAGTAATAGTTAATTGATTAGATTTACCTATTCTTATCAGCTTAAGCTTTTGGGATAATTGGTAACTTAACATGGTATCAAAACCAAGGGTCCTGAGTTCGAACCTTGACTCCGTCAAATGAACCCTCATTTAAATTAAATATTTCACGTGTTGGACCTCGCCTATTAAAAAGCGAGTTTTAGCCCATACATGAGAGGAGTGTTAAAGTAATAGTTAAGTGATTAAATTTACCTATTCCTATCAGCTTAAACTTTTGGGATAATTTGTAATTAAAATATATGCATGGGGTCCACATAAGTTCACAAATCTAATGAATAATTTGTAAGATAATATGAGAAAAATATGAACAAAATATTAACACCAATAATTTTTCTTATATATGCCAGAAGACTGCTTTTTTGTAACTATTCTCCTTGAATGCTTTTCACATAATTATACCCTGGTGGATGAAGGCATCTTTGTGCTTGAGCTGTTGTTTTCTTCTTTACTCCTCACTGGTTCACTGTTTCGTACGTTTATTCTTGTCTTTGGGGATGATGTGATGAGGCAATGCAATTTATGATTCAACAGATTCTTTTGATGATCTTTGGATTTGCATTAACAGTGTACGACTAAGTTACTGATATATCAGAGCATTTGATGAAAGTTTTTATAATGTTTTCTTCTGCAAATCATCAAGAGGGTGGACATTGCTTTGGTATACCATATATATATCATCAAGGAAATCCATATTTCTAATGGTAGCAATCTTAAAAGCAAGAAGCTAATAGATAGGCATTAGTATATATATTGTAATACATGAGGGTAAGAGTACTTATAGTTCCTCTTGAACGTAGTTCTACTCATACAAAATATGTAGAAGATTAACGCTATTTAGTAGATGACTGTCAGTTGTATGACAATCGTATAGTAGTTTACTAAATAACGTTTTTTTAGATAAAAGATTAAGAAGCTCTATATATAGACTATCATATATCAAAAACTTTATGATTTCGAAAAGACCACTTATTGTAGCTACTTAATTAGCATTAGCAGGATGCATGCAGAAATCAGTTCCGGCCACCATTCCAAATCCATATAGCTCTGGCCCTTATGAGTAATGGGACAAGCTCATTCCTCAGGTGGAGGCTGTTGACCTCTTTGTTGCCACCAATGAATTGTTGCCCTATGAACACAGCCGGCGTGCTTTGTTGACATCCGGGCAGTTGCAGCAGCGCCCGTTCAATTTGCCGTCCATTCGGAACCCGATCGAGCTCATAAACGGTAGGGTTTGCCCCGAAGTTACGAATGAGTGACTCGACAGTGTGGCTCATGCAGCAAGAGCTCTTGCTGAAGATCACCACTGGATTGCCAGCCACCAAATCCATGATATTCCCAGAACCAGCCATTGTATGTTATAAAGGTTTGAAAATTGAAAGGTTTTTTTGAAATGTGAGCTAGTGTGTTGTTAAGAAGCAATATCTGTGAAGTGAGTTGAAGGCTTTGCTGTGAGGAGCTTCTACTGCAATGGATGTCTATTTATAGAACCTGGTATAGTGTGGTTAGGATTGGAATGTGTTGAAGAAAGAATAAAATGTACAAAAAAAGATATGGGATTCCCGAATGACCTGCCCTTTATGATTACTTGATAATGACTCAAGTTGGCTTTTCGCACATTGTATTATATAACAAGTTGGATATATAGTAGCATGTAAATGTATCCAACCATCATATTGGTTACGTCAAGGTTAATTTGTCATTTGGGAATGTCATGGAATGGCAAGTTGTATATATAACAGAATATTAACATGAATTAGAAAATAATAATAATAATAACAATAATATTAACATGCAGAATGTGGCAAACTGTGCGGAATTATTGTACATTACTGATCATCCAAACTGCTCCTTTAAACAAATTAATATTTATAAAGTATTTTCAATACCTAAAAAGCTGTACAAACAAAAAACTAACATGTTTACTAAGAAATTTCAAAAGCACTTCTTTTATTTTTTAACTCTAAAAAAAAGAGAGGCTAAAACACACTTTTGGGCTAGAAATTGTGTCATAATGTGTATATTAATTTACTCTTGTTTGACTTTTTTGGTATTTCTCTCCCCAATACTACTCTTGACACTTATTTCAAAATCAGCTGAATTGACACATTTTAAGCGGCTTTCGATCTTTTTAATTTTTTTTAAGTGACTAACGTGAAAAATCATTTAAAGCACATCAAGTTAATTAGCTAGTGTGATAAATGAATATAAACTATATATATGTTAGGGCCTTAATTAGCTAGTTCATTTTAGTAAGTTGAGCTTTTTCCTTCGTAGTTTTATTTTTCTTATAAAAAAACACATAATAGAACCTCTCTCTCTTCATCTACTTTGGAGCATCTGGTCAGATGGAGAAAGGAAGTTGCTTGGTAGGATTGTAGGGTTTATCCAATTCGGTGGAATTAACTTTTCTCCCACAGCAAGATTCGCATCCGGCCAGATCATCAATTCAACAAAACCGAAAGCCAAATGGAAAGACAAGAAAAAAAGGACAAGTTTTGAAAAAGAAAAAGAGAAGATCTGTTCTGATAGCATGAAAATCCGTGGAATAGCCGTACAAACAAGAAAAAGAAAGAACCAGCCGCCCCCCGCCACATCATCTATTTTCACACGTTGCATTAATTGGGAAGAAATCATGCTGCTAAGATAGTGCCTCAAACTGTGGGCAAATCAAGCTTAATTATTATATAATTAATATATATTATTATGTGATTATCAAGCATGCATGTGTGATTCTCTATGAAAAGTGCATTAGTGGCATCCGATTGTCGACTAGTACAAAAAAAATAATGCTTGCTATTTATGCCAAACGAATTTACAGGCCGTTGAATCAACAGCTACCCTACGATTATTAATTATTGCTTCATAAATTAGCATTAATAGAAATTGGTTTTCTAATTGTTAGATAAGATTTAAGAACTCCATGCAGATGTATAGCACGTCTCTAAAATAATAGTAGAGTTGTGATTCTACAATTTACCCTTATTTCAATTACATATTACACGTGTTAAATCATGTTTAGACAATAGGACAAATTAATATTAAAACTTCAAAATAGGATCGAGTTGGGCTAAGAGTATGTTTGGGTCTGCGGTTGGAGACTTTAAACGCGCGTTTGCGTTCAAAAATGCGCTTTCAAGACAAAAATTGGTTGCTTGGATTTCTTTTAATAAAGAGCTTTTTTCTCTTTGAGAAGCCGAAAAATACGTTTGGTCCAAAGCTCAAATTTGAGGCTTTCAACAAACGCACTTCCAACTCTCAATGCGCGTTGCAGTTTTGGTTTAATGAAAATCACACCTTGCCAAAAATATCCAAAACAATTTGACGTAATTACAAAAATACCGATATATATGCTTCTTTTTTCCATGCTTTAGGTCATCTTCTGTGAATTTGAGTGCTGCAACGTGCAAACTGTTCTATGAAATTGAGAACTGGGTTTTGAGGTGAGTTCACTTTCTCTGTTTGGGTCTCGGCTGCCATTAATATACAAACAAGCTTCAAGATGGGTTTTGGGGTTCAGAGAGAGAAATATAGATGAGGGTTTGGAATTCGCGACTACAAAAATCATGACTGAGAGAGAGAGATTAGGATTCTTGGACAGATTAGATGAAGGACATCATGACTGAGAGAGAGAGAGAGTGATAATTGACCCTCAATTTGGCTGAGAAAAAAAATTGAGAAGAGAAGTTATGCTTTTTTCAGGGAAAACCTTGGATTTGAATGGGACAAGCCATGGCATGTGGTAGCACTTGCAGGGCAAACCTTGGTTTCACCCACGCGTGCTGCGGGGAAACCAAGGGGTTTCCCCTGCACATGCCAACCACCCCCCCCAACATGTGCAGGGGAAACCAAGCCTCCTACACGGCTGCACATGCCATTTTTTATTTTTTATATATTTTTTTTATAAAAATTATTTTTTCTTTAATTCAATCTTTTTTACTTCTTTTAATATATATATATATATATATATATATATATATATATATTGTATGCAAGTGTCCTCTATCGTTATTTTTGCAACTAACTTTTGTAGTTTGGTTACCAAACATCAATAACTTTTAAAAAACATTGCAGACATAAAGTTACTAAACATGTAACAGCTTTTCAGTAGAAGCGTTTTTGACAAAAGCTCTATACCCAAAAGCTCTACATTCAAAATCTCTATTTTTCACTGCAGACCCAAACATGCTCTAATTAATTAGCTCAAGTTAAGAGGAAAGTGATACATGGGTGGTAGTTTATGAAGAAAAAAAAAATGTAATTTATATAAAAAAAAATTAAAGAAAAAAAAGAAAAGAAGAAGGAGAGCTTTGTCCACTGGGTCCTACAGAAAATTCCTTTTCACTTTCAAAATCATTCTATTCATGTCAACGTTTCAATACTAATTGTAATTAATTAGGTTAAAATGTCTAGTAACATAAGTTGATTAATATATATTGGTGGCGATTAAGACCTCAAAAGCCTAAGTTAATATTATTATAATATAATAATATAATATAGCTCCTAATTGCATCACCAAAATGATGTCACCTCATATATATCATAAAAAAAAAAATTCTACATAATTTGCGCGTGCAATAAATAGTTAGTAACCGAAATATATTCCTTATTCAAGAGTTAAAGTGAATTTGTTTTAGAATTAAACATCATTATCTCTAATTATTAGAATCTTTTTAATTAATCCTCATGGGTCACTTTCGTCTTTGGATATATCGTCACTTACATCATGGAAATTAAAGATATGCTCTCTTCTTTTTGTTCTGTTGGCGTATCATGTCCAAGTTATGCGTATATATATAAAAAGATATTTCACGTAATTTTCAAGCACCATATATTAGTGCCACGTACTGCAGCCAAGAAAAAGTTCATAATCTAAATGCATGTGTTGGATCAATTCCCATAACTGGCTCAAGATGAAGCGAAGGGCCAGGGCCACCTGTCTAGGGTCACTTTGATAGCAATTTATGTTTAAGTGTCGGGTTTGAGTTGTGTTGAGGTATGGATGAATGTCATTTAATTAAACGGTATAAACGTTTCAATTTTAATCTGCTAATTTCGTGTTTAGTTCGTATAGAATTCATAACTCGTGTCAAGAATTGTCAACCCTGCTTTGAGCATGACATTCATTTTCAAAGGATGAATACATTTTTATATATATAAGTATTGCTATGTTGGGTTTAAGCTGTGTCAAGGTATAGGTATAGGTCAATCTTAATTCAACCCATTTAATTAAACAATCCAAACTCCTCAATTCTAATATGTTAATTTCGTGTTAATTAAGTTCAAGTCTGGTTTGCAAGTCGTGTCACGAATTGCTAACCTTACTTTGAGCTTGATATTCGTTTTCAAAGGATGAATACACTTATATATATATAAAACCAAAAATTAAGTCAATTAAATTTAGGGAGAGGAGGAGAGGATTAAAAAGTGTTGGGTCATGGATCAGTTTCATAAGGCCCGACAGGCCCTGAACCTAGAATTTTGCGAGTCTGCAGAATTCTGAGTTCAGGGCCTGTTGGTGCAGAATTCTGGGTTCAGGGCCTGTTGGGCTTTATGAAACTGATCTATGACCCAACAGTTACCTGCCAGAACACCACCAGAGACTCTAAAAAAATAAAAAAAATAAAAAAATTGGAGAGGTGGCCCACCACCCCTGGCCACCCTTCTTTTTTTTTTTTTTTTTTTTTTTTTTTTTTAAATTTTATTTTTAGATTTAAAATTTAAAATTAAATTAATAAAAAATTAATATTTTAATGAGATGAAACGGTGTGTTTTGGTTGGGACTAATGGCTGTTAAAAAATTTTGACGGTACGGATTTTATTGTTATTTCGATTGACCCAGGGAGTAAATTTTCGAAAAAAAAGAAAAAAAAAAAAAGAAACTCAAGCATTTTTAAATTTTGGAGGGTTGACTCAGGGACATATTATATAATTACCCTTTATTTTATTGTTAATTTTCATATTGGTATTATTTTATTTCAATATGAATTTTGTGCACCATCCAAAATTATTTCCAACAAATCTCAAGTTCTCAACCCATCCCTACCATTCAAAGTGAGCAGTGCACGCAAAAGAAGCAACAGAGTTATGGTATAACAGGGGAGGTACCGGTGTGTAGGGGGTGATCGCAATTTGCCCATCCAAGTGACGTGTTGCCATGCACCGTCTAAGGGATAGGGCAAAGCAGGGGAGTCGACAAATCAGTCTCTCTTTGTAAAGTTTTAACATCCTCAGGACATACCCTAATTTGGTGGTAGCCTGACCTCAGGTCAAGCTTGGAAAAGATTTAAGCTCCATTGAGCTCATCTAGCAGCTCATCAATCACTAGTATAGGGTACTTATCATTGACAGTTTACTGGTTTAGGGCATGGTAATCAACACATAACCTCCAACTACCATAAGCTTTTCTTACCAATATGATAGGGGATGAAAATGGACTTTGGCTAGGTCTAATCACTCCTGATTGTATCATATTCTTCACCAATTTTTCAATCTCTGTCTTTTGGTAGTATGAGTAGCGGTATGGCCTTACACATATAGGTGGGGTGCCCTCCAATAGAGTAATTTTGTGGTCATGAGTTCTAGGAGGAGGTAGACCAGAAGGTTCTGAAAAATTTTCAGAAAACTCATCTAGGAGTGTCTGAATTTGTGAAGAGGTTGGATTTTTGTTGGGCTACCACTAACTGCAACTAGATTCCCTTCCTCTCAATTCTGCTTAGCCTAGCATATCTCCTTCCATTCTCCAAGGTATGACCTAAAGGGCATAGCCCTTGCAACACTATCTGCCTTTCTTTCAACTAGAAGGTCATAGATAATTTGGAAAAATCCCATAAAATTGGACCTAAGGATCTGAGCCAATTGACTCCTAGCACAACATCATACCCACCTAAGGTAAGTAGGTAAAAGGAAATTTGGAAAGTGTTACCTTGCATGGCAATTTGGGCTACCCAACAAAATCCAGAGCAAGGTAGTTTATCTCCATGAGCAACCATCACTGACAGCTTGCAATTCTCCTGTACAACCAGCTTAGCTCTCCTTGCCACCTTCGGGTCTATGAAGCAATGGGTACTACCCGTGCCTATAAGGATCACCACCGGTTGGTTGTGGATCTTTCCTTGCACTCTTATAGTCTTGGAGGTAGGAGTCCCAGTGATAGCATTCAAGGAAATTTCCAATTGCTCATCCATCTTACTACACAGCTCATCAATTTCATTTTTCAACAAAACGATTTTTGGAATTGAGGGCTTGATCGCCACTTCTCCTTCAAACTCTACTCCTTCTAACCGGTATATTTTTGGCCTTCTACATTTGTGTCCTGGGGACCATTTATCATCACAATAATAGCATAAACCTTTCTCTTTTCTCTCCCTCATTTGCTGGTTGTTGATTCTTTGGATGGGTAATGTAGTTTTTCTAGGAAAGTTGGGGGAATTTGGGGTAGGAGGCAAGGTTTTGATGGTTAGGGAAAAATTGGAAACATGTGGTATGGGTTTTTAGCCTTCCGATTTAGGACCCTTTCTACTCAAGGCTTCCCTTTCCTCCTGCAACCTTGCTAAGCCAAAGGTTGCTATGAGGGTAGATGGCCTAAACATGGTCACATTAATCCTTATCTCCTCCTTCAGTCCACTAATAGAACTATTAACCTTAAACTCTTCATTTATCCCTTGTATTTTGATGGATATGACTTCAAATTGGGACTGGTACTCCTCAACCGACCTTGTTTGTCTCAGCTTGGAGAAGGTTGCCACTGGATCCTTAAACAAGGACGGGCCAAACCTCACGGTCAAAGCTCGGGTGAACTCTTCTCAATATACTAACCTTAAACTCTTCATTTATCCCTTGTATTTTGATGGATATGACTTCAAATTGGGACTGGTACTCCTCAACCGACCCTGTTTGTCTCAGCTTGGAGAAGGTTGCCACTGGATCCTCAAACAAGGACAGGCCAAACCTCAAGGTCAAAGCTCGGGTGAACTCTTCCCAAGATTTCAATGCTCTAGACTCCGCCATCCATTGATACCACAGTAAGGCTCTTCCCTCCGTGTAAAATGAAGAGATAGTAATCCTTTGTTGGGCTGGAATTTGGTGAAACTCAAAGAACTGTTGCGCTTGAAGGATCCAACCCGTGGGGTTGTCCCCATTGAACCTGGGAATATCCAGCTTAAGGGAATGCCTTGGAATACCTTCTTCAAAATTGTGATTCTCCCATCTAGTGCGGTGCTGACCTTGCAATTGGAAGACCCTTCGCCATCTTTTTCCCTTCTAGACAAAGATTCATAGCTAGCGGCTAGGGTGCCGAGTTGGTGAGTAATTTCTGTAAACATTTTCTGGTGAACTTCCTATGTCTTATGATATGTAGCTTCTTGAGCCTTAAGTTGATTTAAGGTCTCAAAGAGTTGGTTCATCCTTGTACATTCTACCACTGAGGATAAGAGGCTCTGATACCAAATTGTAATTAGGGTTGACAATTTTGACACAACCCCCAATCCTGACAAGAACACGACACGAAATTATCGGGTTTGGGTTTATCCTTAATGGGTTTGAGTCATAAATGGGTTGACCCGTTTATTTCTTGTGGGTGACCCACCAGACACATTTATTTATTTATTTATTGTTTACCCTTAACAGGTTTGGGTCATAAACGGGTCAATTGACCTGTTTATGACCCATTTATTTTGATAAATGGGTCACTTGACTCGTTTATGTTGATAAACAGGTCATTTGACCCGTTTAAGACTTGACTTATCACTTTTTTTTTTTCAAACAAAAAATCACTTTCTAAGCTAAATAGGTTAAGTAGGTCGTGTCGAGTGACCCGTGAAATTGTCGTGTCGTGTCCGGGTTTGATGGGGCCGACCCGTTAGCTAAACGGGTTGTGTTTGAGATTACCCTAAACAGGTCACAGGTCATTATGGGTCGTAAACGGGTCAACCCACCGACCCGTTTTGCCACCTCTAATTGTAATGGGTGGTTTGTAAAGGAAATGAAATTGAATAGGTAGACCACTTCAAGGGGGTCTTCTCCTCAACACTTTGCTTTTGGCTTCAAATTGGATGCTCTTCTCATTCACCAAAGCAATTAAATAAGAGTTACAATAACTAACCCATTACACCACTATAGTAACTGGCCCAATAGTAATGGACCCGTTACAATACTGAATTATTACAATTAAAACAGAAACATAACTAGCAGTAGCCCAAAGGGCACATTTATTTGATAAGCACCTTGACAGTCATAACACAACCAAGTAACTAATGAAGGACATGTCAATCTCTTGAAAGACATGTAACAGTGCGGGTTTTGGCCCTTTTAGCTACCCTACCCAAGCCCATCGGGTTTGAAAAACCCTACTAGCTACCCGGATTCAAGTCACCAAGTCCACCGGGTTTCTTGTAGGGCGGGGTGGGTTGGGTCAGGTGTTATGCTTATTCGCATGGCTTTTCTCAGAATTGGGGCTTTTCTCAGAAGCTTTCTTCTACTCCTTTTTCTTCTTCTTCCCACCTCCATCACAGCTTCATCTCTGCAATTCATTCTCAACTGATTGCTTGAAGATTGGTGGGCTTGAAGAAGGGTTTTGTCGGTTAGGTGTCGTCGCTTGGATCTCCAATTTCCGATCCTCCATTCTTCTTCTTTGATCTGAAGTCCAAAACCCTAGCTAATCTGAGAGATTAGTTGGCAGTGACCACTAGCGACCACTAGAAGAGAGAGAGAGAGACGACTGAGGAGGCGGTGTGAAAGGGAAGAGAGAGAGAGAGAGAGAGAGAGAGAATTGAGTAACTGAGGGAGTTTGGGAGAGGGAGGCGTGAGAGTTTGAGAGAAAAGAGGGAGATGGAGGCGTAAAGGAAAACTGATGGGGAGGTGGCTGCTGGATTAGAAGGATCTAGGGTTTTTTTTTTTAAAGTTTAAGTATATATGGGTGAGGTGGGTACCCTGGAATTGAAAAAACTATAACCTGTAAGCTGACCCGCCCCACGTGGGTAACCAAAAACTCAACCTGTACCCGCGTTTTTATTAGAGGAAATGGGCGGGTCGGGGCGGATTGGTCGGGTATTTGCCCACCCCTAAAATGTGAGTCAGGGCTTCGGCTTGAAATTAAGACTAGATGTCACAGATCAATATTTGGCAATGTTGTCTTTGAGATCACATATCCAAGTGAAAGCAATACAAGATGATGCAAATACTTTATCCAATAAAAATTCAAGAATTAAATTAAGTTGGAAGCCAAAATGTTACAACTGTTCAGCCACACATACCTTCCCAAATCGACTCCCAGCCTCCAAAAGATCCGTCTTACCCTGATACACATTCAACAATTGAGGAATATCGTCCTGGTATTTGATGACAAACTTTTCCATAAAACTCCTCTCATTAGGTTTTAAGATACTTGACGAGGACAAATCATTCTTGACCAAATCCTTGGTTACTAAAATCTGAAAAACTGAAAACCTAGGCATTATCCTCTTCTCCAAGCTGAAAAAAAGAAAAGCAGGATTAATAGCAATGTTAGCAAATGGCCAACCCATTTTGTTCACAATGAAGTCCATTGCTTTCGTGATCTTCTCTTCCGATGCAAGCATACAATTTGGATGCCTTTTAAATGCTCACACGGCCATGTTCTTTGACCAACCCCACCTCTTATAAAACTCCAACTTCGGTTTACTTATCTTCAATACCACTTGAATTGCCAGGACATATACCGTTTTCAAGGGATTGAATCCCATTTCCATAACCTAGTGGACATGCTTACTGAACGCTTCACAGAGATAATTACTTACCAAGAAAGAAATGGAGGATTGAGGCACTCCATTTCTGACAGACTAACACTCATATAGGTAGGAGTTTCAAATTTATTTTCTTACTCATTGTAGGGTTAATGTGCACGGTAAATGGAGTTACATGGTGTTGACTATCTATGGGGATAATTTTCAAGTTAGGAGGTCGAATTTGTGGGATGGCCTTGCCTTGAGCGCCTCTTCCTTTAAGGATAATAGACCGAATTGGAGAAAGTTTGGACGAAAGCTTTGTTAATATTTTAAGCCTTTAAACCATTTTACAAAAAAGATGGGGTGCTTTACATTGACCAAAAACGTTTTCAGTTGACCAAGTTTCATTTTCCAAACACTAGAAAATATTGAAAACGTTTTACGAAAAATATAAGATGATGAAAGACAATTTGTAATCCCTAAACATTAGAGTATTACCTCTCCCTTGGGACAAGTAAAACTGTAAAACAAAAAGACACTTGATGAATACAATTCTCAAGGGTTTATGAACATTAAAAACTGATTCAATGCATTAAAAACTACTGAATACTAAAAAACACAATCAAGTACGAGGAGTACTCTAGATGAGGTTCCCAATAGATATCAACAACATTTTCTTGCAAAGTTTTTTCTCCATCACTTTTTTGGAAGTATTGTCTCCATCTACATACCAAAATTATTCTGCAAATATAAGGCACACATGGGATAAAGTATATATGGTACTTCATAAAGTGGATAAGGGGGGCAATGTCAATATTTTTGGTGGACGCATGCTAAGGCTAGAATATTGTAAAAGCGAGGTCGGTTCTTGGCATCACATATTTGAGTTCTTGGTTTGTTTGTTTCTCCATTCTCTATCTCTCTCTCTCTCTCTATATATATATATATATCAATAATTTGTCTATATTTTTCTCATATTTTTTTACAAATTCATGAATAGATCAACTATTAGATTTTTGGGTTACCATTGGCTTATATGAGTTCGCATAAGTTCACAAATCTAGTAATTAATTTATAAGATGATATAAGAAAAATATGAACAAAATATTAACACCAATAATTTTTCTTATATATGACAGAAGACTTTTTTTTTGTAATTTTTCTCCTTGAATGCTTTTCACATAATGATACCCTAGTGGATGAAGGCATCTTTATGTTTGAGCTGTTGTTTTCTTCTTTACTTCTCACTGGTTCACTGTTCCGTGCGTTTATTCTTGTCTTTGGGGATGATGTGATGAGTCAATGCAATTTATGACTTAGCAGATGCTTTTGATGATCTTTGGATTTGCATTAACAGTGTACGACTAAGTTACTGATATATCAGAGCTTTTGATGAAAGTTTTTATAATGTTTTCTTCTGCAAATCATCAAGAGGTGAACAATATTGCTTTGGTATATCATATATATCATCAACGAAATCCATATTTCTAAGGATAGCAATCTCAAAAGCAAGCAGCTAATAGATAAGCATTAGTATATATATTGTAATACATGAGGGTAAGAGTACTTATAGTTCCTCTTGAAACTAATTAATATATATAAAGTACTTTTAATACTTAAAAAACTGTACAAACAAAAAAACTAACATGTTTAGTAAAAAATTTCAAATGCGCTTTTTTTTTTTACTTTTTCACTATAAAAAAAAGAGGCTAAACAAAAAACTTAAAAATGAAGCTTTTTTCTAGAACTATTTTTTTGACTTTAAAGTTTCTATTTTCCAACACAATCCCAAATATGCTCTTAGCCAACGATTAATGCTAGTCTTCATACTTATTTTATATCGGCTGAACTGACACGTTTTAAGCATCTCTTGATCCTTTCATTTTTTTTTAAGTGACTGACATGAAAAATTACTTAAAACACATCAAGTTAACAAGTATGATAAATGAATATAAACTTTGGAGCATCTGGTCAGAAGGGGAGAAAGAGGAAGTTGCTTGATAGGATTGTAGGGTTTATCCAATTCGGTGGAATTAACTTTTCTCCCACGGCAAGATTCGCATCCGGCCAGGTCATCAATTCAACAAAACCGAAAGCCAAATGGAAAGAGAAGAAAAAAAAAACAGAGAAAAAAAACAAAAGAAAAAAAGGACAAGTTTTGAAAAGAAAAAGAGAAGATCTGCTCTGATAGCATGAAAATCCATGGAATAGCCGTACAAACCAGAAAAAGAAAGAACCGGCCGGCCCCCGCCACATCATCTATTTTCACACGTTGCATTAATCGGAAAGAAATCATGCTGCAGAGATATTCTGTGTGTTTTCTGATTAGTTTTAGTGCCTGAAACTGTGGACAAATAAAGCTTAATTATGGTGCTCTCTTTTCATCTAAACAACACTAAAAAGAACTTCAAGAGGAGAGAAGATCTAGATTTATATCTTTCTTCCTCCCCTTTCATGGTAGCAGTGCTTAGCGTCTTTTATATAGGCTCCACGAGTCTCTGTTTCTGGCGGGTTGCTTCAGATCTAGTTTGTAGATCTAGATCTAGATCCAGATCCAGATCTAGTCTCTTCAACCTCAGATCTAATCGTTTTCTTCATCCAAGGCACGTTTTCCGAAGGGATGTCTACGATGCCGTGCTTCTCCACTGCTGCTTGTGAGGGGTTTTGTTTTTGTTTTCTGATGTTGTTGTTGCATTGTTTGTTGTTATTGTTGTTTTTATTTTATGGTCCTAGCCGTTGGGTTAAAGACATGAATAATGCTTCTGGCTTTCAGGTCAAGAGGGGAATGGTTTGGGTGTGAGTTTTTTGGTCATACCTGGGAAATGGTTTCCTTTGCACTCGGAAGGAGTCTGCGTTAGCAGATTTGTTCTATAATCTGAAGATCGGGCTGGGATAGCGGATGTTTGACGTTATAGATTGGTTTTTCATTGTAAGATTTGTTATGTTTTCGATTTTTTGACGTGTAATATTTCAGCTTCGGCTATGATTCTGTGATTACAAGAGCCCCTTGACCACTATTAATGAAATCAGATTGATTTTCCCAAAAGAAAAAAAAAAAAAAAATCTTAATTATTAAGACCTCAAAAGCCTAAGTTAATATTATTATATAATATAATAATATAATATAGCTCCTATTGCATCACCAAAATGATGTCACCTCATATATATCATAAAAAAAAAAAAAAAAATCTACATAATTTGCGCGTGCAATAAATAGTTAGTAACCGAAATATATTCCTTATTCAAGAATTAAAGTGAATTTGTTTTAGAATTAAACATTATTATCTCTAATTATTAGAATCTTTTTAATTAATCCTCATGGGTCACATTCGTCTTTGGACATATCGTCACTTACTCACACCACGGAAATTAAAGGTATGCCCTCTTCTTTTTATTCTGTTTGCGTATCATGTCCAAGTTATGCGTATATATATAAAAAGATATTTCACGTAATTTTCAAGCACCATATGTTAGTGCCACGTACTGCAGCCAAGAAAAAGTTCATAATCTAAATGCATGTGTTGGATCAATTCCCATAACTTGCTCAAGATGAAGCAAAGGGCCAGGGCCACCTGCCTAGGGTCACTTTGATTGCAATTTATATTTCAGTGACGGATTTGAGTTGTTTCGAAGTGTCATTTAATCAAACAGTCTAAACTCCTCAATTTTAATTAGTTAATTTCATGTTTAGTTCGTGTCGAATTCATGAGTCGTGTCAAGAATTGCCAACCCTACTTTGAGCATGACATTCATTTTCAAAGGATGAACACACACACACACACACACACACATATATATATATATATATATATATATATATATATATATAAGTGTCTCTGTGTTGGGTTTAAACCGTGTCGATGTATAGGTATAAGGTTATATAGGTCAATCTTAATTCAACCCATTTAATTAAACATTCAAGACTCCTCAATTCTAATATGTTAGTTTTGTATTAAATTTGTATCAAGTTTACAAGTCGTGTTACGAATTGCCAACCCAAATTTGAGCTTGATATTAGTTTTCAAAGGATGAATACACTTGTGTATATATATATATATTCATGATCATACTTCCAAGATAGATTTTAAACCAAAAATTAAGTCAATTAAATTTGGGGAGAGGAGGAGAGGAGGAGAGGATTAGAAAGTATAGATGACAAATTGGTTGCATGGGAATGTCAATGACTTGTTTAATTGTTTAACTGTTGCTTTGGCAAAACCATGTGCAGCAGAATATGCTTTTCTTCTAGTGTGGCAAATCTGCCAACTTTACATCATATTCAACACCCCACGCGTATCCTCCACTAACTGTTCATATCTACTCCAATTCCGTTTCTTAGCTTTCATGGCATTCATTACTTGGACCACATCATCCTCCATAATGATACTTCGTACCCCTAAATCTTGACTAAACTCCGCTACATACAACGCAACCAATGTCTTCGCCGCTACTGATTCTAGAATTGCCAATTTGGTCATGGTTTTGGCTGCAAGTGTACATCCCTCCCTCATGGTCCCGCACAATGATTCCTACATCAATCTGTATTTGAAAATTTGAACAAAATATGTTTCTTATTTACTTAAAACTATCCTTCTCAAAATCTAAGTATCATAGGTGCGGTTAAAACCTTTGAGTACAATATCGATACATACTTTAAATCTCCTCTTATTCTAGTGTTTGTAATATGTGGGGGATTATTGTAATATTTGTTACAAAGATTAATTTTTCAGCCATTAATTTACTATTACTAATTATATTTTTACCTTCGTGTCTTAAAACCCGATTTATGATGAAATGATATTAACTTTTAATTGTTTTTTTTGGTATATATATATATATATATATATATATATATATATTATTAGAGAAAAATAATATATATATATATATTATTTTTCTCTAATAATATATATATATATATTATTTTTCTCTTATTTTTCCTTTGTTTCCAATCTAGAAAGCTATATATTATATTGTTAGCTTTTCTACAAAAATAATATTTTGAAGTCTCTCATTCACTTTGATAATTGGGTTGTTCTATTACTTTTCGTTATTTGGAAGTGCGTCCTTAACGAAGGTAGACGCTATAGTCTAATTCTGGGAAGTTGCGTGTCAAAGGATCCGATCGCACCGAGTTATATACTCCGGGAGACACGAATCTACCTTTAAGGACAACGCTCTTGCGTGATTCTATAGCATTGTGAGATTTTTCCATATTTTACTTTTCATCTCTTGTAATGTATTTATTTTAGGGTAATTGTACAATAAGTTCTTGAGTCAACCCTCTAAAATTTAAAAATTCTTAAGTTTTTTTTTTTTTTTTTTTTTTTTAGAAAATTTACTCCCTGGTTCAATTGAAATGACAATAAAATCTCTACCGTCAAAATTTTTTAACAGTCGTTAGTCCCAACCAAAACGCATCATTTCACCTCTTTAAAATATTAATTTTTTATTAATTTAATTTTAAAATTTAAATCTAATTTTTTTTTTAAAAAAAATGGAGGGGTGGCCAGGGGTGGCGACCTCTATAGAGTGGCCACAAGCCACCCTAGGGGTGGTTTGCCCACCCTTGGGGTGGCTTGCGGCCACCCCCAAGGGATTTGGGGTGGCCTGCGAGCCACCCTAAACCACCCATGGGGTGGCTTGGCCCGCAGGCCACCCCTCCACCCTAGGGATGGCTTGCGCCCACAAGCCACCCTAGGGGTGGTTTGCCCACCCTTGGGATGGCTTGCGGCCACCCTCAAGGGGTTTGGGGTGGCCTGCGAGCCACCCCAAACCACCCATGGGGTGGCTCGCGGCCACCCCAAGGGTGGAGTCGTAGGGCTGTTAAGAGAGCAAAAACTTGTTCAAAAACTTGTTGTGCCAAATGCTACCTAAATTAATAGATAATATTTAGTACGTTTTAACTCGCAAGTGTACAAGATCAAAACAATAGTATAGTGCAGCAAGTACGAGGTCGAACTCACGGAGATTGTGATTTTGTTTAGAATTAATTAAAAATATCAATTTGTCACTCAATTGATATTGTGAAAAAGAAATAAAATATATAAAGATAAAATAAAGGTAAAGGCAGCGCTTTGATATCCATCACTAATTATGCTCAATTAATATAACAATATGCTAATGATCCAATCATATTATGAATACCTAATGTTTGCCAACCTATGGGTATATACTCCTTAAGCTATTGATTTCCCTAAGCAACGAGTTAGGCATAGGTGTATACTCTAACTCTTTTATTTTCTAAAGGATTTAGCATGGTATATACTAAGTTGTTCTTTAGAAAAGCATATGTTCTATGAAAATTGACAAACACATGAGGCCTAGGGCATGGGTGTATACTCCTGGTTCCCCATGTTGATTAACCCAAGAATCGCAGTGTGGATATCTTTTGTTACTTATACTAAACTCAGGACTCGGTCATCCAAATTGATTTAACTAACTAGTCCATACCACATGTATATAATGGCCAGTCACATACATATGAGGAATTCATGAAAATATGAATTAATCAAGTTAAGCGACACAATAAGATTATCACAAAGGTGCCAATATTGAAATATTAAATAAACATAATTAGGGCTTCAATTTAGCCCCCCTTAAGAGTTAGTTACACATAATTAAAATAAAAAGAAAAAGAAAAGGGAAAGAAAGAACCAAAAACCGCTCCTAGAAGTAGCCTCCAATCCTCTCCCCAAAGTTGTCTCCTTCAAATTGTCTATTCAATTGTGAGGCTTAGAGGTCTATTTATAGGGCTTAGGAGAGTCCTAGAAGCCCTAGTAATCCAAGTCCAAATTGGAGTAGGATTTGCTTAGAATTGCGGTCTTAACTTGCAGCGTGATTTTGGCCTTGCGGCGCTCCGAATTGGGAAAATTTTATTTCACAATGATTTGTATCATTTTGAGTTAGCGTTTCAATGCCACTTGAATCACCTCAATCGGATATTTGACTTGAAAGTTATGGTCAAAATACCGAGAGGTATGTAAACTTAACCATGATTAGCTAAGCTTAACCATATCTTCTAGGTCTTCCCAATTTGCCCTTTAAGCTTGGAATTTTTCCAGAAACACTTTCTTTTCTTCCAAACGCCTATAAAACAAAGAAAATACAAAAATGAAGTAAAATGGCCTAATTAACCAAAACCAAAAGATTAAAACATGCAAGTTAAGGGTTAAAAATATGAATATTTTAGCACTTATCATAGCTTGCGGCCACCCCTAGGGGGTTTGGGGTGGCCTGCAAGCCACCCCGGACCACCCAAGGGGTGGCCGCGAGCCACCCCAAGGGTGGAGCCGTAGGGCTGTTATGAGAGTAAGCCGCTTGCAAGCGAGCTCGAATATTAAATGAAGCGTTTTGTGAATATGAATCATGGCTCAAATATGAAATGAAGCTAGCTCGGCTAAGCTCGTGAGCAGCTCGTATAATGCTCGAATTGGTAGTTATTCACATAATTCCTCATATTAATATTAAAAATTGATGATTTTTTTTTTTCTTTTTAATAGCATCATTTTATTATAAAATGATGTGTATCCTCTCTTTTAGAAACCAAGTGCCTTGTTGTATTGACTCGGGCTTCATACTATGCTATCCAGACTAAGCAAATGCTTATATGCAAGCTGGCTTCTTGAACCGTTTAAGAGTACTTGAAGTATAAATTTATAATAAAAAATAAATTAAATTAAATATAAGAGCCAGCTCGTGAACTAGCTCGGCTCGGCTTGACTTATTATGAGCTCGAGCTCAATTTTTTGGTTCATCCTTAAGCTCGAGCTCAAGTAAAATTTAAACAAGCCGAGCCCAAACAAGAAAAGCTCGTTCAAGCTCGGCTTGTTTACACCCCTAGGTGGAGGCGTGGCCTGCGGGCCACCCCAAACCCCCCAAACCACCCCTGGGGTGGCATACGGTAACCCCATAGGGGTTGAGGGGTGGCCAGGGGTGGCAGCGCGCCACCCTTGGCCACCCTCCATTTTTTTTTTTTTTAAAAAATTTTTAGATTTAAATTTTAAAATTAAATTCATAAAAGATTAATATTTTAATGAGGTGAAATAGTGCGTTTTGGTTGGGGCTAACGGCTGCTAAAAAATTTTAATGATAGGAATTTTATTGACATTTCGATTGATTCTGAGAGTAAATTGTCGAAAAAAAAAAAAAAAAAAAAGCTTAAGGATTTTTAAATTTTTGAAGGTTGACACAGGGACTTATAATATAATTACCCTTTATTTTATTATTAATTTTCATATTAGTATTATTTTATTTCAATAAAAATTTTGTGCACTATTCAAAATTATTTCCAACAGATCTCAAGTTCTGAACCCATCCCTAGCATTCGAAGTGAGCAGCGCACGCAAAAGAAGCAACATAGTTATCGTATAATAGGAGAGGTACCGGTCTGTAGGGGGTGATCGCAATTTGCAGGTCCAAGTGACGTCCAGCCGTGCACCGTCTAAGGGATAGGGCAAAGCAGGGGAGTCGGCAAACCAGTCTCTCTTTGTAAAGTTTTAACTCTCGTAATTGGTCTAATGAAGGTTGACTAGAAGGTAAATTTGTCACATGCATAGGGCCTTCAGCCCAGTGTCTTGAGCATATAGCATCAATCACATTAGGTGCCTTAAGCTAAAGATATTCTTATCATATAAAATCACATTGTAGTTAAGCTAAGACATCCTATAATACTAGAAAGATTGTAAGCAAGAACCAAAACCATAAAAAATTAAATACATAAATAAATTACTCATGTCCATTATAACAAGGAGACCCCTATTTTACTTCTTTATTTATGTTCTAAAAGATATATATATTTTATTTGGCACCGGGTATCCGGAGCTTCGGCAAAGAGTTTGCCACAAGTGTACCTCGATTAATTCAAGGGGTGAACCCCTAGTCCGATGACCCCAAAAATCAGTTTGCACTAAGTGGGTTTCAAACTTAAGACCTTGAGAAACATACTCAAAGTCTCAGGTTGTCCAACCACTGACCACCGAGCATACTCAAAGTCCCAAAATATGACTACGTGAGGAGGGCTGGGCACAGGTCGGTTCGAGCGTGTAATGGGTGGTTTGTAAAGGAAATGAAATTGAATAAGTAGACCACTTCGAGGGGGTCTTGTCCTCCGCACTTTGCTTTTGGTTTCAAATTAAATGCTCTTCTAATTCACCAAGGCAATTAAATAAGAGTTACAATAACTGACCTATTACACCACTGTAGTAATTGACCCAATAGTAACAGACCCATTACAATACTGAATTATTACAATTAAAACAGAAACATAACTGGCAGTAGCCCAAAGGGCACATTTATTTGATAAGCACCTTAACAGTCATAACATAACCAAGTAACTGATGAAGGACACATGGATCTCTTGAAAGACACATAACAATACCCCCTTCTCAGAAGACCTTGCCCACAAGGTCTGGGTATCTCGAAGGCAGTTGCTCCAGCTCCTCCCACATTGCATCTTCCTCCACTATTCCTTCCCAGTGCAGCAAAATTTTCATTGTAGCTTTATTCCCCCTTTTCTTGAGCCTTCTTGCGAGAACCTTCATAGGTATTGGTTGTAGAGTTCCGTCGGGCTAAGTGGGTGGTAAGAGGGGATTTGGGTTTACTTTGGAACCCACTTTTTTCTTTAATATGGAGATATGAAACACAAGATGAAGATGAGTGCCCTCCGGTAAATTGAGCTTATACGCGACAACACCAATGCGTTGAGCTATTTGAAAGGGCCCAAAGTACCGAGGTGAGAGTTTAAGGTTTTGCCAAGTTGCTACTGAAATTTGACGGTAAGGTTTGAGCCATAGATAAACGCAATCTCCTACCGCAAATTCTCTGTCTCTGCGTTTTCTATCAACGAATTTCTTCATCCTCTCTTGGGCTTCCATTAAATTATCCTTCAACATCTGCAAGATTTGGTCTTGTTCCTTGAGTGTTTCTTCCACAACACCCACCTTAGTCGTTCCTTCACAAATGGGAGAAGCTTTGGGGGAGGGTATCCATAGAGAGCTTCAAAAGGGGATAGCTTGGTAGATGAGTGGACAGAAGTATTGTAAGACCATTTTGCAAGTGGAAGCCATTGTGACCAATCTTTGGGTTTTTCTCCTGTGAAGCTGCGTAGGTAATTCTCAATTCCCTTATTCATTATTTTGGTCTGACCATCAGTTTGGAGATGGTATGCTGAGCTCATAGCCAATTTGATACCCTGCAACTTGAACAATTCTCTCTAGAATTGGCTTGTAAATACCGGGTCCCTGTCACTAATGATTGTCTCTGGCATTCCATGCAGCTTAAAGACCTGATTGAGAAATTGAGTAGCCACTAAACTTGCAGTGTAAGGGTGGCTTAGAGGAATAAGATGGATATATTTGGAAAGTCTATCCACTACAAACATAATCACACTGAACCCATACGAGATTGGAAGTCCCTCAACAAAATCCATATGTTGTGCCAAATATCCATCTAAATTAATAGGCAAATACTTAGTACGTTTTACTCGCAAGTGCAGAAGATCAAACGATAGTATAGTGCAGCAAGTACGAGATCGATCCCACGGAGATTGTTGATTTTGTTTTAGAATTGATAAAAATATCAAATTGTCACTAAATTGATATTATGAAAAAAGAAATAAAAATATATAAAGATAAATGAAAAGCTAAAGGTAGGGCTTTGATATCCACCACTAATCATACTTAGATAATATAATAATATGCCAATAATCCAATCATATTATGAATTCTTAATGTTTGTTAAGCTAAAGGTATGGATGTTTACTTCTTAAGCTATTGATTTCCCTAAGCAACGAATTAGGTATGGGTGTCTACTTTAATTCTTTTCTTTCTTAAAGGATTTAGCATGGGCGTCTACTAAGTTGTTCTTTAAGAAAGCATAAATCTGTGGAAATCGACAAACACATGACGCCTAGGGCATGGGTGTCTACTCCCGGTTCCCTATGTTGATTAACTCAAGAACCTGATGTAAATTTCTTTTGTTACTCTTATTAAACCCAGGACTCGATCATCCAAATTGATTTAATTATCTAGTCCATACCACATGCATATGTTGATCAGACAAACACATATGAGGAATTCAAGAAAATAGGAATTAATCAGGTTAAGCAACACAATATGATTATCACAAAAGTGCCAATATTGAAATATTAAATAAACATAATTATGACTTAAATCTATCACTCCTAAAGAGTTAGTTACACATAATGAAAATAAAACTAAAAAGAAAAAGGAAAGAAAGAACGGAAAATTGCTTCTAGATGTAGCCTCCAAATTCCTCCCCCAAGGTTGTGTCTATTTCAGGATAATTATTCTCAAGGTTTAGAGGTCTATTTATAGGGCTTTAGAAGTCCTTGTTACACTAGTAAACCTAGAAAAATTCATAGGGTTTTAGTCATATTACAAGAAGGAATTGGAAAATCCTAATATGGAAGGAAGGTGAGTCTGGCTGCCTCTGATGTGTCTCCAGTGCACGGGTGCGCTCGATCGCAACCCGTGTGCGCTCGATCGCACGTCTACGATCGAGACTCTTTTATTGTGCGCACAATCACACATGGCTGCACTCACTACTTGTCTTCTCTGGTAGTGCGCCTGATCGTAGGTTCCCTGTGCTCGATCGCACTACCAGGAACTTAAACTTTTCCCAAATTCTCTCTTTTAGTCCAAATCTTTCAGATTTATTTCTTCTCTCCCAAAAGCCTACAAAAGCATGGAAAACACATAAAAGAACTAAAATAGCACAAATTAACCATACTTAACGAATTAACACATATAAGTTTAATGGCTAAAATATGAATATTTTGGCACTTAACACACCCCTAAACTTACATATTGCAAGTCCCTTAGCAATGCAAAACTAAAAACAAAAAAAAAAGATAAATCCATCTTTCGTGGATGTACGATTGCATTTATTATATACAACAAGCCTTTTAAATCCCTAGGAATTTCCTAGAGGACGAGTGAAGTCTCGTGAGGGTTTTCCAGGAATGTTACCCACAAACATCATGCAAGAGTTCATGTTATCCAAAAATCAGGTATCACTCAAAACCATGATTTTTCACTCATTAGCAAGCTTAAAAAGATAAACTCCATCTTTACAATGAATTGGAGTTTTAAAATTTAATCACTTACAAAAAACATGTTAAGGCATCGCAAGTTCGAAAACAGTGTAAAGTGAACTAGCACATAAATATGAAGTTCGAAAACAGGCATCACAAGTTGCGATCAATCAGTTGGTCTGGGGTGGCCGAAGCCACCTCATAGCCCAACGGGGTGGTCCGGCCACCCCCTAGGGCCAAACGATTTTTTTGTTTTTTTTTTTAGTTTGGCCGTTGGGGTGGCTTCGGCCACCCCAGGCCAACAGGGGTGGTGGGGCCACCCCCTATGGGCTGGCTGGCCACCCTTAGTTTTTTTTTTTAAATTTTTAAAATTTTTTTTTTAAAATTTTTTTTTAAATCTAAAATAATATTTTATTATTATTTTTGGTTAGTGAACATGTGTCCTATTTATTGCTTTAGGATTTTTAAGAAGAAATCATAGCCATGAACTGAATATTCTCCAGTCCAAAATGGATTGGAGAGGATCCTATTTTGAAGGGGAGAGAGGATGGATTTGAAGAGAGGTGGTAATTATTTGAAATTTTTTTTTCTTTAAACTAGATTGGAGGAAATTCCTTTATCCTAGTTTATTAAGTTGATATGAGTTTATTATCATCAATGGATCCATTGCCTACTATTTATTACTTTTTAGGTATTGCTTTATTCATTTGGGTTTTGTTGTTGGGTTCTCACCCTGTTATGGTTGTATGATCCATTGTAACCCCTTTTCTCCGTTAATGAATAGAAAAAAAAAAAGAAAAAAAAAAAGAAGAAGTTGTTGATGTGTCCAATAATGCATCTGATTCTCTCAAGTATTTTTCAAAATGCATCTAAAACTAAATGTATTTTAGACATATGTCAACAATTAATAGGCATGTCAACTCGGTCCGGTTTCCCGGTTTTTGGACAAAACCAGGGACTGGAATCGGGGTACCCCGGTTCTTGGTTTTAGGCAACTGGAACAGGAAATCGGGTCCCGGTTAACTGGGGTCCAAGTAACCGGCCGGTTCCGGTTTTACCTGTTCCGATAACCAATTTTTGAAGAACAATGTTTGTCATGACCCACAGTCACCTTCTTTGGCAACTTTCTCGTCGGACCCAGCCACAAAAACCTTACATCTCAATCCAAGAACATCCTCTTCTCCAAACAAGAGCAATCTTGTTTTTCCATTGTTACAAACACTCAAGAAAACATCCAAACTAAAACTCAAACTCCTCTATGAAATCAAATTAGAAAATTAACAACCTAAACTCCACCATTCGGCCATGGCAGAGAACACCCTAGCAAAACCCAGAAAATTAACAACCCAAAACTCATCTCCCTCAGCAAAACCCAGAAAACCCACAACCCAAAACTCCTCTCCGTTGGCAAAACCTAGCAAAACTCCTCTCCCTCAGCAAAATCAATGCCAATACATATATGTATTATGTATGGACAAAAAGACAGAGAGAGAGAGATAGAGAGACAAAAAGAGAAAGAGACAGAGTGTGTGTGTGTGTGTGTGTGTGTGTTAGAGAGCGGCGGATGGGTAAGAAAGAAGAGAGGCGTGAACTGTGAAGTGAACCCTAAGGGGCTAAATGGCTAAAAACAAAATATATATATATATATATATATATATATATATTGAAATATATTATTTTATATATATAATTATATATGCACCCGGTTCCGGTTTTTACCGGGTGCCAAAAATCGGGACCGGAACCGGGGTCCTGGTTTTTTGTAAATATTTGAAGCCTTTAAACCATTTTACAAAAAAGATGGGGTGCTTTACATTGACCAAAAACGTTTTCCAGTTGACCAAGTTTAATTTTCCAAACACTAGAATATACTGAAAACGTTTTACGAAAAATATATGATGATGAAAGACAATTTGTACCCCTAAACATTAGAGTATTACATCTCCCTTGGACAAGTAAAACTGTAAAACAAAAAGACACTAAATGAATACAATTCTCAAAGGTTTATGAACATTAAAAACTGCTGAATACTAAAAAAAACACAATCAAGTACGAGGAGTACTGTAGATGAGGCTCCCAATAGATATCAACAACATTTTATTTCAAAGTTTTTTCTCCATCACTTTTTTGGAAGTATTGTCTCCATCTACGTACCAAAATTATTCTGCAAATTAATATAAGGCACACATGGGATAAAGTATATATGGTACTTCATAAAGTGGATAAGGGGGGCAATGTCAATATTTTTGGTGGACGCATGCTAAGGCTAGAATATTGTAAAAGCGAGGTCGGTTCTTGGCATCACATATTTGAGTTCTTGGTTTGTTTGTTTCTCCTTTCTCTATATCTCTCTCTCTCTCTCTCTCTCTCTCTCTGTGTGTGTATATATATAAATAATTTGCCTATATTTTTCTCAAATCAACTATTTGATTTGTGGGGTTTTACTATTGGTTTATATGGGGTCCACATAAGTTTCCAAATCTAATGATTAATTTGTAAGATGATATGAGAAAAATATAAACAAAATATTAACACCAATAATTTTTCTTATATATGCCAGAAGACTGCTTTTTTGTAACTTTTCTCCTTGAATGCTTTTCACATAATTATACCCTGGTGGATGAAGGCATCTTTGTGCTTGAGCTGTTGTTTTCTTCTTTACTCCTCACTGGTTCACTGTTCCGTACGTTTATTCTTGTCTTTGGGGATGATGCGATGAGTCAATGCAATATATGATTTAATAGAGGCTTTTGATGATCTGTGGATTTGCATTAATAGTGTACGACTAAGTTACTGATATATCAGAGCAGTTGATGAAAGTTTTTATAATGTTTTCTTCTGCAAATCATCAAGAGTCAATGCAGTGTATGATTGAACAGATGGTTTTGATGATCTGTGGATTTGCATTAACAGTGTACGACTAAGTTACGGATATCAGAGCATTTGATGAAAGTTTTTATAATGTTTTCTTCTGCAAATCATCAAGAGGGTGAACATTGCTTGGGTATATCATATATATCATCAAGGAAATCCATATTTCTACGGATAGGAATCTCAAAAGCAAGAAGCTAATAGATAGGCATTAGTATATATATTGTAATACATGAGGGTAAGAGTACTTATAGTTCCTCTTGAACGTAGTTCTACTCATACAAAATATATAGAAAATTAATGCTATTTAGTAGATGACTATCAGTTGTATGGTAATCGTATAGTAGTCTACTAAATAGTGTTTCTTTAGATAAAAAGTTAAGAGGCTCTATAGACTACCATTTATCAAAAACTTTATGATTTCAAAAACACCACTTATTGTAGCTGCTTAATTAGCATTAGCACGATGCATGCAGAAATCAGTTCCGGCCACCATTCTAAATCCATATGGCTCTGGCACTTATGAGTAATGGGACAAGCTCATTCCTCAGGTGGAGGCTGTTGACCTCTTTGTTTCCACCAATGAACTGCTGCCCTATGAACACAGCTGGCGTGCTTTGTTGACATCCTGGCAACTGCAACAGCGCCCGTTCGATTTGCCGTCCATTTGAAACCTGATCGAGCTTGTAAACAATAGGGTTTGCCCCGAAGTTACGAATGAGTGACTCGACAGTGTGGCTCATGCAGCAAGAGCTCTTGCTGAAGATCACCACTGGCTTGCCAGCCACCAAATCCATGATCCCAGCACCAGCCATTGTATGTTATGAAGGTTTTAAAATTGAAAGGTTTTTTTTGAAATGTGAGCTAGTGTGTTGTTAAGAAGCAATATCTGTGAAGTGAGTTGAAGGCTTTGCTGTGAGGAGCTTCTACTGCAATGAATGTCTATTTATAGAACCTGGTCTAGTGTGGTTAGGATTGGAATGTGTTAAAGATAGAATAAAATGTACAAAAAGATATGGGATTCCCAAATGACCTGCCCTTTATGATTACTTGATGATGACAGAAGTTGGCTTTTCGCACATTGTATTATATAACAAGTTGCATATATAGTAGCATGTAAATGTATCCAACCATCATATTGGTTACGTCAAGGTTAATTTGTCATGGAATGACAAGTTGTATATCAGAATATTAACATGAATTAGAAAAAAAAAAAAAAAAAAAAAAAAGAAGAATATTAACATGCAAAATGTGGCCAACTGTGGGGAATTGTTGTACATTCCTGATCAATGCCAAACTTCTCCTTTAAACTAATTAATATATATAAAATACTTTTAATATCTAAAAAGTTGTTCAAACAAAAACCTAACATGTTTAGTAAAAAAATTTAAAAGCACTTTTTTGACTTTTTCACTCTAAAATTTTTTTTTAAAAAAAAAAGCACTTAAAATGAAGCTTTTTTCTAGAACTATCCTTTTGACTTTAAATTCTCTATTTCACAACACAATTCTAAACATGCTCTTAGCCAACGATTAATGTTACTTGTTGTGCATACACTTGTGAGGTTTCTGTGCCACATTGGGAAAATATAAAGAATAAGAGTGGTTAATAAAGTGGACCCAAGCCCATTAGCCTAGGCTTTTGGGCAAGAAGTGGTGTCCTAATGTGTATATTAATTTACTTTTGTTTGACTCCCATGGTGTTTATCTCCTTAACACTACTCTTTATACTTATTTCACATTGGCTGAACTAACACGTTTTAAGAGGTTCTTTTTTTTTTTTTTAAGTGACTAACATGAAAAATCGCTTAAAACACATCAAGTTAGCTAGTGTGATAAATGAATATAATTAACTATATATGTTAGGGCCCTTAATTAGCTAGTTCATTTTAGTAAGTTGAACTTTTTTCTTTGTTGTTTTCTTTTCTAATTTTTCTTATAAAAAAATAAAAATAAAAACATCATAGAACCTCTCTCTCTCTCTCTCTCTTCATCCACTTTGGAGCATCTGGTCAGATGGAGAAAGGAAGTTGCTTGGTAGGATTGTAGGCCTAGGGTTTATCCAATTCGGTGGAATTAACTTTTCTCCCACGGAAAGATTCGCATCCGGCCAGATCACCAATTCAACAGAACCGAAAGCCAAATGGAAAGACAAGAAAAAAAAAAAGGACAAGTTTTGAAAAGAAAAAGAGAAGGTAAGATCTGCTCTGATAGCATGAAAATCCATGGAATAGCCGTACAAACAAGAAATCATGCTCCTAATTGCATCACCAAAATGATGTCAGCTTACATATATCATAAAAAAAATTCTGCATAATTTGCTCGTGCAAGAAATAGTTAGTAACCGAAATATATTCTATATTCAATAATTAAACATTATCTCTAATAATTAGAATCTTTTTAATTAATCCTCATGGGGTCACTTTCGTCAATGGACATATATATAGTCACTTACTCACATCATGGAAATGAAAGATATGCCCTCTTCTTTTTATTCTGTTTGCTTATCATGTCCAAGTTATGCGTATATATATATATATATAAAGCTATTTCACGTAATTTTCAAGCACCATATACTGCCACGTAGTGCAGCCAAGAAAAAGTTCATTATCTAATTAATGCATGTGTTGGCTCAATTCGCATAACTGGCTCAAGATGAAGCAAATGGCCAGGGCCACCTGCCTAGGGTCACTTTAATAGCATGCAATTTATGTTTGAGTTGTATGAGACATGGATGGATGTTATTTAATTAAACAGTCTAAATTTCTCAATTTTAATCTATAGATTTTGTGTTTAGTTTATGTCAGATTCATGAATCGTGTCTAGAATTGTCAACTCTACTTTGAGCATGTCATTCATTTTAAAATGATGAATATATATATATATATATATATATAAGGTTATATACGTCAATCTCAATTCAATTCATTTAATTAAACGGTTCAAACTCTTCAATTTTAATCTATTAATTTCATGTCAGGTTTATGAGTCGTGTCACGAATTGCCAACCATACTTTGAGCTTGATATTCATTTTCAAAGGATGAATACACTTAAATATATGTTCACTTATTGATCTACTTCTAAGATAGATTTTAAACCAAAACCTGAGTCAATTAAATTTAGGGAGAGGAGGAGAGGATTAAAAAGTATAGATGACAAATTGGTTGCATGGGAATGTCAACTATGGTGGATCGATGTCTAGAACTAGAATACGGCGACAGTTCCTGGCATCACACATATATGCTTGGTTAAATTAAGGTTCTCAGCCGCAGTTTGCACAATTTCCTCTCACTTTTTTTCCTTTTTTTTTTCTTCAAAAAAATACGGCGACAGTTCCTGGCATGACACATATATGCTTGGTTAGATTAAGGTTCTCAGCCGCAGTTTTCACAATTTCCCCTCTTTTTTTTTTTTTAAAAAAAAAAAAAAAAAATTATCCTTCATTCATAATCATCATGGAATTAAAGCTTTTTCCCTAAGAAAACAATGTCTCAAATATAATTGGTAATCTCTTCTATCCAAACTTTATCCATAACTTGTTTAATTGTTTAGCTGTTGCTTTGGCAAAACCATGTGCCGCAGAATTTGCTTTTCTTCTAGTGTGGCAAATTTGCCAACTTTGCATCATATTCAACACCTCACGCGTATCCTCCACTAACTATTCATATGTACTCCAATTCCGTTCCCTAGCTTTCACAGCATTCACTACTTGGACCACATCATCCTCCATAATGATACTTTGTAGCCCCAAATATTGACTAAACTCCACTACATACAACTCAACCAACGTCTTTAAGTGTACATCCCTCCCTCGTGGTCCCGTACAATGATTCCTACATCAATCTGTATTTGAAAACTTGAACAAAATATGTTTATTATCTGCTTAAAACTATTCTTCTCAAAATCTAAGCATCCCCCATATTTCCATCTAGAAGCCATCAATACATCTGCAAGACAAGAAGAATTTCAATGTCAGAGGATTCCACAGGTTCATGCAGGCATCTATCTATACGAGCTGTTGTTTTCTTCTTTACACTACAACAAAATTCTCTTTTCCATTATTTTCTTGTGCATTTGTATGAACTGAACATCCTTGGGTACCCAGTGCAAAACGTGCTTCCATAGTTTGTGCCAATTCTGTGGCTGTGCTGTAAGAAATTTCATTTAAAGTATGTCCTTTTATGTCACATATATTATTGTAATTATAAAATTACTGTGTTCAATAATTTATTCCAATTAAAGCTTATCGTGTAAATCAAATATTCTGAATTAAATTACTGATTTAATTCTTGTGGAACAAGTATTTGATTCCAATCAAATATTCTGAATTAAATTACTGATTTAATTCTTGTCGAACAAGTATTTGATTTCAATCAAATATTCTGAATTAAAGCACTGATTTAATTCTTGTGGAACAAGTATTTGATTTCATTAAAGATTTTATTTTTGTGGAATCAATTAGCTCTATTGATTTGATTTTTATTCATTGATGGGAGGAATAATTAAGGTAACAGCTCTAATTGAGGGTCCCCTGACCTACCTATAAATAAGGCTTGTGTATTCCATCAATTGGCACTCACTGGTAGGCATAGGTCAGAAGAACCTCTCAATATTTTGTTTTCCAGATTTGTTGCTGTGAAACTGTTCTTCAATTGGCTTGAGCAAAAGCATGGCTAGAGGTATTTATATAATTATTCATTCCGCTGCTAATTTTACTATCAATTAGCATTTAATTATATATTGAATTCTTACATGTGGTATCAGAGCCTTCTTTAGGCTATATTTGCTCAGCATATAGTTGTGTTTGCATTCGGTGAATATTGTGATTCTATAAATGCTATATGGTTTGAAAATATTCACGGAATCACTGTTTGGTTAATTGGATGTTTGAATCATTGATTCTTTTGTATTTATATTAACATTGATGTGCCATAAACTCGCCACTGTATAGACTGCACCGTAAACCAACTTTGAAGTCGTGGTTGGGTAGATGGAACAGTGGTGGCCGAATCTCAGGCCAGCGGCGAGCTCCGGTGACTGGGCACTCTGGCTGGAACGCCTATTTCCTCTGCCATCAGCGGCGTTTTGCCACGTTCAGTGACGAGCAGACCATCGTTGGGTCGCCCATAAAGAACAGCAGGGGCAGCCCGTATGGGCTGCCTATGAGCTGGTTGGGCGGCGGCCCCTTGCCGTTGACAGTGGTCGTTTGGCCGTTTGAGCGTCGGCTCTTGGTGGCCGGCGCATGAGGAAGGCGGCGACGGTGAGGCATGAGGAAGAAGAAGAAAGGGGCGGCGGCTAGTTTTTGGGGTAATTCCGGGTTGGGAGTTAAGGATTCGGGTAGGGTTTCTAACCTATAAAGAACCGGGTCAAGTGCTCTTGGGCCACTGGGTATGGGTTCATTTTAACCCAAGCCCAATTCAGTTAAAAAAAAAAAAAAAAAAAAAAAAACTGAATGGGCTATCAGGTTGGGCTTCCTTATTGGGTCAGCCTTTGGTTTCTATATTGGGTTGGCCCAATTGTCAATTAGCATTTAATTATATATTGAATTCTTACATGTGGTATCAGAGCCTTCTCTAGGCTATATTTGCTCAGCATATAGTTGTGTTTGCATTCGGTGAATATTGTGATTCTATAAATGCTATATGGTTTGAAAATATTCACGGAATCACTGTTTGGTTAATTGGATGTTTGAATCATTGATTCTTTTGTATTTATATTAACATTGCTGTGCCATAAACTCGCCACTGTATGGACTGCACCGTAAACCAACTTTGAAGCCGTGGTTGGGTAGATGGAACGGTGGTGGCCGAATCTCAGGCCAGCGGCGAGCTCCGGTGACTGGGCACTCTGGCTGGAACGCCTATTTCCTCTGCCATCAGCGGCGTTTTGCCGCGTTCAGTGACGAGCAGACCATCGTTGGGTCGCCCATAAAGAACAGCAGGGGCAGCCCGTATGGGCTGCCTATGAGCTGGTTGGGCGGCGGCCCCTTGTCGTTGACAGTGGTCGTTTGGCCGTTTGAGCGTCGGCTCTTGGTGGCTGGCGCATGAGGAAGGCGGCGGCGGTGAGGCATGAGGAAGAAGAAGAAAGGGGCGGCGGCTAGTTTTTGGGGTAATTCCGGGTTGGGAGTTAAGGATTCGGGTAGGGTTTCTAACCCATAAAGAACCGGGTCAAGTGCTCTTGGGCCACTAGGTATGGGTTCATTTTAACCCAAGCCCAATTCAGTTAAAAAAAAAAAAAAACTTGGTTTATTAAGTGGGCTAACCCGATTGGGCCAACCTAATACAGAAACCAAAGGCTGACCCAATAAGGAAGCCCAACCCGATAGCCCATTCAGTTTTTTTTTTTTTTTTTTTTTTTTTTTTTAAATAAAAGGGCTCATTGGGTTTAGAACTTGGGCTCTTGAGGGATAAAGGCCTAAGGTCACTTCAAGACCATTAGGCTATTCAGTTTATGATGCTTTAATATTACATTTTTATTCATCTTATGATTTAAATTGTTCAGTATTAAATTATTGTTTCTTTAATGCATGAACTTAAGGATATATTTATTCTTTTAATTGTTTAAATATAAATTATTTGATGTCTGGACCTGAGAATAATTAACTAAGCCTCATGTGTTGGTGAATGTTTATGGTACTATCCAAAATTGCAATCGGAAAGCTCTGGCAAGGTAAGTCTTGGGACTTAAGTGTGCCGTTGTGCACCCCCTCACTTATCTGGGACACTATCCGGTTGTACTTTGGAAAAATACTGTTTATCCACTAACATGATGGTTTTGTCTTTTATTCTTGGGAACTTTATTTGTGGCATCTATACAGTTATTTGATGTTAATAAAGTAGTGATTATCATAATAATTTTGGGAGAGCCACAGCATCCCGATTTTATAATGATAATTGCATCAAGATCATATATGTGAACTTCATAAGGGAAATTAACATCCTGTTGTAATTAATTCATAAATTTAATTACTAATCCCCACAGGAACATTATTCTTTTTATGATTTAATTAGAATAAGATAATAAATTTAACTTTAAAAATAAAATTTCTCATAGGCCCACAAGTACGGAGAATTTTATTTATTAATGTTAAATTTATTAGTCCTATTAAAGAGTAAATTTCATGCGTGATGCAACCTTTGCCCACAGGTAGGTTGAAATTTACTATTAAATTAGCATTGGTTAATTTAAATAAATTCGATGTTAATGAAGTCGTAATTATCATAATAATTTTTGGGAGAGCCACAGCATCTCGATTTTATAATGATAATTGCATCAAGATTATATATATGAACTTCATAAAGAAAATTAATATCGTGTTGTAATTAATTCATAAATTTAATTTGCCAATCCCCACAAGGACGTTTTTATTTTTATGAGTAAATTAGAATAAGATAGTAAATTTAACATTGAAAATAAAATTTCTCTTAGGCCCACAGGTACGGAAAATTTTATTTATTAATGCTAAATTTATTAGTCTTATTAATAAAGAGTAAATTTCATGCGTGATGCACCTTTGCCCACAGGTAGGTTGAAATTTACTATTAAATTAACATTGGTTAATTTAAATAAAGTTATTTCATAGCATTAAAGTATATAATTTTTCTTGGTTACTGGATGTATTCCTACTGCTTTAATTATTAGTATTTTATGTTCCAATAATTCCTAGTGGTAATTTTTCCTGACTGAAAAGAAAAATGTGTTTTTCACTTTGGGGTGTTTGGAGACTGAATTGGCGTTTCGTGTGGACGAATCACCTTCTCCCACGGAATCAAGTACGCCACATGAGATTATTAAACATGAACGATTGTAGTGATTTAAATCGCTTAAGTTTCAACGTTCATGAAATCTCATATCAAGGAAAGCATTAGGGTTTTATTCCTTAGTGTTTTAGGGCCAAAGAAAGGTCATTGAGGAACATTTAGTGAGTTCCAATAAGGCTTTGGCCTACACCCTAATAGAAAAGCTTTAAAGTAAAACCTTTTACAGTTTCAAAATGTGCTTGAGCACATTATGGAAATGAAGGACATAACAGCTCATTATAAAGTCCCTAAAGGTTGAGTTTTTGAGTCATTATGGTCAATTTTATTCTCTCATCTAAATATGATATTTTTTCAAATATCTTGTGGCACACATAAAGATAACTGATCAATTAAGGAACTTCTGATCATGTGTGTTCAAGAAGAAGAGAGATTAAGACATGAGAATCCAGAAAGTTATTCATGTTAAGGGAAAGACCTTTATAGGCAATCATGTCCAATAGTTGATGAATGAAAACAAGGTGCCAACAAAGTGTTATGGCAATTAAGATACTTGTTTCTCTCACACTAAGGAAAATTATGGGCATATAAAGAATGATTGCATAAAGTATCATAAATGACTTGAAATAAAGGTAATTTCATATACCTAGTGTGTCATGAATCTCTTTTATTGACTCTCCTAAGGACTATGTGGATTGAATTTGGTTTAGCGGTCCACGTTGTCAACATAATGCAGGGTTTTCTAAATAATACTTGTTTACAATTGGAGGTTGTTGGGATCTATAGATTAATTTTAAAAAATTCAGTTATGTCATTTTGACCTTAATAATGTTTTTATATATTCCACAATTCTTTTAGAAATTTAATTTCTATTTTAGTTTGTTAAAATCAAGTTTGAATATTGTTAAAATTTTTGGGTGGAATATTAAATTAATGGTCTATTTAAAATTGATCTAGATCCCAATTTTTGGGAAAATTAATCCCTGCATATAAATGTCGACATAAAGCAGAGTCTTATGAATGAGAAAATCCTTTATGTTATGGCATTGGAGATTGGAATATATCTCTATAAATAATAAAAAGGTCGATAAATGATAGAGTTTTTACGACTCTTGAAATTTACTACATTTAGTATTTATGTGGACTGCATTAAGGAAAAGCAGACCAACTATACCACTAAAGGTGCCAACAAAAGGATTTTTGAAATTTTTGAGATCATGTACAAGTGTAACTTTTTCCATACTTCTTGCCTAAATGGTTATAGATATCCTATCTCTTTCGGTAATAACCATATAAGGTTTATGTATCTCTATCTTCTAAATCATAAGGTTTAAGCATTAATGCTTCCAGTACCTATGATTTAGAAGATAGAGAAACAAAACAAAAGAAAATCAAGATCGTAAAATCTGATAGAGGCAGATAGTATTATGGTAGGTACACGAAAAGGGGATATGAAAGGTAATGTTCTATTCTCCTAATGGAGTGAAGCCTTGAAAACTGCTGTGTATACATTTAACTCGATTCCATTCAGAGTTGTCCATAAGACACCTAAATTAAGGAATGAATGGAACCAAGTTCAAATTGTTTACACATATGGGGTTGTCTTGCTATAGTGAGGATTTATAATCCACACCTAAGGTAATTAGCTTTAAGGACAACTAGCGGAATTTTATAGGTTATACAGTAAACTCCAAGGGGTTTAGGCTTTACTGTTCTTCATTTAGTCCTAGAATTGTTGAGTCTAATATTCAAAATTTATAGAGAACGCTGAACTTAGTAGGAGTGCTTATTCTCAAGGGATTGAATTTGAGGAAGCACAAGAGTTGACTAAAGCCCCTTCACATGAAGGGTGTTTGATTGTGCTTAAGAAAATTTAAATTGATTATCTTTAAGCACAATCGGTTTCAGAACAGTCAACTCATAAGGAGCAAGTTCAGAATGAACCTACTCAGACTTTGTCAAAAGTAAATGAAGTAGGATTAAGAAGATTCTCTAGAATAAGGCGACCAACAATCTCTAGTGATTATGTTGTATACTTCCAGGAGTCTGATTTTTATGTCGGACCTAAAGACGATCCAAAATTTGTTTTCACATCTTTTTGGGTGGAGATAACTTCACATTGTGTTTCAAAGCCATGAAGGAGGAGATGAAATCTTTGGCTAAAATTCAAGTCTGCAATTTTGTTGACTTACCAAAGAGAGTTGTAGCCATAGGCTGCAAATGGGTTTATAAAACCTAAAAAGATGCTTCCGGGTAATGTTGAACGATATAAAGTTAGACTTGTAGCCACTGATCTTACTCAAAAGAAAGGTATTGATTATCATGGTATGAGTAGCTCATTTTGGTTTAGAGCTATATCAAAAGGATGTGAAAAACAATTTTCCTGAATAAGGATCTTAAGGAAGGAGTGTACATAAGACAACTTAAGGGGTTTTATTAATAACAGTCAGAAAGCTTGCAAATTAAGGATATTTATTAATGGACTAAGATAGGCCTCTCACTAGTGGTATATAACACAAGGTTGTTACCTCATATAGGTTTATTGAGAACCTTGTTAATCATTGAATATACCTTAAGGTCAGTGGGAGTAAAGTTACATTTCTTTTAGTCCTGTATATAGATAATATTTTGCTTGCAAGCATTAATTTAGGTTTGCTACATAAAGTTCCTCTCACTAAAGTTTTGGGAGAGATTCAGAATGAAGAACTATGAATCTTCAGTAGCACCTATTATTAAAGGGGATAATGTCCCAAAATGTATTGGAACAAAGGCAAATGAAAAATATTCCATATGTATGCATAGGTCTATATTAGACCTGACATTGAAATAGCAGTTGGACTATTGGGTCAATATAGTATTATGGAATATGCAATGAACCAAGAACTACAGTTTAACCTAAAAATACACTTACCATTTGGTGGTGTTTATTCAAGTTTGATTTTTGCTAAATGTGTAGATAGTAGAGAATCAACTTCAGTATATATGTACTGAAGATGCAGTAAGCAGACTATAGTTGCTACATCTACCATGAAAGCAAAGGTCATTACATGCTGTGAATTAATTACACAGGCATTATGGTTGAGACATTTTTGTTAAGGTCTCAAAATTGTCGATTTTATAGTTAGACCCATAAAGATCTTCTGAGTTAATTCTACTACAGTTATTTTTCTAAGAATAAACTGAGTAGAAGCAGAAGTATGTAAATCGACATAAAGTATTACTATGAAAGAGAACATTAAGTGACAATAAGTGTCTATTAAGCATATAAGTGTTGAATTAATGATTGCGGATCCCATGACTAAAGGTTTACCGGTAAAATAAAGTATAAAGTCATGTGGAATATATGAGATTCATTAATTCATTTGTGCTTAGTTTCTCTTTAATTGGTCTATAGACATAAAAGTTATGTTATAAAGATTTTTGTGCGCATATATATATTATTCTTATCCGTAGAGATAAAATTAAAGTTGGACCCGAATGACTTATAGGAAGTTCATTCATAAAGTACATTATCCATAAAGTACTCATTTAGGGAGATATTGCACATTGTGATACATGGAAGGGATGGCTTATCATATAAAAGCTTTACCGCCATGATTCGTGTGTAGTATTCCTTGAATGAGTGGGAGGATTCCATGAATGGTTGGAATAAATAAAGTATTGGCCATATCATAGAATTGAACACCATAAAGAATTTATGTGTCATAAGGGCCACGTGGGAGAATGTAAGAAATTCTATTTAAAGTATGTCCCTTTATGTCACATATATTATTGTAATTATAAAATTACGGTGTTCAATAATTTATTCCAATTAAAGCTTATCGTGTAAATCAAATATTCTGAATTAAATTACTGATTTAATTCTTGTGGAACAAGTATTTGATTCCAATCAAATATTCTGAATTAAATTACTGATTTAATTCTTGTCGAACAAGTATTTGATTTCAATCAAATATTCTGAATTAAAGCACTGATTTAATTCTTGTGGAACAAGTATTTGATTTCATTAAAGATTTTATTTTTGTGGAATCAATTAGCTCTATTGATTTGATTTTTATTCCTTGATGGGAGGAATAATTAAGGTAACAGCTCTAATTGAGGGTCCCCTGACCTACCTATAAATAAGGCCTGTGTATTCCATCAATTGGCACTCACTGGTAGGCATAGGTCAGAAGAACCTCTCAATATTTTGTTTTCCAGATTTGTTGCTGTGAAACTGTTCTTCAATTGGCTTGAGCAAAAGCATGGCTAGAGGTATTTATATAATTATTCATTCCACTGCTAATTTTATTGTCAATTAGCATTTAATTATATATTGAATTCTTACATGTCCATCATCTAATCTAATCTAATCTAAAAAGAAAACGAAAAAAAGAAAAAAACTTTTATTCAACTGATGATCTTAACGAAATAAATTGGACAAATACACACACAATGTTAGCAACCGATGATCTTAATGATTTCGAGCTCATTTATGAAAAATTGAAAATAAACCACAACGGAAACGATATTCTCAAAAGATTTGGCTTAGGTACTGTAAAAAAAACTACAACACATGTGCAATGGGGTTTGAAACACAAATATGATTTTGTTTAACTCCAACTGGACGGCGGGATGGCATTTCCCAGTTACAGAAGTTAACCACATTCACCTCTTCAAGGCTTTCGAATTTCCACATTGCAGGATAACCATCCTAGACTAGCTTCTTTCACTCCAATGTGAGAGCAAGGATGCATCTCAACACTAATACTTTTCCTTTCATTTGGAGGAGTGATGTTCTCTAAAGATTGTTACTAATTAAAACATTGAGATTCTTAAGAGTTTTTAATTGAATTCTATGGATGAGAGTTTATCATAGCAAAACTTATTATGCAGACCAAAGATGTGAAGCATCCCAAATATGTTCAGCTAAGTTAACTCGGTCCAAATGAGTTCCTGCTGTACACCAAATCGCCCATTCTATGTTGCTATCTCTTTAGCGTGTTAGGTTACACCAAGTAAAACACTTCTCAGCGGCCAACAAACCAGATGTAATTCACCAACAGTCATCATTAGGGTCTTTCATATTATTTTTTTGATGAGTAAAGTTTTCATTAACACAAGCAACACATTCACCAAACTCAAAAATACACCCAAAAGGCCAGCCAAATTCAAGCTGCCCAACCAAACCAGAAGCAACCAATCAAGTCAGAGCGCTCCAGCAAACACAAGCAGCCTAAACAATCAACAACAACCAGTCAAATACAAGCTGCCAATACAACCCACCCAAACTATACAGCCAAAACTATCCACACCCCAAACAACGAAAGGCAACAGCCACAATACAATAAAAAATACAAATCAATACCACTGTTAAACCGACAAATCCAGACTACGATCCAATTTTTGACAGATCTTTCGTTATAATGCCAGAGAAGATCATATAAAGCAAATTCAGTAACTAGAAGCAGCAATTTTCGGCCTAGAAGGTACATTTTCAAACCCAGAAAGACCAGATTAGCTCCATAGCTTTGTCAGGGACCATAAGCTCACCAAGACCAAACATTCCAGATCGGTTAGGAAACTCTCCACACGGCTTTTAGCAGATCCCAAGAAGACCCTTTTGCACAAACTAGATATTTTTTTGAGTCTAAAGGCTTTCAAACTTAAGAGGGAAACACACAACAAAGTCGCTAGCCAGCAACATAGAGCGAGAGAAGGCCAGCAACACAAAAAAGGAAAAGCAACTAGACGAAACAACAAACACAAGGAACTGTAAGAATTCAATATATATTAAATCCTAATTAACAATAACATTAGCAGCGGAAATAGTTTAATATATATGTACCTCCGGCCATTGCTTTGCTTAAGCGGCTTGAAGAACAACTCCACAGCAACCAAACTAAAACTAAAAATATTGAGAGGTTCTTCTGACCTATGCCTACCAGTGAGTGCCAATTGATGGAATTTTATAGGTAGGTCAGGAGACCCTCAATTAGAGCTGTTACCTTAATTATTCCTCCCATCAAGGAATAAAAATCAAATCAATACAGCTAATTGATTCCACAAAAATAAAATCTTTAATTAAATCAAATACTTGTTCCACAAGAATTAAATCAGTGATTTAATTCAGAATATTTGATTGAAATCAAATACTTGTTCTACAAGAATTAAATCAGTAATTTAATTCAGAATATTTGATTTACACAATAAGCTTTAATTGGAATAAATTACTGAACACCGTAATTATATATATTTTATAATTACAATAATATACGTGACATAAGGGACATACTTTAAATGGAATTTCTTACATTCTTCCACTTGGCCCTTATGACACATAAATTCCTTATGGTGTTCAGTTCCATGATATGGCCAATACTTTATTTATTCTAATCATTCATGGAATCCTCCCACTTATTCAAGGAATACCACGCACGAATCATGGCGGTAAAGTTTTTATATGATAAGCCGTCCCTTCCATGTATCACAATGTGCAGTATCTCCCTAAATGAGTACTTTATGGATAATGTACTTTATGAATGAACTTCCTATAAATCATTCGGGTCCAACTTTAATTTTATCCCCACGGATAAGAATAATATATGTGTGCACAAAAATCTTTATAACATAACCTTTATGTCTATAGACCAATTAAAGAGAAACTAAGCACAAATCAATTAATGAATCTCATATATTCCACATGACTTTATACTTTCTTTACCGGTAAACTTTTAGTCATGGGATCCGCAATCATTAATTCAATACTTATATGCTCAATAGACACTTATTGTCACTTAATATTCTCTTTCATAGTGATACTTTATGTCGATATACATACTTCTGCTTCTTCTCAGTTTATTCTTAGAAAAGATAACTGTAGTAGAATTAATTCAGAAGATCTTTATGGGTCTAACTATAAAATCAACAATCTTAAGACCTTTAACAAAAATGTCTCAACCATAATGCCTATGTAATTAATTCACAGCATGTAATGACTTTTGCTTTTATGGTAGATGTAGGAACTGTAGTTTGCTTACTACATCTTCAGTATATATATACTGAAGTTGATTCTCTACTATTTACACATTTAGCAAAAATCAAACTTGAATAAACACTACCAAATGGTAAGTGTATCTTTAGGTTAAACTATAGTTCTTGGTTCATTGCATATTCCATAATACTATATTGACCCAATAGTCAAACTGCTATTTCAATGTCAGGTCTAATGTAGACCTGTGCATACACATGGAATATCTGCCTTTGTCCGATACATTTTGGGACATTATCTCCTTTAATAATAGGTGCTACTGAAGATTCATAGTTCTTCATTCTGAATCTCTCACAAAACTTTAGTGAGAGGAACTTTATGTAGCAAACCTAAATTAACGCTTGCAAGCAAAATATTATCTATATACAGGACTAAAAGAAATGTAACTTTACTCCCACTGACCTTAAGGTATATTCAATGATTAACAAGGTTCTCAATAAACCCATGTGAGGTAATAACCTTGTAAAAATTTTGTATACCATTGATAAGAGACATATCTTAGTCCATTAATAGATATCCTTAATTTGCAAGCTTTTCGACTGTTATTAATAAAACCCCTTAAGTTGTCTTATGTGCACCTCCTCCTTAAGATCCTTATTCAGGAAAATTGTTTTTCACATCCTTTTGATATAGCTCTAAAACAAAATGAGCTACTCATACCATGATAATCAATGCCTTCCTTTTGAGTAATATCATTGGCTACAAGTCTAACTTTATATCGTTTAACATTACCCAGAAGCATCCTTTTAGGTTTTATAAACCTATTTGCAGCCTATGGCTACAACTTCCTTTGGTAAGTCAACAAAATTGTAGACTTGAATTTTAGCCAAAGATTTCATCTCCTCCTTCATGGCATTGAAACACAATGTGAAGTTATCTCTACCCAAAAAGATGTGAAAACAATTTTTGGATCGCCCTTAGATCCAACATAAAAATCAGACTCTTGGAAGTATACAACATAATCATTAGAGACTGTTGGTAGCCTTATTCTAGAGAATCTTCTTAATCCTACTTCATTTACTTTTGACAAAGTCTGAGTAGGTTCATTTTGAACTTGTTCCTTATGAGTTGACTGTTCTGAAACTGATTGTGCTTGAAGATAATCAATTTGATTTTTCTTAAGCACAATCAAACACCCTTCATGTGAAGGGGCTTCAGTCAACTCTTGTACTTCCTCTAATTCAATCCCTTGAGGATAAGTACTCCCACTAAGTTCAGCGTCCTCTAGAAATTTTGAATATCTAGACCCAACAATTCTAGGACTAAATGAAGAACAATAAGCCTAAACCCCTTGGAATTTATTGTATAACCTATAAAATTTCGCTAGTTGTCCTTGAAGCTAATTACCTTAGGTGTGGATTATAAATCCTCACTATAGCAAGACAACCCCATATGTGTAAACAATTTGAACTTGGTTCCATTCATTCCTTAATTTAGGTGTCTTATGGACAACCCTGAATGGAATCGAGTTAAATGTATACACAGCGGTTTTTAAGGCTTCACTCCATTAGGAGAATAGAACATTACCTTTCATGTCCCCTTTTCGTGTACCTACCATAATACTATCTGCCTCTATCAGATCTTACGATCTTGATTTTCTTTTGTTTTGTTTCTCTACTTCTACCTTATAGGTACTGGAAGCATTAATGCCCAAACCTTATGATTTAGAAGATAGAGATACATAAACCTTATATGGTTATTACCGAAGGAGATAGGATATCTCTAACCATTTAGGCAAGAAGTATGAAAAAGGTCACACCTGTACATGATCTCAAAAATTTCAAAAATCCTTTTGTTGGCACCTTTAGTGGTATAGTTAGTCTGCTTTTCCTTAATGCAGTCCACATAAATACCAAAGATAGTAAATTTCAAGAGTCGTAAAAACTCTATCATTTATTGACCTTTTATTCTTTATAGAGATATATTCCAATCTCCAATGCCATAACATAGAGGATTTTCTCATTCATAAGATTCTGCTTTATGTCAACATTTATATGCAGGGATTAATTTTCCGAAAATTGAGATCTAGATCAGTTTTAAATAGACCATTAATTTAATATTCCACCCAAAAGTTTTAACAATATTCAAACTTGATTTTAACAAACTAAAATAGAAATTAAATTTCTAAAAGAATTGTGGGATATATAAAAACATTATTAAGGTCAAAATAATGTAACTGAATTTAAAAAAATAAAAAAAATAAAAATAAAATAAATAAAATAAAATAAAATTAATCTATAGATCCCAACAACCTTCAATTGTAAACAAGTATTATTTAGAAAACCTTGCATTATGTTGACAACGTGGACCGCTAAACCAAATTCAATCCACATAGTCCTTAAGAGAGTCAATAAAGGAGATTTATGACACACTAGGTGTATGAGATTACCTTTATTTCAAGTCATTTATGATACTTTATGCAATCATTCTTTATATGCCCATAATTTTCCTTAGTGTAAGATAAACAAGTATCTTAATTGCCATAACACTTTGTTGGCACCTTGTTCTCATTCATCAACTATTGGACATGATTGCCTATAAAGGTCTTTCCCTTAACATGAGTAACTTTCTGGATTCTCATGTCTTAATCTCTCATCTTCTTGAACACACATGATCAGAAATTCCTTAATTGATCAGTAATCCTTATGCGTGCCAAAAGATATTTGAAAAAAAAAATCATATTTAGATGAAAGAATTTAAAATAAAATTGACCATAATGACTCAAAAAACTCAACTTTTAGGGACTTTATAATGAGCTGTTATGTCCTTCATTTCCATAATGTGTTCAAACACATTTTGAAACTGTAAAAGGTTTTACTTTAAAGCTTTTCTATTAGGGTGCAGGCCAAAGCCTTATTGGAACTCATTAAATGTTCCTCAATGATCTTTCTTTGGCCCTAAAACATTAAGAAATAAAACCCTAATGCTTTACTTGATATGAGATTTCATGAACGTTGAAACTTAAGCGATTTAAATCACTACAATCGTTCATGTTTAATAATCTCATATGGCGTACTTGATTCTGTAGGAGAAGGTGATTTGTCCACACGAAACGCCAATTCAGTCTCCAAACACCCCAAAGTGAAAAGCACATTTTTCTTTTTAGTCAGGAAAAAGTACCACTATGAATTATTGGAACATAAAATACTAATAATTAAAGCAGTAGGAATACATCCAGTAACCAAGAAAAATTATATACTTTAATGCTATGAAATAACCTTATTTAAATTAACCAATGTTAATTTAATAGTAAATTTCAACCTACCTGCGGGCAAAAGTGCATCACGCATGAAATTTACTCTTTATTAATAAGACTAATAAATTTAACATTAATAAATAAAATTTTCCGTACCTGTGGGCCTAAGAGAAATTTTATTTTCAATGTTAAATTTACTATCTCATTCTAATCAACTCATAAAAATAAAAACGTCCCTGTGGGGATTGGCAAATTAAATTTATGAATTAATTACAACACGATGTTAATTTTCTTTATGAAGTTCATATATATAATCTTGATGCAATTATCATTATAAAATCGGGATGCTGTGGCTCTCCCAAAAATTATTATGACAATTACGACTTTATTAACATCGAATTTACTTAAATTAACCAATGCTAATTTAATAGTAAATTTCAACCTATCTGTGGGCAAAGGTTGCATCACGCATGAAATTTACTCTTTAATAGGACTAATAAATTTAACCTTAATAAATAAAATCCTCCATACCTGTGGGTCTAAGAAAAATTTTATTTTTAAAGTTAAATTTATTATCTTATTCTAATTAAGTTATATAAATAATAACGTCCTTGTGGGGATTAGTAATTAAATTTATGAATTAATTACAACAGGATGTTAATTTTCTTTATGAAGTTCACATATATGATCATGATGCAATTATCATTATAAAATCGGGATGCTGTGGCTCTCCCAAAATTATTATGATAATCACGACTTCATTAACATCCAATAACTGTATAGATACCAAAACTAAAGTTCCCAAGAATAAAAGACAAAACCAACATGTCAGTGGGTAAACAGTATTTTTTCAAAGTACAACCGGACAGTGTCCCAGGTAAGTGAGGGGGCGCACAACGGCACACTTAAGTCCCAAGACTTGCCTTGCCAGAGCTTTCCGATTGCAATTTTGGATAGTACCATAAACATTCACCAACACATGAGATTTAGTTAATTATTCTCAGGTCCAGGCATCAAACAATTTATATTTAAACAATTAATAAATATATCCTTAAGTTCAAGTATTAAAGAAACAAATACTGAAAAAGATAACATAAATATAAATGTAACATTAAAGCTTAATAAACTGAATAGCCAAATGGTCTTGAACTGACCTTAGGCCCTTTATCCTTCAAGAACCCAAGTTCTAAACCCACCTGAGCCCCCTTTTTTTTTATTTTTTTTATTTTAAATCCGGATGGGCCAGCTACTTTAAACCAGGTTGGGCTACTGGAATGGGCTAGCTGATCCGGGTTGGGCTTCTGGGTCAGCCCACTTAATGACCCAGTTTTTTTTTTTTTTTTTTTTTTTTGAATCAGTCCAAAACGGGTTGAAAACCCTACCCGGATAACAAGACCCCAAACCCGAAACCTAGCCCCTTTAACCGCCGCCTCTCCCCTTTCCCCATTCTCCAGGCACCGGCGCCGGTTCCTTGATGCGCCGGCCATGCTTAGCCCCTCCCTGATGCGCAAACGACCAAAAAAATGAAAGGCACCCCTTGTGGGGCTGCCGGCCGTTTTTTTTTTTTTTTTTTTGGTAGCCCCGGTGAAATGGCCGCCGTTCCGGCCAGAAATCGGCAGCCCGTGTGGGCACCGTTTCTGCCCATCACAGCGGCCCCTTATAGGTTTCCTCCGTCAGCAGCTCACTTTATGCGGCCAACGCCGCTGTTGTGGGAGGGGGGAATACCGGTGCTGCAGGTAGGTGAAAAACCGGTGCTGAAATGGGGAAAGATCGGCACTGCAGGTGGGGCGTTTCTGTAGCTTGTCTCCAGTAAATTCTAATCGAAAGAGACCCAGAGGAAAGTGAAGGACCAAGGGTCCTGATCACCCATTGGCCCCACACGTTTTTGTTTTAAGAAACAATACCACATGAGTAATTTGGTCAAAACAAATAAAACATATGTATACGTGGGTTTCATGGTGGTTGAGAACAAATGGTTCTCAGCTTCAATAACCGTGGGTCTGAGTTTTGTTTCGATAATCACAAAAAAAAAAAAAAAAACAAAACAAAACAAAACAAAACAAACAAAATAAAATATTATCGAAACAAAAATAAAATATCAACAGCAGACATATTAAAACTAGACTAAGCAAATATGGCCTGGAAAAGGCTCTGATACCACATGTAAGAATTCAATATATATTAAATGCTAATTAACAATAACATTAGCAGCGAAAATAGTTTAATATATATGTACCTCCGGCCATTGCTTTGCTTAAGCGGCTTGAAGAACAACTCCACAGCAACCAAACTAAAACTAAAAATATTGAGAGGTTCTTCTGACCTATGCCTACCAGTGAGTGCCAATTGATGGAATACACGGGCTTTATTTATAGGTAGGTCAGGAGACCCTCAATTAGAGCTGTTACTTTAATTATTCCTCCCATCAAGGAATAAAAATCAAATCAATACAGCTAATTGATTCCACAAAAATAAAATCTTTAATTAAATCAACTTGTTCCACAAGAATTAAATCAGTGATTTAATTCAGAATATTTGATTGAAATCAAATACTTGTTCTACAAGAATTAAATCAGTAATTTAATTCAGAATATTTGATTTACACAATAAGCTTTAATTGGAATAAATTACTGAACACCGTAATTATATATATTTTATAATTACAATAATATATGTGACATAAGGGACATACTTTAAATGGAATTTCTTACAGGAACTACTAAGAAACCAACACAACTAAGTAAAATGCAAAACATTCTCAGAGATGCCAAACAAGCATACTAACCAACTATTCTCATAGGACGATGGGAACCCAACGAGGGAGAGAGTGGCAGTGGTGGGGATGCGGAGGAGATCTCAACCCATCCCTACCTTTAAAAGTGAGCAGCGCACGCAAAAGAAGCAACAGAGGAGTTACGGTACAACAGGGGAGGTACCAGTCTGCAGGGGGGCGATCACAATTTGCAGGTCCAACTGACGCGCTGCCATGCACTGTCTAAGGGATAGGGCAAAGCAGGGGAGTCGGCAAACCAGTCTCGCTTTGTAAAGTTTAACTCCCGTAATTGATCTAATGTAGGTTTACTAGTGTTGGGTGGTCCCTCTTATGTGGGGACCACAAGGACTACAACAAAACAAAGAGTTTTGTTTGTAGTAGACTTCTAACACATGGTGAGTGTGTTTAAGTGAAACACGTGAGACAAAAAGAATAAAAGGAGAAGAAAAAGAAGCAGTGCGGTGCAGGGAGAGAAAGAAAAAGAAAAAGGAGAAAAAAAGGGTTTCGCCTATTCACATCCGTCAGAGATTGGAAGGTCGTTTGTGGTTCGATCTTGATGCAATTTTAGAGTGTTGCTCCTGACGACGAGTGCTACGTATTGATTGGTGTTGATCGTTGGAATTCCTCTCCAATCGCTTGGTTGCTAATACCTACTTGGTGAGATCTTTCATTATTCTTGTTGGAATCCACTTTAGGGTGATGATTTTATGTTTAATCCAAGAATGCATGTATTCTTGATGTGGTGATAACCTCTAGATATTTCTCTAGGGAAGACAAATTGTAAACTCATTATTGTTGATAGTGGAAGATTTAACTGGACTAGGTTCCGTGGTTTTTACCTTCGCATTGGAGGGTTTTCTACGTAAAAATCTTGGTGTTTTGCTTGTGGGTTTGCTTGATTATTATTTTGCTATTGTGTTACTATTTAATATGCACAAAGAGGAGTAGATTAATTCCGCTGAGCATCTGAAATTGGTGTTCACCCCTAACAACTAGAAGGTAAATTTGCTACATGCATAGGGCCTTCAGCCCAGTGTCTTGAGCATAGAGCATCAATCACATTAGGTGCCTTAAGCTAAAGACATTCTTATCATATAAAATCACTTTGTAGCTAAGCTAAGATATCACATAATACTAGAAAGATTGTAAGCAGGAACTAAAGCCATAAAAAATAAAAAAATAAAAATTCAAGAATTTAATTAGGTTGGAAGCCAAAATGTTACAACTGTTCAGCCACACATACCTTCCCAGATCGACTCCCAACCTTCAGAAGATCCGTCTTACCCTGATACACATTCAACAATTGAGGAATATCGTCCTGGTGTTTGATCACAAACTTTTCCATAAAACTCCGATCCTCTCATTAGGTTTAAAGATACTCGACAAGGACAAATCATTCTTGACCAAATCCTTTGGTACTAAAATCTGAAAAACTGAAAACCTAGGCATACCTCTTCTCCATGCCGAAAAATAGAAAAGCAGGATTAATAGCATTGTTAGCAAATGGCCAACCCATTTTGTTCACAATGAAGTCCATTGCTTTTGTGATCTTCTCTTCCAACGCAAGCATACAATTTGGATGCCTTTTAAATGCTGACACGGCCATGCTCTTTGACCAACCCCACCTCTTATAAAACTCCAACTTCGGTTTACTTAACTTCAATAACACTTGAATTGCCAGGACATACACCGTTTTCAAGGGATCGAATCCCATTTCCATAACCTGGTGGATAGCCCCAACAAACCTCGTATGCTTACTGAACGCTTCACAGGGATAATTACTTACCAAGAAAGAAATGGAAGATTGAGGCACTCCATCTCTGACAGACTAACACTCATATAGGTAGGAGTTTCAAATTTATTTTCTTACTCATTGTAGGGTTAATGTGCACGGTAAATGGAGTTACATGGTGTTGACTATCTATGGGGATAATTTTCATGTTAGGAGGTCGAATTTGTGGGATGGCCTTGTCTTGAGCGCCTCTTCCTTTAAGGATATGCATGATTTTTACTTTGTCATTCCTTAGGCAACATGTCAAACTTTTTATGCTTCCTTTGATGTGGATGCTTCAAAAATTCTTTCAAAATTTATCTTGTCATTTGCTTAAGTTGGAATTATCTTGGAGTTGAACATAAGTACCCTTCTCGATCTCGATCTACAATATCTAACAAATCTTTGGATACATAGAAATCTTCCTACTAAACTTGGGGGAATTGAGATTGCAACAAGTTGGAAGATAGAGTAGGATGAAAGGGATGCTTGTAGGGATAAAGAACTTTGAATACCAAGGGGAGAATCGTTCACGACTAACTTTTCAACTTGGCTATATATGATAATATATTTGATAATGGAATATTAGAGGCTAGCTAGTAGATTATATTAGTAAAAGACTTCTTATTTCTTGAATTATCTTATCATAAAATTAACAAATTTCACGTAAATCATTTTCAAAAAAAAATATTTATGGGGTGTTATCCCAAAATCTTAAGTTGATAGAAATGAATAAATTTAATCATTTAAATAATACTTTAACAGTAGTAGCTCCTGTGGGGTTTGGTGCTTGCGGGAAATTAAGGAGGTAGTATCTGGGTCATGGTTTGGATATACATGGGGGAAGGGGAGGGAATAAATTAAATCCTCTCCAGTCCAATTTGGACTGGAGAATATCCAGTTTATGGTTAGGATTTCTTCTTAAAAATCCTAAAGCCATAAATAGGACACATGTTCACTAACCAAAAATAATAATAAAATATTATTTTAGATTTAAAAAATAATAATAAAAATAATAAAAAATTAGAAAATATTTTAAAAAAACTAAGGGTGGCCGGCCAACCCATAGGGGGGTGGCCGGACCACCCCTGTTGGCCTGGGGTGGCTTCGACCACCCCAGGCCGGCCTATCTAGGGTGGCCGAAGCCACCCCATGGCCCACGAGGGTGGTCCCGTCACCCCCTAGGGCCACCCCATTAATTTTTTTTTTTTTTTTTTAGTTTGGCCCTAGGTGGCCGGACCACCCTGTTGAGCCATTGAGTGGCTTCGGCCACCCCAGACCGGCCGGTCTAGGGTGGCCAGAGCCACCCCATGGCCCAACCAAGTGGCCTGGCCACCCCCTAGGGCCAAACACTAGAATATACTAAAAACGTTTTACAAAAAATATAAGATGATGAAAGACAATTTGTAACCCCTAAACTTGGGACAACTAAAACTGTAAAACAAAAAGACACTAGATGAATACAATTCTCAAAGGTTTATGAACATTAAAAACTGCTGAATACTAAAAAACACAATCAAGTACGAAGAGTACTCTAGATGAGGTTCCCAATAGATATCAACAACATTTAATTGCAAAGTTTTTTCTCCATCACTTTTTTGTAAGCATTGTCTCCATCTACGTACCAAAATTATTCTGCAAATATAAGGCACACATGGGATAAAGTATATATGGTACTACATAAAGTGGATAAGGGGGGCAATGTCAATATTTTTGGTGGATGCATGCTAAGGCTAGAATATTGTAAAAGCGAGGTCGGTTCTTGGCATCACATATTTGAGTTCTTGGTTTGTTTCTTTCTCCTCTCTCTCTCTCTCTCTCTCTCTATATATATATATATATATATAATTTGCCTATATTTTTCTCATATTCTCTAACAAATTCATGAATAGATTAACTATTAGATTTGTGAGGTTTTACAATTGGTTTATATGGGATCCACATAAGTTCACAAATCTAATGATTAATTTGTAAGATGATACGAGAAAAATATTAACAAAATATTAACACTAATAATTTTTCTTATATATCCCAGAAGACTGCTTTTTTGTAACTTTTCTCCTTGAATGCTTTTCACATAATTATACCCCGGTGGATGAAGGCAGCTTTGTGCTTGAGCTGTTGTTTTCTTCTTTACTCCTCACTGGTTCACTGTTCCGTACGTTTATTCTTGTCTTTGGGGATGATGCGATGAGTCAATGCAATTTATGATTCAATAGATGCTTTTGATGATCTGTGGATTTGCATTAATAGTGTACGACTAAGTTACTGATATATCAGAGCAGTTGATGAAAGTTTTTATAATGTTTTCTTCTGCAAATCATCAAGTGTCAATGCAGTTTATGATTGAACAGATACTTTTGATGGTCTGTGGATTTGCATTAACAGTGTACGACTAAGTTACTGATATCAGAGCATTTGATGAAAGTTTTTATCATGTTTTCTTCTGCAAATCATCAAGAGAGTGAACATTGCTTGGGTATATCATATATATCGTCAAGGAAATCCATATTTCTAAGGATAGGAATCTCAAAAGCAAGAAGCTAATAAATAGGCATTAGTATATATATTGTAATACATGAGGGTAAGAGTACTTATAGTTCCTCTTGAACGTAGTTCTACTCATACAAAATATATAGAAGATTAACACGTACTATTTAGTAGATGACTGTCAGTTGTATGGCAATCATATAGCAGTCTACTAAATAGTGTTTCTTTAGATAAAAGGTTAAGAGGCTCTATAAACTATCATCTATTAAAAACTTTATGATTTCGAAAAGACCACTTATTGTAGCTGCTTAATTAGCATTAGCGGGATGCATGCAGAAATCAGTTCCGGCCACCATTCTAAATCCATATGGCTCTGGCACTTATGAGTAATGGGACAAGCTCATTCCTCAGGTGGAGGCTGTTGACCTCTTTGTTGCCACCAATGAATTGTTGCCCTATGAACACAGCCGGCGTGCTTTGTTGACATCCCGGCAGCTGCAGCAGTGCCCGTTCGATTTGCCGTCCATTTGAAACCTGATCGAGCTCGTAAATGGTAGGGTTTGCCCCGAAGTTACGAATGAGTGACTCGACAGTGTAGCTCATGCAGCAAGAGCTCTTGCTGAAGATCACCACTGCCTTGCCAGCCACCAAATCCATGATCCCAGCACCAGCCATTGTATGTTATGAAGGTTTGAAAATTGAAAGGTTTTTTCGAAATGTGAGCTAGTGTGTTAAGAAGCAATATCTGTGAAGTGAGTTGAAGGCTTTGCTGTGAGGAGCTTCTACTGCAATTAATGTCTATTTATAGAACCTGGTCTAGTGTGGTTAGGATTGGAATGTGTTAAAGATAGAATAAAATGTACAAAAAGATATGGGATTCCCAAATGACCAGCCCTTTATGATTACTTGATAATGACAGAAGTTGGCTTTTCGCACATTGTATTATATAACAAGTTGCATATATAGTAGCATGTAAATGTATCCAACCATCATATTGGTTACGTCAAGGTTAATTTGTCATGGAATGACAAGTTGTATATCAGAATATTAACATGAATTAGATAAAATATATATATATATATATATAGAATATTAACATGCAAAATGTGGCCAACTGTGGGGAATTATTGTGCATTCCTGATCAATGCCAAACTTCTCCTTTAAACTAATTAATATATATAAAGTACTTTTAATACCTAAAAAGTTGTCCAAACAAAAAACTAACATGTTTAGTAAAAAATTTCAAAAGCACTTTTTCGACTTTTTCACTCTAAAAAAAAAAAAAAAAAAACTTTAAAAATGAAGCTGCTTTCTAGAATTATCTTTTTGACTTTAAAGTCTCTATTTCACAACGCAATTCCAAACATGCTCTTAGTCAACGATTAATGTTACTTGTTGTGCATGCACTTGTAAGGTTTGTGTGCCACATTGAGAAAATATAAAGAATAAGAGTAGTTAATACACTTAAGTGGACCCAAGCCCATTAGTTTAGGCTTTTGGGTTAGAAGTGGTGTCTTAATGTGTATATTAATTTACTTTTGTTTGACTCCCATGGTGTTTCTCTCCCCAACACTACTCTTCACACTTATTTCATATCGGCAGAACTAACACGTTTTAAGAGGCTCTCGTTTTATGCTTTTTTAAGTGACTAACATGAAAAATCACTTAAAACACATCAAGTTAGCTAGTGTAATAAATGAATATAATTAACTATATATGTTAGGGCCCTTAATTAGCTAGTTGATTTTAGTAAGTTGAACTTTTTCCTTTGTTGTTTTCTTTTCTAATTTTTTTATAAAAATAAAATAAAATAAAAAATCATAGAACCTCTCTCTCTCTCTCTCTCTCTCTCTCTCTCTTCATCTACTTTGGAGCATATGGCCAGATGGAGAAAGGAAATTGCTTGGTAGGATTAATGTTGGCATAGGGTTTATCCACTTCGGTGGAATTAAGTTTTCTCCCACGGCAAGATTCGCATCCGGCCAGACCATCAATTCAACAAAACCGAAAGCCAAATGGAAAGACAAAAATAAAATAAATAAATAAATAAAAAATAAAAAAGGACAAGTTTTGAAAAGAAAAAGAGAAGGTAAGATCTGCTCTGATGCCATGAAAATCCATGGAATAGCCGTACAAAGAAGAAATCATGCTGCTAAGATATTCTGTGTTTTCTGATTAGTGCCTGAAACTGTGGGCAAATCAAGCTTAATTATTATATAATTAATATATATTATTATGTGATTATCATTCATGCATGCATGTGTGGTTCTCTATGAAAAGTGCATTATTGGCATCCGATTGTCGATTAATACAAAAAAAAAAAAAAAGGCTTGCTATTTATGCCAAACGAATTTACCGGTCATTGAATCAACAGCTACCATACGATTATTATTGCTTCATAAATTAGCATTAATAGAAATTGGTTTTCTAATTGTTATATAAGATTTAAGAACTCCGGGGAGAATGTATAGCACATGTCTCTAGAATAATAGTAGAGCTGTGATTCTACAATTTACCCTTATTTCAATTACATATTACACGTGTTAGACCATTTTTAGACAATAGGACAAATTAATATTGAAACTTCAAAATACGGTCGAGTTGGGCAAGTGTGTTTGCATTCAAAAACATGCTTTCAAGACAAAAATTGGTTGTTTGGATTTCTTTTAATAAAGCATTTTTTCTCCTTGAGAAGCCGAGAACTATGTTTGGTCCAAAGCTCAAATTTGAGGCTTTCTACAAACGCGCTTCCAACCCTCAATGCGCGCCGCAATTTTGGTTTAACGAAAATCACACCTTATCAAAAATATCCAAAACGATTTCATGTAATTACAAAAATACTGATATATATGCTTCTTTCTTTTTTATGCTTTAGGTCGTCTTATGCGAATTTGAGTGCTACAACGTGCAAACCCTTCTGGGAAATTGAGAACGGATTTTGAGGTGAGTTCACTTTCTCTTTTTGGGTCTCGGCTGCCATTAATATACGAACAAGCTTCAAGATAGGTTTTGGGGGTTCAGAAAGAGAAATATAGACGAGGGTTTGGAGTTCACGACTACAAAAATAATGACGGAGAGAGAGAGAGATTAGGATTCTTGGACGGATTAGATGAAGAACATCACGACTGAGAGAGAGAGAGAGAGAATTGACCCTCAATTTGGCTGAGAAAAAAAAAAATTGAGAAGAAAAGTTGTGCTTTTTTGAGAAAACCTTGGATTTGAATGGGACAAGCCATGACATGTGGCAGCACGCGCGGCTGGGGAAACCTTGGTTTCACCCACGCGTGCTGCGGGGAAACCAAGGGGTTTCCCCCCTGCACATGCCATGTGCATGTGCCCCCCACATGGCATGTGCAGGGGGAAACCAAGCCCCCTGCACGGCTGCACACGCCACATGCCATTTTCTATTTTATAAAAATTCCTTTTTCTTTAATTCAATCTTTTTTACTTCGATCTTTTAATTTATTCATTTTTTTATATATATTTTATGCAAGTGTTTATTATTCTCAATAATATTATATGTCTTTTATGATCATTTTTGCAACTAAAAGGACTTTCGTAATTTGGTTACCAAATATTAATAACTTTAAAAAAGCATTGTAGACATTAAGTTATCAAACGTATAATAGCTTTTCAGTAGAAGCGCTTTTGACAAAAACTCTATATTTAAAAGCTCTATTTTCCGCAGCAGACCCAATCATAATCTAATTAGCTAAAGTTTAAGAGAAAAAGTGATACATGAGTGGTAGTTTATGAAGAAAAAAATTAAATTAAATTAAAAAAAAAAACAAAAAAAACAAAGAGGAGAGCTATGTCGACTAGGTCCTACAGAAAAAGAAAATTCCTTTTCACTTTCAAAATCATTCTATTCGTGTCAGCGTTTCAATACTAATTGTAATTAATTAAGGTTAAAATGTCTAGTAACATAAGTTAATATATATTGGTAGCGATTAAGACCTCAAAAGCTTAAGTTAATATTATTGTAATATAATAATATAATATAGCTCCTAATTGCATCTCCAAAATGATGTCACCTCATATATATCATAAAAATAAAAAATAAAAATAAAAAATTCTACATAATTTGCGCGTGCAATAAATAGTTAGTAACCGAAATATATTCCTTATTCAAGAGTTAAAGTGAATTTGTTTTAGAATTAAACATTATTATCTCTAATTATTAGAATCTTTTTAATTAATCCTCATGGGTCACTTTCGTCTTTGGATATATCGTCACTTACATCATGGAAATTAAAGATATGCTCTCTTCTTTTTGTTCTGTTGGCGTATCATGTCCAAGTTATGCGTATATATATAAAAAGATATTTCACGTAATTTTCAAGCACCATATATTAGTGCCACGTACTGCAGCCAAGAAAAAGTTCATAATCTAAATGCTTGTGTTGGATCAATTCCCATATAACTGACTCAAGATGAAGCAAAGGGCCAGGGCAACCGCCTAGGGTCACTTTTATAGCGCGTAATTTATGTTTGACTTGTATCGAGATATGGATGAATGTCATTAATTAATTGAATGGTCTAAATTTTTTAATTTTAATCTGTTGATTTTGTTTTTTAGTTCATGTCGAATTTATGAGTCGTGTCAAGAATTGTCAACCCTACTTTAAGCGTGACATTCATTTTATATATATATATATATATATATATATATATATATATATATATATTTGGTTTGGAAAAGCTTGATCTTTTTAGCAGAGACAAGTCCATTATGTTTTACTGTTTCTATAAACGAATTCAAATGTTTCCAATGTTCATCAACAGATTTCGAATAAATCAAAACATCATCAATGTAAATGATGGTAAAATGACTAAAGGGATTGAAAATATCATTCATGATATTTTGGAATTCACTGGGGGCACTCTTCAACCCGAAAGGCATGACATTCCATTCATAATGTCCGCAAGGAGTAGTAAAAGCTGTCCTATACCTATCCTTATCATCAATTTGGATTTGCCAAAACCCTGACCTCATATCGAACTTAAAAAAAACTAAAGCCTCACTGATACGACTGACTAAATTTTTCCTATTAAGGATGGGGTACCTGATCCATTCTAGGATATCATTTAGTGGTTTGTAATTGATTACTAGTCTAGGGGTTCCCCTTTCGACTTCAGCGTTTTTCATAACATAAAAGGCAGCACAAGACCAAGGAGACTTACTCTTTCGAATGATTCATTTATCAAGCAAATCAGCAATTTCCCTTTAGCAAAAATCTAAAGTATCAGCATTCATCTGAATAGGCCTAGCTTTAGTGGGAATTTTATTTTCAGAAAAAATTTTAATGTAAGGTAAAGAAACAATGTGTTTTTTCCTATGCCAAAAGGTAGTAGGAAGTTTAGAGCAGACCAGATCTATGATTTGGGTATTGAAAGATGTAATCTTGGATTGCAACAATTTATCAGAAAGTTGTTCAGCAATTCTTTTGTATTTAACTTCTTGTTTCAAAAATTTTAAATGATTGGTTTTAGCAGAGATAAGGTTCAAGTGACTAATATCAATTTTAAATCTAGAAGCAAAATAGAATTTTACTTCAACACTCATTTTAATAGTTGAAACATTAACGGAGAAAGGATAAAGCATAGCAATGAAGGGAAGGCCAAGAATAACATTTTCAAACATATTTTTAACAAGAACAGCAGGAATATCAAAACAAATATTGTTTTGGCAAACATGTATACTGTTCAATTCATATTTGATTTGCAAACGGCTTCCATTGGCAGAATTTAATTTTTCAATGGATTTTTCAAAATATTTACTAGGTACTAATCTTTCCTTAATACAATTCAAATTAGCACTAGAATCAATCAAAGCAATAACATCAAACTTATAATCAAGGGCAACGACAATATGAACTTTAGAATACCATTTTGGTGGAACAACCTTGTTGATAAGACTGATAATCTTGACTTCATTGGAAATTACTTTATTGCAAGATTCTGCTTCATCAGAGTGCTCAGATTGTTTATCATTATCAGATTTGTGATCTTGAAAACAATCTTGAATTTTTAATATTAAAAGTTGTTGTCTTAAATCGTTATTGTCAGTTTTAACAATAAACAGATCGTTTTTTAAATTAGTCATTTCTTTCTTGATATTACTAATCTCATGCTGCAAATCTGAGACAATAATCTTTTTGAATTTTTGTTTAGAAAATCGTTCCAAAGTTTCATTAAGAGAGATTTTTGTATTGTTAGGTTTATTAGCATTTTTAATCATCGTATTCTTGAGTTTTTTAAGGTAGTCTTCTTTAATTCAGGATTTTCAATTTTTGAAATTAAAGTAATTAGCAAATTTTCTTGTTCTTCAGTTTTTGTGAGAACATTGCAAGTTGTAACATTTTTGCAACAAGAATCATTACAACCAATTTTGAAATCATTATCAGAAAATTCACTAGCAGAATGGTAATCAGAGTCACTTGAGGTTGTTAAAAAATCATAGTAAGATGAATCAGAAGAATTTCTTTATGTAGTTTTATGCATTACTAAATTTCAATCTGATCTATTAAATCAAAAGTTTTTATTACGCATTGATTGTAAGTCTGCTAAATAAATTTTGAAAAAAGATGTTGAAAATATTTCATCAATACAAATTTTTGCCAGATGGCAAGCTGTTTGAAGCGTTTTTTATTTTGACATTGAATACATTAAAGGCTCCAATAACTCCATTCCAGATTTTCTCACTCGTGAATTTTTGCAGTGCCAACATGACAAGCAAAAAGAACAAGGAGAATACTGATTCTAAGTCTGTGGTCTTAAAACCAGAGACTGTCATTACTACTCCAGTCACCAATTCATCTGTTGCACTCTCTAACCGTTTCTCAGCTTTTAGCCCCAGATCACCAGCCACTTATTCCAGTGCTCTCGTTTCTGATTATGACCCTTTTGTCATTGCTTCCCAAAAATCCGTTCCTTTCATTAAATACGATAAAGCCTCAGCTTATATCATTCTTCCTCATTCTGAACATTTATTCCATATTGAGATTAACCGATCTCACATCAAATCTCCCACTCAAATTGCTACTTCCTATTTTCCTCCCCAATTTCATTAGATCCCTGAGCATCCTCAAAAAAATCTTTCATATTACACTAATATTTTGCTCCAGACAAAGTCTGTTCATTTCAAACCCATTTACAGTAAAACTGAACCCCAAAAGCTCATTTATCACAGTGTTTACGTTGATAGAATCATTCTTGAAAAAGAATGGGGAGAACATCCCTCGCAACCCAGAAAATTGGACGATTTCCCCATTCCGTTTTGCTATTATGACTATATTAATGCTTGGTTCAAATTCATGCTCTTCCAAAATCCTAAGTTTGACCACTCTTGGTTCATAAGTTTTGATAAAGAATTTGGAGGCATTCTCTCTCTCTCTGATTTTCTAATTGATGGATAAAGTTTGGTCTTATTCCTCATATTCTCCCATTAAAACTTATTGAGGCTTTCAAATCCTTTCAGAATCTTTACAATACTGATGAACGTAGGGCCAAGTTTCCCCACATTCTGCATTTTGCGAAAAAATTCAAAATTCCTTGGATTATTAAATGGCAATATGACATTCTCGATGACAAGCTAGAGAGACATTGGTATGTCAAATGGTGGGATAATTACCCACGAATTGACAATATCGTTGATAATGCAAAAAATTTAGCTCAATTGCCAAAAATCCATGCTCCTCCAATTCCCAAACAGTTAACCATTGGCAATCTTGCCACACTCATAACTCCTAGTACTTTCCTTTCCCCTCCCAAAGGAGGACGTTGCCCCTGCTACTTCTTCCAGTTCTTCTAAGAAGAAAACTTCTTCAAAGTAAAAAGAGAAGAAATACATTTTAAAAGCACTTCTGGAATCTCTCAATGATAATTCTGATGAAGATGAAGAAGAAAATTATGATGCATCTTTTGACGCTACATTTAGCCCCATGAGAGAATGGTATAGAAATTCTGGTTTCCCTGGGGATAGTCTTGACAACTATTACCCAGGACTTGAAGATTTATAATTTGCCCTTCTTAGTGGCACCGATCATTCGCCCTTCTCAGTGACACCGTTCATTTGCTTTTCCCAATGGCACCGTTCATTTGCCCCTCCCAATGGCACCATTCATTTGCCCTTCTCAGTGGCACCATTTCATTTGCCCGTCCCAGCGGCACCGTTCATTTGCCCTTCTCAGTGGCACCGTTTCATTTGCCCTTCCTAGCGGCATCGTTCAAAAGTTACATTTATCAAATTTTTCTGAAGACATTTGCCAGCTCATCATGACACAGTTTATGTTATAGTAACTGCCGACATTACAGTAACCACTACAGTGTCTGCTGACACTACAGTACCTGCCGACACAACAGTTCTTTACTTTTATTGTTAATCATTCTGATGTAAATTTTATTTACCCGTTGGATTTTGCCTATAAAAGAGGCAATCCCCATCATTGTAAGGCAGAAGCTTTCAACCCAAACACCTGAAATCCCTCTGCAACTATCCTATTGCTTTCTACTTGTAATCTTTTTTGCTCTCGTGTAACTTCACTACTTCTAGCTTACATTTGAATCTGTAAGTACTCTTGTTAATAATTAATCAAAGCTTTTTATTTTCAGTTCGCTCCATCTCTCTTTTATACGCTCCAATTTCGTGCTTACTCTGAAAATTCTTGCATCATGTTTATTTTAATTGCAATTACCTCCAACATGGATGGTTCTACTGCTTTATTTTCAATTATTTTCATATATCTTCCCCTCTCTTGATATATATATATATATATATATATATATATATATATATATATATATATATATATATAAGGTATAAGGTTATATAGGTCAATCTCAATTCAACCCATTTAATTAAACGGTACAAACTCTTCAATTTTAATCTATCAATTTCATGTCAGGTTTATGAGTCGTGTCATGAATTGCCAACCCTACTTTGAGCTTGATATTCGTTTTCAAAGGATGAATACACTTAAATCTATGTTCACTTCTTGATCTACATCTAAGATAGATTTTAAACCAAAACTTGAGTCAATTAAATTTAGGGAGAGGAGGAGAGGATTAAAAAGTATAGATGACAAATTGGTTGCATGGGAATGTCAACTATGGTGGATGGATATCTAGAACTAGAATACGGAGACAGTTCCTGGCATCACACATATAAGCTTGGTTAGATTAAGGTTCTCAGCCGCAGTTTGCACAATTTGCTCTCTCCTTTTTCCCTTTTTTTTTTTTTTTTCTTAAAAAAAAAAAAAAAAAAAAATTATCCTTCATTCATAATCATCATGAAATTAAAGCTTTTTCCCTAAGAAAACAATGTCTCAAATATAATTGGTAATCTCTTCTATCCAAACTTTATCCATGACTTGTTTAATTGTTTAGCTTTTGCTTTGGCAAAAACCATGTGAAGCAGAATTTGCTTTTTTTTTTTCTAGTGTGGCAAATCTGCCAACTTTGCATCATATTCAACACCCCATGCGTATCCTCCACTAACTATTCATATGTACTCCAATTCTATTCCCTAGCTTTCACAGCATTCACTACTTGGACCGCATCATCCTCCATAATGATACTTTGTAGCCTTAAATCTTGACTAAACTCCGCTACATACAACTCAACCGACGTCTTCAAGTGTACATCCCTCCCTCGTGGTCCCGCACAATGATCCCTACATCAATCTGTATTTGAAAACTTGAACAAAATATGTTTATTATTTGCTTAAAACTATTATTCTCAAAATCTAAGTATCCTCCATATTTCCATCTAGAAGCCATCAATACATCCGCAAGACAAGAAGAATTTCAATGTCAGTGGATTCCACAGGTTCATGCAGGCATCTATCTATACGAGCTGTTGTGGCTGTGCATCATCTAATCTAATCTAATCTAAAAAGAAAAAAACTTTTATTCAACTGATGATCTTGACAAAATAAATTGGACAAATAAACACACAATGTTAGCAACCGATGATCTTAATGATTTCGAGCTCATTTATGAAAAATTGAAAATAAACCACAATGGAAACGATATTCTCAAAAGATTTGGCTTAGGCACCGTAAAAAAACACTACAACACATGTGCAATAGGGTTTGAAACACAAATATGATTTTGTTTAACTCCAACTGGACGGCGGGATGGCATTTCCCAGTTACAGAAGTTAACCACATTCACCTCTTCAAGGCTTTCGAATTTCCAAATTGCAGAATAACCATCCTAGACTAGCTTCTTTCACTCCAATGTGAGAGCAAGGATGCATCTCAACACTAATACTTTTCCTTTCATTTGGAGTGATGTTCTCTAAAGATTGTTACTAATTAAAACAATGAGATTGTTAGAGTTTTTAATTGAATTCTATGGATAAGAGTTTATCATAGCAAAACTTATTATGCAGACCAAAGATGTGAAGCATCCCAAATATGTTCAGCTAAGTTAACTCGGTCCAAATGAGTTCCTGCAGTGCACCAAATCGCCCATTCTATGTTGCTATCTCTTTAGCGTGTTAGGTTACACCAAGTAAAACACTTCTCAGCAGCCAACAAACCAGATGTAATTCACCAACAGTCATCATTAGGGTCTTTCATATTATTTTTTTGATGAGTAAATTTTGCATTAACACAAGCAACACATTCACCAAACTCAACAATACACCCAAAAGGCCAGCCAAATTCAAGCTGCCTAACCAAACCAGAAACAACCAATCAAATCAGAGCGCTCCAGCAAACACAAGCAGCCTAAACAATCAACACCAACCAGTCAAATACAAGCTGCCTATACAACCCTCCCAAACTATACAGCCAAAACTATCCACACCCCAAACAACGAAAGGCAACAGCCACAATACAATAAAAAATACAAATCAATACCACTGTTAAACCGACAAATCCAGACTAAGATCCAATTTTTGACAGATCTTTCGTTATAATGCCAGAGAAGATCATATAAAGCAAATTCAGTACCTAGAAGCAGCAATTTTCGGCCTAGAAGGTACATTTTCAAACCCAGAAAGACCAGATTAGCTCCATAGCTTTGTCAGGGACCATAAGCTCACCAAGACCAAACATTCCAGATCGGTTAGGAAACTCTCCACACGGCTTTTAGCAGATCCCAAGAAGACCCTTTTGCACAAACTAGATTTTTTTTTTAGTCTAAAGGCTTTCAAACTTAGAGGGAAACACATAACAAAGCCACTAGCCAACAACATAGAGCGAGATAAGGCCAGCAACACAAAAAAGGAAAAGCAACTAGACGAAACAACAAACACAATGAACTACTAAGAAACCAACACAACTAAGTAAAATGCAAAACATTCTCAGAGATACCAAACAAGCAGACCAACCATCTATTCTCATAGGACGATGGGAACCCACTGAGGGAGAGAGTGGCAGAGGTGGGGATGGAAAGGAGATCTCAACCCATCCCTACCTTTAAAAGTGAGCAGCACAGGCAAAAGAAGCAACAGAGGAGTTACGGTACAACAGGGGAGGCACCAGTCTGCAGGGGGTGATCACAATTTGCAGGTCCAACTGACGCGCTGCCATGCACTGTCTAAGGGACAGGACAAAGCAGGGTAGTCGGCAAGCCAGTCTCGCTCCTGTAACTGATCTAATGTAGGTTGACTAGAAGGTAAATTTGCTACATGCATAGGGCCTTCAGCCCAGTGTCTTGAGCATACAGCATCAATCACATTAGGTGCCTTAAGCTAAAGACATTCTCATCATATAAATCAATTTGTAGTTAAGCTAAGATATCGCATAATACTAGAAAGATTGTAAGCAGGAACTAGAACCATAAAAAATAAAAACTAAAAAATAAAAATAAATACTTATGCCCTTTATAACAAGGAGACCCCTATTTTACTTCTTTATTTATGTCCCAAAATATGACTTCGTGAGTCAGGTCATCTGCTTGAAATTAAGACTAGATGTCACAGATCAATATTTAACAATGTTGTCTTGGAGATCACATATCCAAGTAAAAGCAATACAAGAAGATGCAAATACTTTATCCAATAAAAATTCAAGAATTAAATTAAGTTGGAAGTCAAAATGTTACAACTGTTCAGCCACACATACCTTCCCAGATCAACTCCCTACCTCCAGAAGATCCTTCTTACCCTGATACACAATCAACAATTGAGGAATATCGTCCCGGTATTTGATCACAAACTTTTCCAAAAAACTCCTCTCATTAGGTTTTAAGATACTCGACAAGGACAAATCATTCTTGACCAAATCCTTGGCTACTAAAATCTGAATAACTGAAAACCTAGGCATTATCCTCTTCTCCAAGCTGAAAAATAGAACTGCAGGATTAACAGCAATGTTAGCAGATGGCCAACCCATTTTGTTCACAATGAAGTCCATTGCTTTCGTGATCTTCTCTTCCGATGCAAGCATACAATTTGGATGCCTTTTAAATGCTGACACGGCCATGTTCTTTGACCAACCCCACCGCTTGTAAAGCTCCAACTTTGACTCCAACTTCGGTTTACTTATCTTCAATAACACTTGAATTGCCAGCACAAACACCGTTTTCAAGGGATCGAATCCCATTTCCATAACCTGGTGGACAGCCTCAACAAACCTAGTATGCTTACTGAACGCTTCACAGGGATAATTACTTACCAAGAAAGAAATGGAAGATTGAGGCACTCCAAGTTGTCTCAAAAGTGCAATGTTAGGAGCCATATTATTTGTCACATTATATAGAAAAGCCCGTGGTGAGTGCTTCAAAGTTGTAACGACTTTCTCCTCGACAAGAAGCACACTCTTGAGGAAATCATAGCAGGGGATTAGTTGTTTCTTTAAGCTTCTTGAGAACAAAGATGGGTTTGAAGAGAGGATAACAGGGAGGTCAGAGCTCGAAACCCCCACAGAACGGAAAAACTCAATCTTGGGCAAAAGGGTCTTCTCAGGATCAGATAAAAGAAACAGTGGGCGTACCCTGACAATTTTGGAGATCTGGGTATTGGTGAATCCATTCTCTTTGAGAAGATTAAGCACTGAGTCTGGTCTTTTTGGGTTCTCAAAGTTCATACTCTGGGATGCTAAAATAGCAGATTTTGGGGATAACCCACATGAGTTTATGAGGTAAGACACCGTAAAAGAATGTTTTTCTTCTTGCTGTTTTTCGCTAGATTGACATAACCCTATCGATGTGAATGATTTTAGAATAAAGAAAGCATTTTGCTGAAAAAACCCCAGTTGGGTCCTGCTACTTTTGAGTAATAGAAGCTGTCTTGAACAGAGAAGAGCAAACATTGTTGACTCACCGAGTTTGTCCGATTCAGTCTCAGGCCACTTCTTGTTTATCAAGAAATCCTCTCGAGGATTGGACTGGCATTAAGCCGGACATGTCAAAATTCCATCCGGGAATGGCGGCCTCTGAGCTATTCTTCCTGTTCTTCAGAATCTAAGAAGAAATTAACAGAGGCTTTAAGGGGAAGTGAGGCATCTGCCGCGAATGAAGGTCGCGCCGTTTCCATGTTTGAGCGGATATGCAGTTTGTGCGTGTCAGACAGCATGTCGTACATGTAAGTAGCCATTGAGACGAAAAGTTTCGACGTTTACTGGTTCATAATTGGTCTTAACAAACAGCTTATTTCACCACCGCGCGTATGACATTACGAAGAAAGGTATTGCAGCGACATATCTTGTCTTTAGAGATCCAAAATGTTAAATCCGTCTGCAAATTGGTGACGAAATAAATTTATAAGTTCCCAAAATATACTACGGGAGATGCCTTCAAGATAAACATATGGGGACAAATTTCTACTTGGAATACCATTTGTAGTGATATATATTCTTTGTTTGGGTGTGACGTTGTCTTGCCTTCACAAGCCATATATCGCGACATTTATCCAATGATACGCAAATCTAAACAAAAGTCCAATAAGTATAGACTGAAAATCCATCCATTTGACAAACTAGTTCTAACTCGGCTTAAGCTTAACACGAGTGCTCAAGCTTGAGCTTATATCGAACTAAAGCTCTTAAAAATAAAAAATAAAATAAAATACAAAAAAATACAAATTGGAAAAGAAGATAGAAAAAAAATCTAAAGTGTGCATTCTCGTGTTCTTCTATGTCGCTTTAGCTTTACCACACTCAGGTGCTTCGACATTGTCAACATTATCACTAGGGGTGTACATTGCCCTAAAATAGTGATTATTGCCTTATAACTGTCTCTGCCTTCTCTATCGCCTTAGGTAGTTAGCGTTTTTGAGAAACTGCACCACCCATCTAGGGCATGCCATTACCGATCATCTTCACCATCTATTAGTATTTTTGCTCAAACTGCACCGCGGTCACCGCTTGTCCGAGAAGCCATATGAACGGTAGAAATGAAATTTCCACACATTAAATTGAATGACTAATACGAAGAAGAAGAAAAAAAAAAAAAAAAAAAAGGAAAAAGTTCACGTACTCTTTTCAAATTATCACCAAACTACCAACTGTATCAATGTCCCCCATAATGACAAAAATGTCTTTCATAAAATTATAAAAAATAAAACTAGAAGAAAAAAAAATGTATATGCCATTTCTATCCTAATAAAAATTATGATGCTTCGACCACCCCAACTATGATGCTCTTACTACAACTAAGAGTATACCATTTCTAACCTTAAAAAAAAAAAGGTGTAAAGGCAGCATCAAAAGTCTTTAATTTCCTTTATATAAAATGTCAAAGAAATTTGACCCAAATATATACCAAGATGCCATGCAAAGGTGCATTACCCTTTGGCTAAATAAGGCCAACCCCTTGGTTTTTTTTTTTTTTTTTTTTTTAAATATTTAGTTTTTTTAATTTTATGATTTAAAATAAATAAAAATAAAAAATAAAAAAATTGAAGTGTAATTTTGTCTTTAAGAGGGATATTGACATTTTTTGGTAGTTTAAGGGAAATATTAATACAATTGGTAATTTGGAGAAAAAATAATCTAAAAGATTCATCTAATCCTTCATTTGCATCACAACATAAGGAGGAGCGAATGGAGATACTCACAACAATGCACCTCAGATTACGGGGGAATGCGCTTACGAGAGTCAAACACTACACCTGAGTGAGAGAATTTAGAAAAACTTGTTAGAGAGAGAGAAACTATTGAAGATTAAAGCTACAACGATGAGAGCCAAGCTACACTCTTGAGAGGGCTAGAGGGAGTGAGGCAATGATTTGCAATGTGGATGATATGAGAATAGAAAAGTTTGTCGAATGAGAAGAAGAGAAAGGAAAGTAAAGAAGTATGAAACCTACACTAAAACTACCACATGCATATACAGTCTTAATTACTACCACCTTGCCCTGCGTGTCACTTGCGAGGCGAGATGGAGCAAGTCCTACATGTCCACTACCATACAGGGCGTTCGCTTCGAGATAGACTAGCTGATCATCTCTCCAAGGCACATTAGCATGGTGTACCTCTCCTGTTCGAACCGGAGTTTGAAACCAAACTTCTTCTCAAGTAACTCCGAGCATGTACAACATGCCAATGATTGAAGAAGATGATTAGAAGTAGTGCCATGAAACTTCGGTTGTGGCATTGTGCCATAGTTGAAGGAAGTGTGGTGGTTGTTGCTGGTCAGCCAAAAAAAAAAAATTAAGGCGGCAGCATAGGAACCTGCATAGAAAAGAATAAGGAAATTTTGAGAAACTGATTCATCAAAAAAAAATTTGAGAAACTGTTAATTATCCAAAACAGAGCAATGTCTATTGCCTTTATAATTTGTTACATTTGTGATATAAAACAGCTAATGATCCTGATAAGAGTCATACACAAGCAGTACATGATGATAAACTAAGGAAATCAAATATTTGGATACAATCTAAAGTAACCAAATAGATAAGAAATTCAAAGTAGTTGAACTAAGTAATCGAGCACTTGGAGATAAAAGATGAGTTATTTGCAACTCTCTGCATTTGATCTTCAGTTGAGGTTTCCCCCAAACCATATGACACCTTAACATTTTTCACTTTTAGGGTTACAGTCAAAGACTTTTTACCCTTAGGAATCATCTTATTCCTTGTTGGAGAAGATCATTGCTGTACTTTTTGTGTACTTGAGCAACAGAGTACACAATGTATTCTTAAAAACAAATAATGTAAGAGAAATTCAAAGAATAGTTTAGTGAAAGATCAACGATTCTAGTCAAAAGAATATAATTCATCCAGTAACTGGGATCATCCAGTCAGGCAGATATTTAGTTCAGTACAGTGGCATGAAGAAGCCAACATATGATGAATACCAATAAAAGATGCACTTACAAACAAAACCAAAAAAAGGAAACAGTACCAATAAAACTAGAAACCACAAACTCAACAAGCTTAAGAATGCACCCAAGCAAAAAATAAAAATTGCATTTATAAAGATCAAAGGAGGAAAAACTAGTTATATACAGAAGTTCTCAAGATTCAAGAATGCAACTTATTTCTCCACCCGCTTTTAGGATGACTTGTTAAGAGAAATGGAAGTTTTACTTTGAGAACACCACCCACGCCCTTACAGCTACAATCTTACTAGCGGTGACCTATTTTGCCTGCTTCACTCTCCTCCCTCCGTTCCGTTGATATTTGTTAGGAGTCCATTGATTTTAAATATCAACCCATTTTTTTTTTTTTTGATAAAAGAAACTACAAAATACAAGAGAAAACTGGGGCCACAAGAAAGCCCCCTACAGCCCCTCAAAGACGGAAAGACACAACAAAGCAGCTAGCCAACAACATACAGCCAAGTAAGGCCAGCAACACAAAGAAGGAAAAACAACCAGTCGAAACGACAAACAAAACGCACAGCCCAGAAACCAACTATCAATTCTCACGGAACAATGGGAACCCAACAACGGAAGAGAGTAGCAGAGGTGGGGATGGGGAGAAGATTTCAACCCATCTACCTATCAAAGTGAGAAGCACACAGCAAAAGAAGCAATAGAGAAGCCACGGATAGCAGGGGAGATACCAGTCTGCAGGGAGGTTGATTGCCGGTCCCAAGGACGTGCTGCCACGCACAGTCTAAGGGATAGGGCAAAGCAGGGGAGTCTTTTTTTTTTTTTTCATTCTTGAGAAAAGAGAAGCCCGCAGATCTGGCGCTAATGACTTCTTCAATCAAGTGATGTTGTTGTAGCCAAACAAAAAAAGAAAGCATATGAACAGCATCTATAGTTGTGGACAGTAAAAAAAAAGTTCTTCGAAGCTGTGCTAATGGTGGTCAAAGATAAGGTACCAGTTTCAGTGGGAGACATTGAGTCTGCATGAGAAATCTAGGAGACTCCACAGAGAATGTATGAGTCAGTGACAATGGTAAACATGAAGTTTCTTCGGCAACGGTTTTTTTTCCAAGCAAGATGCAAGAGGGGACGAGCGTGTCTCAGCACTTAGACAAGATGGAGAAGATTTTCAAAGAATTTGTAGCGGTGAGAGTAAAAATGACTGATCGTGATCAGTGACCGCCAAGTCTGCTAAAGTCGTTTGAGTCTTTGACAACCACTCTCTCCTGTGAAACTCCTCCTTTAACTATGATTGATCTGACCATTTTCTTATAAATAAAACCAGTCTCTCTATACAAACAAGAAGGTAAATTTGCAAGGCATAGAGCCTTCAGCCCAGTGTCTTGAGCACATAGCATCAATCACATTAGGTGCCTGCCTTAAGCTAAAGGCATTCTCATGATAGAAAATCACTTTGAAATCAAGCTAAGATATTCCATAATACTAGAAAGATTATAAGCAGGAATTAAAACCATAAAAAATACTCATGCCCTTTATAACAAGGAGACCCCTCTTTTACATTTTTATTTATGGTCCCAATATGTGACTACACAGATCAATATTTGAGACTGTTGTCTTCGAGATCACATATCCAAGTGAAAGCAATACAAGATGATTAAATGCTTTATCCAATAAGTATAAAATGTTATACGAGCAACTGCATTAAAATTCAAGAATTACATTAAGTTGGAAGCCAAAATGTTACAACTGTTCAGCCACACATACCTTCTCAGATTGACTCCCTACCTCCAGAACATCCTTCTTACCCTGATACACATTCAACAATTGAGGAATATCGTCCTGATATTTGATCACAAACTTTTCCAAAAACCTCCTCTCATTAGGCAATAAGATAGTCGACAAGGACAAATCATTCTTGACCAAATCCTTGGCTACTAAAATCTGAATAACGGAAAACCTAGGCATTATCCTCTTCTCCAAGCTGAATGATAGAACTGCAGGATTTATAGCAATATTAGCAGATAGACAACCCATTTTTTTCACAAGGAAGTCCATTGCTTTCGTAATCTTCTCTTCTGATAAAAGCATACAAATTGGATTCCTTTTAAATGCTGAGAGGGCCATGTCCTTTGACCAACCCCACCTCTCATAAAGCTCCAACTTTGACTCCAACTTCGGTTTGCCCATCTTCAATAACACTTGGATTGCATGGACAAACATCATTTTCAAGGGATTGAATCCCATTTCCATAACCAGGTTTACAACCTCAACAAACCTAGTATGCTTAGTGAACGCCCTATAGGGATAATGACTTACCAAGAAGGAAATGGAAGATTGAGGCACTCCAAGTTGTCTTAAAAGTGCAATGTTAGGAGCCATATTATTTGTCACATTATATAGAAAAGCCCGTGGTGAGTGCTTCAAAGTTGTAACGACTTTCTCCTCGACAAGAAGCACACTCTTGAGGAAATCATAGCAGGGGATTAGTTGATTCTTTAAGCTTCTTGAAAACAAAGATGGGTTTGAAGAGAGGATAACAGGGAGGTCAGAGCTCGAAACCCCCACAGAACGGAAAAACTCAATCTTGGGCAAAAGGGTCTTCTCAGGATCAGATAAAAGAAACAGTGGGCGTACCCTGACAATTTTGGAGATCTGGGTATTGTTGAATCCATTCTCTTTGAGAAGATTAAGCACTGAGTCTGGTCTCTCCGGGTTCTCAAAGTTCATCCTCTGGGATGCTAAAATAGCAGATTTTGGGGACAACCCACATGAGTTTATGAGGTAAGACACTGTAAAAGAATGATTCTCTTCTTGTTGTGTTTCGTTAGATTCAAATAATCCTATCGATGTGAAAGATTTTAGAATAAAGAAAGCATTTTGCTGAAAAACCCCCAGTTGGGTCCTCCTACTTTTGAGTAATAGAAGCTGTCTTGAACAGAGAAGAGCAAACATTGTTGACTCACCGAGTTTGTCCGATTCAATCTCAGACTCTCAGACTACTTCTTGTTTATCAAGAGATCCTCTCGAGGGTTGGATTGGCAATTTGGCATTACGCTGAACATGTCAAAATTCCATCCCGGAATGGCGCCCTCTGAGCTATTCTTCCTGTGCTTCAGAATCTAAAAACTAAAAAGCGTTTGAGCTTCGCGTAGAATTAAAAAAAAAAAAAAAAAACTCGCAAGTTCAAACTCAAAAAAACAAAAACGGTCCTTGAGAAGTAGCCCTAAAGAAAATTGGATTCGGCTTAGGTGCAGTAGTTGAAAACTGCCGCACCATGCAGTAGCCCAAAACGAACCAGTTTGGGGTCGTTTTGGGCAATAAACAAATAATTTTTTTTAAAGAAAAAGTAAAATAAAATTAAAAATATTAAAAAACTAAAAGTATTAAAAAAATAGAAGAGAAAGAAAATTTAAAAAAAAAAATGAAAGGGGTGGGGTGGCCGGCCACCCCAAAACCATTTGAAAAATTCAATCCTTTGCAGTTCCAACCGATAATCTCATCTATTAACTTGCCTTTCCATTATCTCCTCCAACTTTCTCGAGAAAGTGACAAAAAATTGGAAGCCAAAAGGAAAAATTCAAAGAAACCCCAAACTCCAAAAACCATGAGGTCCTTGTATTTCACTCCACCAGCAACACCCATTTCAATCTATAATCCTTGTATATCACTCACAAATGGCGCCTCTGAGTTGTGTTTCCCAAAGGTCATGGGGTGGATCTTCGTCGATTCCGGCACCGGTGAAAGCTATCATGTGCTTTCTCTGATTCTCACCTCTCCCTGATTTCCCTTGAAGGCATAGATTTTATGGATCTGATGGAGAAAGAACATGCACTGAATCTGCAAGAACGTCATGAAGAGACGAAGGATCACCCAGATGACATGGCGTCGGTGTTCTTGGAGTTTCTTTCTAAATGGCCAAGGGGCTGCCCTTAGTTTTTTATTTTTAGTTCTTTCTAGTTTTTAGTTTTTTTAACTTTTTTAATTGTTTTAATATTTTTAATTATTAGTTTTTTATATTTTTTAATTCTTAAATAATTGTTTATTATATTTTAAAAAAAAAAACTGTTTTTTTCCCCTTCCCAAAACTGCACCGTTTAGTTCAATTTTGGATTTTTCCTTCCCAAAACTGCACCAAATGGTACAGTTTTGGGCTACCGCATTCAACTACCGCACCTAAGCTAGATCCAAGAAAATTAACATGGAAAAGGGGACGAAGAGTGTGCGTGGCAGTCGCCACATCGGGTTAATGCTAGGGGTGGCAAAATGAGTTAACAACTCGGGTTGGTGTGAACCGGTTAATTTACTAATTTGTTTATGTTAATTCGAACACGACACTTTTATTAAACAGTTTATATAATCTAAACCTATTTAACTTAAACATTAATCTTAAAACTACATGTTGTATTTGTGTCGAATTGGCAAGACATGAGTTAAAGGCTTCGTTTGGCAAAAGCTATGGCCCAGACCCTGTTCACTTTTGACCTTTTGACCATCAAACTTTGACTATATTGCCCTTATCTTCCTCTAAGCCACTTTTTGCGTTTTTTTTTCCTGAACGACGAAAAACCTTTCATCTTCTTCAACTTCTTCACTGACCCATACTCCACCGCTGAACCAGACTTCATCTTCTTCAGTGAATCCCGAATGACCATCCTCGCTTGCTTCTCCATCGCCATTCTCACCTCCTCACCACCGTTCCCCGGCTCATAGCACTCCGCCACCGGGAACAAATCCAGGTGGCTCAGAAGCATCGACGTCAACCCAGCAGGTTTCACGGCAGAACCGATCTTTGAACGCACTACATCAGCAAAAGAGCGCCCAGACGAAGACGCCTTCAGGTCTACCCTTCTGCTTCCCCGCCGGCGAGGACTCATCAAAGACCAGCGACCCAGACTTGGCTTCGAGAGACCCCAACATCTGTCGCAGTTCACCCACAAATCGACGCTAGCCCCGGCCTTCATGACTCGTCAGGGAGAATTTCAACTGGTATAATTTGAATTCTACCAAACAATTTCAAATTTCACTCGATGAAAAATTGAGCAACGGCGATTTTGATGGACAGATTTTAGCTGAGAAATTGTCGAAACTCAACAATTCGCAACAAAGCATTGAATGTATCCTGCAACGAAATCCCCATACTTATATCTGATTCATGGCATGTTGTGTGGCATTCGGTTATAGATTCACCGTACATGGAGTTCATATGTGGTTCCAAAATTATTTGAGGAAGGGTGACCTGTTTCTTTGTGGCAGAGTTAGCATTTGAACATATATAACTATTTTCTCTCATGTTTTAAGTCTACTTTATTGTACCAGCCAGAATTACTCGTCTCCCTGATATTTTGGTTGTGACATCAGAGTTGCATCTATGGTTTCCCTAATTGCTGTTTCACCACCGCCGAGGACGCCGCTCGCGCCTATGACCGCGCCGCCATCATCCTCTACGGCTCAAGGGCTCAACTCAATCTCCAGCCCTCTAGCGGTTCCTCGTCCCACTCCTGCTCCTCCACACGTGGCACCTCCTCCTCGTCTTCAACTCAAACCCTCCGCCCTCTTTTCCCTCGCCCCTCTGGGTTTCTTTTGTGTATTTATATTTTTGGCAGAGAGGATGCAAGTTTGGGGGTGGGGGTGAGACGGAGATGGAGAGGGAGCCGGAGGAAAATAGAAGTTGGGGGAAAACAGACGCTGCACAATCTGGTTTTGGGAGAAATATAAGCAAGGGTAAAAGTGTAAAGACATATAAGGAAAAAGATAAACACAGTATTTAGGCCAGGGTCAAGGCCGTTGCCAAACACCCCCAAATTGTCAACCTTTAAGTTAAAATTTACTTAAAAAATAAATATATAAACGGGTCAACACGCAAACCTGTGTGACACATTTATTAAACCGGTTGACTTGTTTATGACTCGAACCTGTTTAATCTAAATCCTAACCCTAAAATTACATATCGTGTTCGTAGATCACGAGTTAAATTGCCCGTCCTAATAACTAATAGGCCAGTTGTGCCGAAACCAATTTAGACAACATTTCCACGTTATTGGTTCAAAATTGGTCTTAACAAACTTCTTATTATTTCAACTTAAGAGTACCATGTCCATTCGTAATGGTCCTTTTAAATTCATTACTGCAAACTTTGTTGCAAATCTAAACAAAAGCCCAATGAGCAAGTGTGGATTGAATAGCCATCCATTTGACAAAGGGTCAAATCCCACCGGACCAAAGCCCTTGCAGCCGCAAGGAATGACAAAACAAAGTGATGCTTATTGTCCACTTATTCTAACATGTAAAAAGTTCTGGAGTCTGAGATTATAAGGCTGTAATCATGTCGAGTAGTATAGGCTCTACAAAATTTTATATATGCTCGAGCTAGAGTCGAGCTCCAAGAGAGTATTAAAAGTCAACTAAGAGGAAAATAACCTTGAACAGTTGAACTTTGATTCTAAGTTTTGAGCCTTATCATCCAAAGCTTTCTCTTTGAGATAGACCAGTTGGCCATCTCTAACTCCGAGCACATGCAACATGTCGATGATTGAATGAGATGATTGGACGTAGTGCCAAGGAACATTAGTTGTGGCATGACCGTGGTTGAAGGAGGTGTGGGAGGCAAAATGTTAGGACATAATTGTCCTTCTCTTAAAAGATGAGGATATTTTTGTCTTCATTTTTACACCATTTTGCCTAAGTGGCTCATCTCCATTTCAAATCCATTTCCAGAGGTGTAGTGCTTGATGGAAGTTGGAGGTCCCAATAAATTGATGCACCCTCGGGCCTCTTGAAGACCAGTGGACCATAGAAAAAGTGTCGATAGAAATATACAACCGAGATTAGAAGGCTCACTAGAAAAGTTCAGATTCTCATGGTTTGATCATCACACTAGTCAACAAAGGAATCGACAGGCTACTTGAGGACATTGTAAACTGAAGGAAAACTGTTTTGGTTTAATTATCCAAAACAGAGCAATGTCTATTGTATTTATAATTACTAGTACATAGAGTTTGTTACATTTGTGATATACAACTCCTGATAAAAGTCGTACACAATCTGTAATTATGATTAAAAAAAAACAAAAACAAAAAAACTAAGGAAATAACAAATAACTAGAAACAATCTAATGTAACCGAGCACTTGATCTTCAGTTGATGTTTCAACGTTACTGCATGAGCTGGCTCTTGTATGTCTCTTGCTGTCCAAACCATTTGACACCTTAACATTTTTCAATTTTAGGGTTACAGTAAAAAAAGATTGTTTTACTCTTACTTTTGCCCAGACTTGATTTTTTCTAGTCTAAATTGAAGGGATTTCAAACTCAGAATGTAATAGGATTATCAGTTCATGCGCAGCTCTACCAGGAAGCAGCCTTGGGAATCATCTTGTTCCTTGTTTGAGTAGATCATTGCTGTACTTTTGTGTACTTGAGCTACAGAGTACACAATGTATTCTTAAAAACAAATAGTGTAAGAGAAATTTAAACAATAGTAAGTGAAAGATCAATTGTCCAATCAGGAAGAAATTTTAGTTCAGTGCAGTGGCATGAAGAAGCCAACATATGACTGATGAGTGATGACTATGTAAACATGGCAGAAAAGTATAGTGCTAACATCCACCAAAGGAATACCAATAAACGATGCACTTGCCAAAAAAAAAAGGAAACAGTACCAATAAAAGTAGAAACCAGAAACTCAACAAGCTTAAGAATGCACCCAAGCAGAAAACTAAAAAAATAAAAATAAAAACTGTATTTATAAAGATCAAGGAGAAAACACTAGAGCCTTGACATCTTCAATCTTACTACCGCTGACCTCTTTGCCTGCTTTTCGTTCTCCTCCCCCTGTTCTGTTGATAGTTGTTAAGGAGTCCATTTATTTTAAATATCAATTTTAATTATTATTTTTGGATAAGTAAGCTTTGTTGAAAGAAACTTAAAAATATGAGAGAAAACTGTTGCCACAAGAAGGTCCCTACAGCCCTCCTCAAAGAGGGAAAGACACAGCGAAGCAGCTAGCCAACAACATACAGCCATGCAAGGCCAGCAACCCAAAAATGGAAAAACACTAGTCAAAACGACGAACACAAGGAACAACCCAAAAACCAACACAACTAAGTAAAATGCAAAACATTCAGAGAGATACCCACGAGCAGACCAACCATCCATTCTCACAGGACAACGGGAACCCAACGAGGGAGACAGTGCCAGAGGTGTGGATGGGGAGGAGGTCTCAAACCATCCCTACCTATTTTAGTGAGCAGCGCACAGCAAAAGAAGCAACAGAGAAGCCACAGAGTAGCAGTCTGCACCACACACGGGAGTCATGAAACCAGTCTCTCTATATAAAGTTCAAATCTCATAATTGCTCTAATGTAGATTGACTAGAAGGTGAATTTGCAACATGCATAGTGCCTTCAGCCCAGTGTCTTGAGCATATAGCCCCAATCACATTAGGTGCCTTAAGCTAAAGACAATCTTATCATATAAAATCACTTTGGAGTTGAGCTATCCAACAATACTAGAAAGATCGTAAGCAGGAACTAAAACCATAAAAAATACTCATGCCCTTCATAAAAGGAGACCCCTATTTTACTTCTTTACTTGAAGTCCCAATATGTGACCATGTGAGTCAGGTCTTCCACTTAGAATTAAGAAACGATGAAACACAGATCAGTATTTGAGATAGCTGTCTTGGAGATCACATATCCAAGTGAAAGCAATACAAGATGATGCAAATGCTTTATGCAGCAAGTATAAAATGTTATACGAGTAAAAATTCAAGAATTAAATTAAGTTGGAAGCCAAAATGTTACAACTGTTCAGCCACACATACGTTCTCCGATTGTCTCCCTATCTCCAGAACATCCATCTTACTCTGATAAACATTCAACAATTGAGGAATATCGTCCTGAAATTTGATCACAAACTTTTCCAAAAACCTCCTCTCATTAGGCAATAATATAGTCGACAAGGACAAATCATTCTTGACCAAATCCTTGGCTAGTAAAATCTGAATAACTGAAAACCTAGGCATAATCCTCTTCTCCAAGCTGAATAATAGAACTGCAGGATTTATAGCAATATTAGCTGATAGCCAACCCATTTTATTCACAAGGAAGTCCATGACTTTTGTGATCTTCTCTTCTGATAAAATCATACACATTGGATTCCTTTTAAATGCAGAGAGGGCCATGTCCTTTGACCAACCCCACCTCTTATAAAACTCCAATTTTGACTCAAATCTTGGTTTACTCATCTTCAGCAACACTTGGATTGCCCGAACAAACACCGTTTTCAAGGGATCGAATCCCATGTCCATAACCTGGCGGACAGCCTCAACAAACCTAGTATGCTTAGTGAACGCTTCAGAAGGATAATTACTTACCAAGAAAGAAATGGTAGATTGAGGCACTCCAAGTCGTCTCAAAAGTGCAACGTTAGGAGCCATATTAGTTGCCACATTAAATTGAAAAGCCCGTGCTGAGCGCTTCAAAGCTGTAACGACTTTCTCGTTGACAAGAACCACACTCTTGAGGAAATTATAGGAGGGGATTAGTTGTTTCTCTAAGCTTCTTGCTAACAACATTGGATTTGAAGAGAGGATCCCAGGGAGTTCAGAGCTTGAAACCCCCAAAGAACGGAAAAACTCAATCTTGGGCAAAAGGGTCTTCTCAGGATCAGATAAAAGAAACCGTGGCTGTACCCTGATAATTTTGGAGATATGGGTAGGGGTGAATCCATTCTCTCTGAGAAGATTAAGCACTGAGTCTGGTCTCTCTGGGTTCTCAAAGTTCATACTGTGGGATGCTAAAATAGCAGATTTTGGGGACAACCCACATGAGTTTATGAGGTAAGACACTGTAAAAGAATGTTTTTCTTCTTGTCGTTTTTCGCTAGATTGACATAACCCTATCGATGTGAATGATTTTAGAATAAAGAAAGCATTTTGCTGAAAAACCCCCAGTTGGGTCCTCCTACTTTTGAGTAATACAACCTGTCTTGAACAGAAAAGAGCAAACATTGTTGACTCACCGAGTTTGTCCGATTCAGTCTCAGGCCACTTCTTGTTTATCAAGAAATCCTCTCGAGTGTTGGGACTGGCATTAAGCCGGACATGTCAAAATTCCATCCAGGAATGGCGTCCTCTGAGCTATTCTTCCTGTGCTTCAGAATTAAAAGAAACCCTCGCAAGTTCAAACTCCAAAAATTAAAAACAGGTTCTTAAGAAATAGCCCTATTCTCCATGATGGAGGAAGGGAGAGGGTTAAGGAGAACAGGAGAAGTGTGGCATCTGGGGGGTGAAAGGTCGCGCCGTTTCCATGTTTGAACGGTATGTCGTTTGTCTTTGTCAGAGAGCGTGTCCGGCTGTGCCTAAATCACAAGAACCAACACTAATTTATGAGAGGAAAAGTTTCGACGTTACTAGTTCATAAGTAGTCTTAACAAACGCCTTATTTTCCGCTACGACACGTACGACATTTTCGAAGAAGAGTATTGCAGCGACATCTCTTGTCTTTAGAAATACGAAATGTTGCCGTTGTGGAACATTTTGAAAAAAAATGTTAATGCCTTCTGGAAATTTGTTCCAACTAAAGAGATTTTGAAAAAAAAAAATGGAAAATTAGTTGATTTGGTTATACGAATTTGCAATAAGCTCTCTTAGCGATTTGAATATGTACGATTTGCAAACACGGTGGTTAGGTTATATAAACACGGTCCCTTAGGCTAACCTGGCCTCGCAACCATTTGGTTGGCTAGGGCTACCAAGGGCACTCAGGAAGGAAGGGGGGAAAGAGAGAGAGAGGGGGAGGGAGGAAATAATACACATTCTAATTGGCCACGAGTCTAATTGTAATTGTTTTGTTCCGAAGTAAAGATAACCACAAAGCGGTTTGTCCTATTCAAATCTTAACGATCAAGAGGTACTGGCTTATATTTCGGATAGGCCCAAAAGGGAGGAAGGAAGTCTGGAATGCCAACAAGCGCCTCTTATTGAATTTTTCATTCAATGAGTAATGAATTGAGTATTTGAGTTCGCATAGGAATTTTGGATATTGCTATTGAAATAGCCTTTCGAGCTAAATTTTCTGCTACTCCACACATTTCATAAAGTATTCTACTTGATTTAACGATGGCTACCCAATATTCGGAGATCCTTTCTCTGAACCCATACGCATTTCCCTAGGTCTTACTATAACTGGTTTTTATGAAAATATACGTACCCATATTTTAACACTATGACGGATGTTCCATGTTCATTGCTTGCCGCCGGTTCAATGCCTGAAGAGCATATTTACCAAAGCAAATACAATTACCTCTATAAGATATTTCTTTTATTCTCCACTATGTTATTTACCGAGTCTAGGTTGGTTGTTTTTTTTTTTCGTTCTTTTTTTTTTTTGAGGTTATAGTTGTATTTTTCATTGGGGATTTCTTGAAAAAAAAAAATCACCCCATCTTACTTCAATTCCTTGTATAAGACGTTGAGAATAGAAGTTAAAGAGGGTATTTATATTCATCGTGTCCTTTATATGGAAGTTAGAGGCCATGGGGCTATTCCCTTGACTCCTTCAAGTCCAACTGAGGGACTCTCTCAAGTTCCTCAAGTCCGACTGAGTCATAACCTGACCCAACTCCACTAGACCATCAATGAAAATTCAAGGCGGCTAATACTAATCAGGCATGTGTGGGAATTCTCTATTGTGGAGACTGGAGATTCGAACTCACGCTCTAGTACTTGCTCTAACCACTTGAAAATTTTCTTGGACCATTGAACCACCACCCTCAATGGTATTCATAAGGTTGTTTTGTTAGTGAGGTTTTGTAATGTAGCTTAGATAACTGTACATTCCTTCATGTTCTGCATTTCTTTTACTTTGATAGATAATTAGGGTAGTCTTTTCTAGTTACCGTGAAACATTATGCTTTAACTCCAAGATTGATTATTTTTATTAATTAATTATGTGGGGTTAGTGGTAAACAAGTCTGTGAGAGGCGCACGAAAATTTAGTTATTTATTTATTTAAATTTTCAGGACATTACAACAATCATTAGATCTAAGGTGTCAAGCTCATATATATATACGCTTCTGCCATCTTTTGATGACGATGCACACCATATGCTCAATTATTATAAACCAAATGATAAACAAATAATCAATTGAAGCATTTATAAGCATTTGATAAAATCATAAGGCTCATGACATAATTTCTTTATTGAAAAAGGAAATCAAAGTATGCTCAGTTTATCCACATATTGCATAATGAAATAAAATTGTTCCGTAAGCATTTACTTAGTTTGACGGATTTTCCTTACCCTCGGACATCTTACTCTAGGATGCTTGCTAGAACTAGAATACATTAAATGCATGGTCGATTCCTGGCATCACACACGTGTTCGGTTAAGGTCTTTGTGTGTGTGTGTGTCTCTCTCTCTCTCTGATAGAGTAGATTGCTATTTGTATCCTTTTTCACCTTTAATGCTTTTGCAGATGCTTCACGAAGAAAATACATGAGAATTCACAATATTCTTCTAATGGTTTTCTAAAAAAGAGGATAGGGGGAGAAAAAAAGGCTCATAGAGACATTCTTGTTGATTTTGAAAAATGAAAAATGAAATATGCAGCTCACGAGACAGAACAAAAGTTTTAATAGTTCTCAAGATTGAGATAATTGAGAAAACAGAGAAGATAATTTAGCACTCACGAGTCACCATCACATAATTAGTAATTACCTTGGTGGAGGAAGGCATCTGTGTGCATGAGCTGTTGTTTTCTTCTTTACTCATCACGTGATTCACTATTCCATTTAGTCTTGCCTTTGTGCTTGATGAAACTCCAGCATTTTATGATTTCTTTTTTTTCTTTTACACAAACAAGTTACTAATATTAATATTAGAGCACTTGTTGATTTTCTTTTCTTCTGCAGATATCATGAGGGTGAACATTATGTCGATGTCATCTTTGAAAAAGAGACTCTGCATATCTATTAAAACTGTGTGATTTACAAAACACCACTTATTGGAGCCTGATATAAAAGTTCAGTGGCTGTGGAAATTATTATTGTTGGTTCCAAATCCATATAGCTTTGGCCCTTATGAGCAGAGGGACAAGCTCATTCCTAAGATGGAGGCTGTTGACCTCTTTGCTGCCACCAATGAACTCTTGCCCTATAAACACGGCCGGCACGCTCGGTTGACATCCCAGCTGCTGCAGCTCCCGTTCGATTTGCCGTCCATTGGGCGCCTGATCGAGCTCATAAACTGTAGGGTTTGCCCCAAACCCACATATGAGTGACCTCACAGAGTGGCTCATGCAGCAAGAGCTCTTGCTGAAGATCACCACTGGCTTGTCAGCCACCATCCTCGTCACAGTATCCATTGTTGTGAAGGTTAGAAAGAGTTGGAAATGTGAGTGTGTAAAGAAGCTTCAAGCTTTTGGGGTGAGAGTTAAAAGGCTTTGCTGCTGCTGTGAGGAGCTTCAGCACCAGTTTATGTCTATTTATAGAACCCATGCAGTTGTTGATAGAACAACAACAGAACAGGAATTAAAGGCATAAAAGGAGAGGGGATTCCCAAATGACCCTTTATGATTACCTGAAAATGACTTGGGTGGCTTTTGTGCACATCCAATAACAACTTGCGCCCTGCCATGTAAGTGTAGCCAACCATCATCATGGAGACGTTAGGCTATTGGTGTCAATTGTAAATGTCATGGAATGACAAGTTGCATATCAGAATATTAACATGCAAAATGTGGCAATAGTGGGGAACTACATCCTTAATGCAAAACTTATCCTTTTTAAGTGTGGCCAGCAATTTTTTATAGGGGAAACTTCAGTAAGCCTCCCTGAATTTCTAAAACTCTCACTTCAACCCCCTGAACTTTGGTTTGCTCTCACTTTGGACCATTCTGTTAGTTTTTGACGTTAAAGTCAAACAATTTGACTTTCTATACCCATTTTACCCTCAACCAAAACTACGTCATTTTGGACTCCAAAACTACACCATTTTTGGCTTCAAAACTACATCACCACTCAACCCAAAACGACGTCGTTTTGAGCATAATATTTTTAAAAAAAAAAAAAAAAGCAAAAGCAAAATATTAAAAAAAAAATAATAATAAATAAATATAAAAAATAAAAAAAAAATAAAAAAGGAAATCGGGGTGGCTCAACCACCCCCTGGCCAGTCGGGGGTGGTCGAACCACCCCATGGCCAAGGGGGTGGTCCGGCCACCCCCAGAAGGCCCCAAAAAAAAAGGGGGGAGGGGGGGGGATCAGGTTCTTTTGGGGGTGGTTAAGGGGCTAGGGGTGGTTTTGGCCACCCCCAAAAGCACCCGATCCCCCTTTTTTTTTTTTTTTTTTTGGCCAAGGGGGTGGCCGGACCATCCCCTTGGCCATATGGGTGGTTCGACCACCCCAGATCGGTCAGGGGGCTCCAGGACCACCCCTTTTTTTTTTTTAAATATTTTGCTTTTCTTTTTAAAAAATAAAAATAAAAAATAAAAAATAAAAATTTAATGCCTAAAACGAAGTCGTTTTGGGCTCGGTAGGTGTTGTAATTTTAGGGCACAAAACGGTGTAGTTTTGAAGTGAGGGTAAAATAGGCATAAAAAGTCAAACTATTTGACTTTAACGTTGAAAACTAACCGAAGGGTCCAAAGTGAGAGCAAACCAAAGTTTAGGGGGCCTAAGTGAGAGTTTTGAAAATTCAATGGGTGTTTGTCAAATCGGCTGGAACTTCGGGGGGCTTAGTGAAGTTTCCCCATTTTTATACGATCTGTGAATCCAACATAAATTTAATACAAAATTTACGAATTAAGGTTGATGGGACCACTATGTTTAGTTAATGTGATCAGGTTAAAATTGACCTATATAGTTTGATACTCATGCTTCAAACACCACTCGAACCCGACACACGAACAAAAATTATCACCTCTACCTTTAAGTACCAAAGTGGATGATTTTATAAACGTACTATGTTGGAACCCTTAATTTGCTGTGCCATTTTAGTAAGAAATCTTTTCCTTTATGTTCCTCTCTAAATTATCAATTGTTCCAAAAGGATAGGAACTTATGAATTTAAATATTTAATTAAATATTCTAATACTCTTCCTCACGTGTGAGCTCAAACTCTCTCTCAATAGGTAAAGCCCAACATGTGAAATATTTAATTAAATTATAAAATAAATTATATAAACAAAATTTGAGCTCCCTGATATCAAGCATGTTAAATCACAAGTTGTCTTGAAGCTTAAATCAAAAGGAAATGATCATCGAAGTCTTTCATCTATTTTGGAGCATCTAGACAGGTGGAGAAACTAGTAGGATTGTAGGACTTATCCAATTTGGTGGAACTTTTATCTCATAACTGGCTAGATTCACATCCAGATCAATTCATGAAAACCCAAAGCCAAATAGAAAAAGACAAGAAAAAAGAGAGTTTTGGAAAAGAAGAAGATGCTTATTCAAGGTAATTTTCCCTAAAAGAACAAAATCTACAAAAAAGAGAGGATGCCTTCAAGGCCCACCACATTATCTAGTTTCACACATTGCACTAAAGAGAAGAAATGCCCCTATGATATTCTGTGAGTTGAATAGCTGAGTAGTGCCTTAAACTGTGGACAAAGCCTGTTATAATATATCAACTATCATGTGTGATTCTCTATGAAGTGTATTGGCATCCGAACGTCGATTACTACAAAAGGTTTCTATTTATGCCAAAATGTTTATTACTTCATAAATTAGACAGTCTCATATATTGTTTAGGCAATATATACAAAGCAATGTGGCTCAAAACATGGTGCAGTAACTCGATAAGAAAATTTCTTTAACCCCAAGAGGTTGGCTCAAGTGGTCAAATAATTCATTGGGGCCAGCCCACCAGAGTATTACCCGATCTGTGTGGAGGGGACATTTTACATGGGTTCGAGGTTTACTTAACAAGAGTGGGTACACGAAGTGGCCCTGCCTTGGAGTTCCTCGTTATCGAAAAAAAAAAAAAAAAAAGTCTTTCACTTTTAAAAACCATTTAACTAGCTCTTTCAAACAAAAAACCATTTTACTCATGTCAACATGTCAATATACAGCAATTATTTGGTTGAAATAGAGGAGGTAAATGAATAGTACATTTGAACAGAATTATTTGGATGATTTTCCAGGAATTAAAAATGATGATTGGGACTTTTAAAAAAAAAAAGACACTGATGATTGAGTATGGTTTCCAGCTCATATATATTATTCAAATTCAGGGTGATTTTGCGCATGATATCTAACTAGTAACCACAATATATTCCCTCTTAACGTATCACAATGAATTCTTTTGAAGCTCAACATTATCTCTTACCAGAAATCTTTTCGATCAATTCTGAATCGCTTTCGTCTTTAGACATTTCATCACCTGCTCACATCATGGAAAAGATGCCTCTTTATCTTTGTTCTGTTTGGTGACCACGTGAAAGTTGTGTAATGTAAAAGATATTCATGTCATTTTCAAGCATCCGCATATCGCCACATACCTGCAGCCAAGAAAAAGCTCAAAATGTAAATGTGTCGGAACAATTTGCATAACTGGCTCAAGATAAAGCAAAGGGCCAATTTCAATTACAATACAAGCCATTAATCTCAACTCAGATGAATTTCAATGGCATATGATGCTGCAGGTGCATGCAGGCATCTATGCATACGAGCTTTTCTTTTCTCTTTTCTCTTCCACACGTAATTCACTTTTCCAATATTTTCTTGTCAATTTGTGTGAAATGAGCACCCTTTGGGTCCCTCGCATAAAACTTGATTTAAAGTTTGTGCCAGTCGTGGTTTTGCCTCATCTAATCAAAGAAACTTTCTCCTATTTTACTCATGGTCCTTATAAAATAAACAGCCTGGGTATACTGCTTCACTTAGAAAGCAATCTATAAATTATCAAAGAAGTTGACCTCAACATATCTTCCATATCATAGAAAATTTAGTTTATGATCACCATGAAGCACAGAATTTTGGATAATACAACCAATGTTAGTACACAAATGGAAATGAATTTATCACTATGAGCCTTAAAACTAACATTATTCGGACAGAGCTGGTAATTCAAATTTTTAGCTGGGTGCACAATATGACAGCAAATCTTTCTAATGTCAATCTCACTTGAGAAACCAAACCACAATCTACAGGGTATCTATGCATTTTTGGAAACTTCCACAGATCCAAAAAAACAAACCACCCCTTCTGTTTGACTGTCAATGGGGAAAACGGGTTTTGACACAAGATCAACAGCAAAATTGTTTTTTTGGTAAGTAGATCAACAGCAAAATTGTGATTTTATTTAAGTCCAATATTTGGTTACAGAAGTTGACCACAGTCACATCATTAACCTCTTAAGGTTTTCAAATTTGCACATTGCAGATAACCATCCTAGACTAGCTCCTTTCACTCCAACGTGTCAACAAGGATGTGTCTCAACACTATAGCTTTCCTCATAGTTGGAAGACTCGATGTTCTGTTAAAAAATTGGGATTCTGTACATTTTTCAATTGAATTCTATGGATAAGCGTTTTTCATAGCAAAAATTATTATGCAGGCCAAAGATATGAGGCATCCCAAATTCCCAGCTAAGTTAACTCAATCCAAATGAGTTCCCGCTGTGCACCAAATCATCCATTCAACACCTTGCTATCGCATTAGCAAGCTCAGTAAAACACTATTCTCAGCCACCACCAAACTGGGTTCAGTTAAAACTAGATGCAAATTACGACTAGTCACCATTAGGCTCTTTCATTATAATAAAAGAATACAACATATAAAGCAAATTCAGTCCCCAAAAAATCATCTGGGCGTCCATGGGAGCTGCAATTTTGGGCTCATAAGGTACATTTTCAAACCGTAGAAAGACCAAATTAGGTCCTTAGCTTTCTCAGGGACCATAAGCTCATCAAGGCCCAACTTTCCAGATCAGTTGGATATTGTCCACACTGCTTTTGGCAGATTCTAAGAAGACCCTATCGCCCAAACTAGAGTTTTTCTAGTCTATTGGGCATTCGACTTGGAATGTGCTAGGATTATCACTTCATGCCCCATCCTATTGGTGAGCAGCCTTAGGAATCATCTTATTTCCCTGTTTGAGTACAATCATTGTGGTATGTTTACGTATTTTGAGCTATAGAATACACAACATACACCGAAAAACAAAAAAAGTATGAGAAACTTAAAGAACAATAACAACAAGAAGTATAGGAGTTTGGCGGGTGTGCGGAAGTCTCTCATCATAGTCATAGATTGTTATTGTATTATGGATAAAAAGAGTGGGGAAACCCCGGATCATCTTCTTCTTCAGTGTGATGCCGCAAGGGAGCTGGGGATTATGGTTTTTCAGTTGTTTGGGGTTGAGTGGGTTATGCCTATAGATGGGTAGTGGATCTTTCCGCGAGTTGCAAAAGAAGGGTCGGCCAAAATTATATCAATTTTGTTTGGAATGCAATTCCTTCCTTTTTAATGTGATGCATTTGGATAGAAAGAAAGGCTCGAAGATTCAAGGATCATGAGAGAACAAGCTCAGATCTACAAACTTGTTTTCTAACATCCCTATTTGAGTGGATTTCTACTCCACCCTTCTTCATGTATCTAGCTATGCATATTTTTGTTCTCTTTTTTCTCGTTCTTGATTTGTTGGGTGTTTTTTCTCATATATTTTTTGTGTACTTAGGTTGCGCCCCTTGCACTCTTAATGAATTTCCTTTACTTATCAAATAATAATAATAATGTAGCAGAAAATTAAAGGATAGTATACAAAAGATCAATGATTCAAATTAAAGAATATCGTTCATCCAGTAAATGGGATCATCCAACTAGGTGGAAATTTAGTTCAGAGCAGTGGAAATGAAGAGGCCAACATATTACAGATGAGTTATCATGGCTGAAAACTTGAAGCGCTCACATCCAAAGTATTAATACCAATAAAAGTTGCACTTCCACAAAAAAGAAAAAAATAATAAAAAACGTACCAATAATATTTGAAACCAAAAACTCATCAAGCTTACGAATGCACCCAAAGAAAGTAAATTAGCAACACCAAATTTCAGGTCACCGATGGTTAAGTCAAGCAGCTGCATACATCGAATCAAAGAAAAAAAGAAGTAACTGCATATATAAAGATAAAGAAGAAAACACAAGTTATATACAGAAGGTTTCAAGATTCAAGAATGCAACCTATTTCTCTATCTTTTCTGAGGAAGACTTGTTATGAGAAATCAAAGTGTTAAGGAGCCCATCTATTTTATGCCTTATAATTTACATAATGCAGCTTGAATAGAAGGTGCATTTGCTTGATGGATAGCGCCTTTCGGCCCAGAGTCTTGAGCATATAGCATCAATCACATATTCGCGTTAGGTGCCTCAAGCTAAAAGCATTCTTATAATATAAAATATCTTTGAAGTCAATCAAAGATATTCATTAACATCAAAAAGATTTTAGACAGAAACTGAAGCCATCAAAAATACCTATGATCTTTGTAACAACGAGATCCCTATTTTACTTATTTCTTGGGGGTGTAGGAGATGAGTAGTAAAATATAATCGACTACGTGAGTCAGGTATTCTGTTTGAAATAAATAATTAATGACATGGATCAATATTAGAAATCATTGTCTAGGAAAACACATATCCAGGTGAAAACAAAACAAGATGATGCATATGCTTTATCTAATAAGTACGAAATGTTAAACTGGCATTGAATTAAAAGTCAAGAACCTTAAGTTGGAAGTCAAAATGTTACTACTGTTTAGCACCACGTGCATTCTCAGATTGACTTCCAACCTCCATAAGATCCATCTTACCCCGATACACATTCAACAGTTCAGGAACATCGTCTTGAAATTTGATCAAAAACTTCTCCACAAAGCACTTCTCACTAGGTAGTATGAAAGATCCTGAGGACAAATCATTCTTGACCAAACCCTTCGCTTGTAAAATCTGAATAACTGAAAACCTAGGCATTATCCTCTTCTCCAAGCTGAAAAATAGAACTACAGGATTAATAGCAATATTAGCAGATGGCCAACCCATTTTGTTCACAAGGAAGTCCATTGCTTTCGTGATCTTCCCATCCGACAAAAGCATACAATTTGGATGCCTTTTAAATGCTGAGAGGGCCATGTCCTCTGACCAACCCCACCTCTTATAAAGCTCCAACTTAGACTCCAACTTTGGTTTACTCATCTTCAATAATACTTGGATTGCCAGGACAAACACCGTTTTCAAGGGATTGAATCCCATTTCCATAACCTGTTGGACAGCCTCAACAAACCTAGTATGCTTAGCGAACGCTTCAGAAGGATAATTACTTACCAAGAAAGAAATGGTAGATTGAGGCAATCCAAGTTGTCTCAAATGTGCAATGTTAGGAGTCATATTATTTGTCACATTATACAGAAAAGACCGTGGTGCGCGCTTCAAAGTTGCAAGGACTTTCTCGTCGACAAGAAGTACAGTCTTGAGGAAATCATAGGAGGGGATTAGTTGTTTCTGTAAGCTTCTTGCTAACAACAATGGGTTTGAAGAGAGAATCTCAGAGAGGTCAGAGCTCGAAACCCCCACAGAACGGAAAAACTCAATCTTGGGCAAAAGGGTCTTCTCAGGATCAGATAAAAGCAACATTGGTTGTACCCTGACAATTTTGGAGATCTGGGTAGGGGTGAATCCATTCTCTTTGAGAAGATTAAGCACTGAGTCTGGTCTCTCTGGGTTCTCAAAGTTCATTCTCTGGGATGCTAAAGTAGCAGATTTTGGGGACAGCCCACATGAGTTTATGAGGTAAGACACTGTAAAAGAATGTTTCTCTTCTTCTTGTGTTTCATTAGATTGACATAACCCTATCGATGCGAATGATTTTAGAAAAAAGAAAGCATTTTGCTGAATGAACCCCAATTGGGACCTCCTACTTTTAAGTAAGAGAAGCTGTCTTGAACAGAGAAAAGCAAACATTGTTGACTCACCGAGTCCGTCCGATTCAGCCTCAGACCACTTCTTGTTTATCAAGAGATCCTCTCGAGGGTTGGATTGGTATTAAGCTGGAGATGTCAAAATTCCTTACGGTAATGGCGGCCTCTGACCTATTCTTCCTAGTTCCTGTGCTTCAGAATCTAAGGCTTTGTTTGGTAATGGGGATGGGGTTGGCCCAAATATTGTTCATCACCATTTCTCAAAAAAATCAACATCAAAACATTCTAACTTTTTTATTTTTAATATCAAATCATTCACTTTTTATTATTATTCAAATAAAAAAATTACTACAAAACAAAACTTTTTCACTTTTTCATTTTTTTTATACCAAACACTCTTACTTTTTTTCACATCAATCTACATCAACTACAGTGTTTAGGCCATCCTATTTGCCAAACACTCTTACTTGATGTAGATTGATGTGAAAAAAAGTAAGAATATTTAGTACAAAAAAAATGAAAAAGTGATATAGAAAAGTAAAAAAGTTTTGTTTTGTAGTGATTTTTTTATTTAAATAATAATAAAAAGTGAATGATTTGATATTAAAAGTGAAAAAAATTAGAATGTTTTGATGTTAATTTTTTTGAGAAATGATGATGAACAGTGTTTGGGCCAACCCCATCCCCATTACCAAACAAAGCCTTAAGAAGAAATTAACGAAGAAGGGAGAGGCTTTAAGGGGAAGTGAGGCATCTCGGGGGAATAAAAGTCGTGCCGTTTCGCTGTTTGAACGGTATGTCGTCTGTTTCTGTCGGAGAGTGTCTGGTACTAGTCCATGTTATGAAGAAAAGTTTTTGCAACGACACTACATATCTTGTCTTTAGAAATCGGAAGTGGCATTTCGATTTCGTAAAAATAATCTATATTTTTAAAAGATATCACAAAACGTAAAACATTTAGCATTACAATTGAAAAGGTGTTTAATTTAATATAAGAAAAAAATCTGCGATTTTTATAAACAGGTTAAGAATGCTTATTTAAAAATGCGCAAATTTAAACTAAAATCACGATTTCTTATAACAAATATTTGATAAAAAATATATTTTTTAATATGTTTTATCAAACGCATTTGCGATTTTAAAAAATAGTGATTTTAAAAATGCAATTTTTAAAATCGCACTTATAGAAACTGCAATCTCAAACAAACCTTTAATGTCTTCTTCAAATTGGTTTCGAAATAAATTTTTTGGTTCCCAAAACTGGGAGATGCCTTCAAGAGAAACATATGGCTAGAAAGTTTGATTTAAAATACTATTTATAATGAACCCTTCTATATTCATTACAGTAAGCCAAGGTGTAAAGTTGTGTTACCTTCACAAATTTAAACAAAAGCCCAGCAAGTGTGGATTGAAAAGCCATCCATATGACAAAACAAGGTGATGCTTATTGTCCACTTATTCTAACACATGAGAAGTTTTGAAGCCTGCGATTATAAGGTAATCGGATCGAATTGAGCTAAGTATTGACTATTCGAGCTTATAATCGGATCAAATTGAGCTAAGTATTGGCTACTCAAACTAAGCTCGACATAATATAAGCTCTCGAGCAAGAGTCTAGCTGCAAGACAGTATTCAAACTCAACTCGAAGAAATAACCTTAAACTTTGATTCTAGGTTTTGGGCCTTATCATTCAGAGCTTTCTCTTCAAGATCGACCAGCTGGCCATCTCTAACCCCGAGCACGTACAACATGCCGATGATTGGACATAGTGCCATGGAACTTTGGTTGTGGCATGGCCATAGCTGAAGGAGGTGTAGAGGTTGTTGGAGGTGAACTAGAAAAGAACAAAATAAGTAGGGCAACAACAGAGGAACCTGCATATGAAAAGAATGAGTACATTTTCTTTTGTAAATTTTGAGAAACTGTTTTGATTTAATTATCCAAAACAGAGCAATGTCTATTGTATTTATAATTACAAGCACATAGAGTTTGTTGCATTTGTGATATACAACAACTAATGATCCTGATAAGTGTCATATAGAAGCTGTAGATGATGATAAATAAACTGAGGAAATCAAATAACTAGATTACAATCTAAAGTAACTGAAAGGACAAGAAATTCAAAGCAGCATCCATGTAGTTGAACTAAGTAACCGAGCACTTGGAGATAAAGGATGAGTTATCTGCAACTCTGCATTTGATCATCAGTTGAGGTGTCCAAGTTACTGCATGAGCTGCCTCTTGTATCTCTCGTTGTTCAAACCCCATGACACCTTAACATTTTTAACTTCTAGGGTTACAGTCAAAAAGACTGTTTACCCTTAGTTTTGCCCAAACTATATTTCTTCTAGTCTAAAGGGCTTTCAAACTTAAACTGTAATAGGATTATCACTTCATGCGCAGCCCTACCAGGAAGCAGCCTTAGGAATCATCTTATTCCTTGTTTGAGTAGATCATTGCCGTACTTCGGCATACATTTGCTAGAGAATACACAATCTAACCGAAAAAACAAATAATGTAAGAGGAGAGTAAATGAAACCTTCTACAAAGTTGCATCTATGTCCCAACTATAGCTATCTCAATTACAAAGCAAGCCATTAATCTCAAATCAGATGACTCTACGACTTTTCTTTCCTTTAATGCTTTTCTAGAAACAAAATAGCGAATTTCTGAACTTCAAGTATATATCAAGATAGACCACTCAAAACATATGACAATATGATTCATATTTGCTCAAAAATTAATCTTCTCAAAATCTAAATATTCTCCATATTTTTATATAGAATCTTCTATCCACCAATACATCTGCAAGACAAGGATGAATTTCTATGTCACAGGATTCTGCGCGTGCATGTAGGCATCTATGTATACGAGCTGTTCTTTTCTTCTTTCCTTTCACACATAATTCACTCTTCCAACAGGATGCATTTCAATCTCATAGGATTTTACCGGTGCACACAGGCATCTTTGTCTACGAGCGTTTCTAATTTTCTTCTTTCCTCCACAGCACAGTTCACTTTTCCAATATTTCCTTGTCAATTGTGTAAAATGAGCACCCTTGGATGCCCTGTGCAAAACGTGCTTTGAAGTTTGTGCCAGTCATGTGGTTCTGCATCATCTAATCAAAGAAATTTTTTCCTATTTAACTGATGATCTTGACTAAATAAACTGCCCGAGGATACTGCTTCACTTAGTAATCTATAAATTATCAAATAAGTTGACCTCAACATATCATAGATATCATAAAAAATAAAAAAATTAGCTTTTGATCTAATCACAGTGAAGCACAGAATTTTGGATAATACACCACCAATGTCACAAATGGCAATGAATTTTTCACTGAGCCTTAAAAACTAAATTTTTTATATATATATATAAGTAATTGAAAAATTATTAAAAGCGCAAGGTGCAACCCGAGTACACAGGAAATATACTAAAGAAACACCTAGCTAGAAAGCCTTAAAAACTAACGTTGTTCAGACAAAGCTGGTAATTAAAATTTTTAGCTGGGTGCACAACATGACAGCAAATCTTTATAATTTCAATCTCACTTGAGAAACAAACCAAAATTTATTCTAAAAACATGAAACCTAATTGACAAATCAGGAGCAAGGTGTATCTATCTATGCATTTTTGGCAACTTCCACAGATCCAAAATTCAAACCACCTATTATGTTTGACCATCAATGGGGAAAGTGGGTTTTGACACAAGATGAGCTGCACAATTATGATTTTATTTAAGACCAATTGGAGGGTGGGACAGCATCTCCCAATTACAGAGGTTGACCAACCTCTTAAGGTTTTCGAATTTGCACATTGCAGATAACCATCCTAGACTAGCTTCTTTAACTCCAAGCGGTGGAGATGAAGGACTTTAGGCCCATCAGTTTGGTGGGAGGGGTGTACAAAATTGTTTCTAAGGTGCTTGCCAATAGGTTGAAAACTGTTTTGGGTAAGGTCATCTCCTATTCTCAAAATGCCTTTATAGGGGGTCAACAAATCCTTGATTCCATTCTCATTGCCAATGAACGCGTGGATAGTCGCATGAAATCAGGGTTGCCAGGTGTTCTTTGTAAATTGGACTTGGAAAAGGCCTATGACCATGTCAATTGGGATTTTGTTTTGTATTTGCTGCATAGGTGTGGTTTTGGAGAGAGGTGGAGGGCTTGGATAGAGTGGTGTATTAAGTCGGTGAGATTTTCCATACTTGTGAATGGTTCTCCGAAAGGCTTCTTCAATAGTTTGAGGGGAATCCGGTAAGGGGATCCTCTCTCTCCCTTGTTGTTTGTGCTAGTTATGGAGGCTTTGAGTAAAATAGTGAATGCGACAGTAGAACAAGGCCTTTTGAATGGTTTCTCGGTGGGAAATAGGGTTTTATCGGAGTTGAGGGTCTCTCACTCTTTATTTGCGGATGATACTTTGATCTTTTGTGAAGCTTCTATTGAGCAAATCCGGTATGTACGTCTCATTCTTTTATGTTTCGAAGCTGTATCGGGTTTGAGAGTGAATCTGGGAAAATCAAAGATTGTGGCAATTGGTGAGGTGGAGAACATTGGGGTATTAGCTAGTATCCTTGGGTGTAGTGTTGCCGAGTTGCCTATGAAGTATTTGGGTCTCCCTCTAGGGGCGCCGTACAAGGATACGGTTATGTGGAATGATGTGATTGAAAAGATTGAGCATCAGATGGCGGGTTGGAAGAGGATGTATCTCTCTAAAGGAGGTCGCCTAACTCTTATTAAGAGCTCTTTGGCTAATCTTCCGACTTATTTCTTGTCTTTGTTTCCGATTCCTGTAAGTGTAGCTAAAAGGATTGAGAAAGTCCAAAGAGATTTCTTGTGGAGAGGAATGGGAGATGAGCCTAAGATGCATCTTGTAAGTTGGAATCAAGTTTGTCGTCCCCTTCGCTATGGAGGTCTTGGCATTCGGAAGATGCACCAATTTAATCAAGCTCTTTTGGGGAAGTGGCTTTGGAGATATGCGAATGAGAGCGAGGCTCTTTGGTATAAGGTTATTAAAGCTAAGTATGAAGACAAGGAAGGTGGGTGGTGCACAAAGGAGGTTTCAGGTTCCCATGGTGTGGGCCTTTGGAAGCACATTCGTCAAGGGTGGAATTTTTTTGCTAAAGGGATCCGGTTCGAGGTGGGGGAGGGTTCGAAAGTTCGCTTTTGGCATGATGTTTGGTGTGGGGAGAATTCCTTGAAGCAAGCTTTCCCGTCTTTATTTAGTATTGCCAGACATAAAGAAGCTTTGGTGAAGGATAATTTTACTTGGAGGAGTGGGAGAGTTGAATGGAATGTTATTTTTGTTAGGCCCGTTCAAGATTGGGAGCTGGATTTGGTTTCTCCTTTTTTTGATCGGTTGTATTCTTGCAAGATTTCCATAGGAGTGACAGATCGTATGTGCTGGATTTCGTCCAAGAAAGGAAAGTTTGAGGTTAAGTCACTCTACAAGGCTTTGTCCCACTCCTATCAAGAGGTGTTTCCTTGGAAGAGCATTTGGCGAAGTAAGGCTCCTTTGAGAGTGGCTTTTTTTGGGTGGTCTGCAGCTCTAGGCAAAATCTTGACTCATGATAATTTGCGTAAAAGGAACATAGTGGTTATGGAGTGGTGTTGTATGTGTAAGAAGTCCGGAGAGACAGTCGATCATCTTCTTCTACACTGTGAGCTCGTGAGTGTTCTTTGGCAGTCGATCTTTATTCGGTTTGGATTGCATTGGGTCATGTCTTGCAAGGTGAGGGACTTGTTCGATAGTTGGTGGTCGGGAGGTCAATCCCGTGATCCCTCTGTGTCTTATGTGGTGTATATGGATTGAAAGAAATGCTAGATGTTTTGAAAATTCCACTAGGACTATTGAGGAATTGACCCATTTTTTCTTCTTTACTCTTTACTCTTGGACGGCCGCTTGACTAGCTCCATTAGAGATTAGTTTTTCTGATTTTCTTTTTCATTTCTCTCCCTCTTAGGCGCTCTCTTTTATACTCCCCGTGTAAATGGGTTGCGCCCCTCTGCGCTTTTGTTTTATATCACAATTACTTATCAAAAAAAAAAAAAATGTGTCAGCAAGGATGCGTCTCAACATTATTACTTTTCCTCTCAGTTGGAAGACTTGATGTTCTGTAAAAATTGTTACTAATTAAAACATTGGGATTCCAAGTACAACCAAAAAAAAAAAAAAAAAAAAAAAAAACCGAACATTGGGATTCTGTAGATTTTTCAATTGAATTCTATGGATAAAGCTTTTCACAGCAAAAATTACTACGCAGACCAAAGATGTGAAGCATCCAAAATTCCCAGCTAAGTTAACTCAATCCAAATGAGTTCCAGCTGTACACCAAACCCTCCATTCAACACCTTGCAATCGCTTTAGCAAGTAAATTAGCTTCACCCAGTAAAAACTATTCTAGGTCACCACCATACTTCAGTTCAAACTAGATGCAAATTACCACTAGTCACCCCTAGGCTCTTCCATTATAATGCCAAAGAAGACCATTTAAAGCAAATTCAGTCCCCATAATCATGTGACCGTCCATGGACGCTGCAATTTTGGGCCCATAAGGTACATTCTCAAACCCCAGAAAGACAAGATTACATCCTTAGCTTTCTCAGGGACCATAAGCTCACCAAGACCCAACGTTCCAGATCAGTTATGATATTCTCCATTCTGCTGGCAGATACTAAGACCCTTTTGCCCAAACTAGAGTTTTCCTAGTCTATTGGGCAATCAGTCGTAGAATGTGTTAGGATTATCACTTCATGCCCCTCCCTATTGGAGAGAAGCCTTAGGAATCATCTTATTTTTCCTGTTTGAGTATGATAACTGTGGTATGTTTGCGTACTTTGAGCTACATAGTACAGAAGCATACAAAACAAATGGATGAGAGAATTAAAGAACAATAACAACAACAATTCAAGTTAGAGGATATAATAATAATAAGGGAAAAGTCTACATACTTCCCTCAAACGCACCCCCCCCCCCCCCCCCAAACTATCAATTGCAATAATGTCTCCCCCAAACTACCAAAAATTGTCAATGTCTCCTTAATTACAAAGATGCCATTAATGATTCAAAAAATAAAATAAAACAAAAAAAATTGTTTATTTCAAATTTATAGGTGTATTTTTGTGTTTTTGACAAAAATTTATGGTCATTTTTGTCTTTTTGCAGGCCTTGAGAGGGACACTGGCAATGTTTTGGTAGTTTGGGGAGGGGGGAAAGAACATTGTCCCAATCGAAAGTTTGAGAAGGACATAGTTAATTGGATGGTAGTTTGAAAGAGGTATATGAATTTTTCCCTAATAATAATAATGATGATGATGATACAAAAGATCAACGATTCAAGTTAAAGAATATCATTCATCCAGCACATGGGATCATCCAACCAGGTGGAAATTTAGTTCAGAGCAGTGGCAATGATGAGGCCAACATATGATGGATGAGTCTGTTATCATGGCTGAAAACTTTATGCGTTAACATCCACAGAATTAATACCAATAAAGTTGCACTTACACAAAAAAAGGCAAAAAAAAGAATAATAATAATAATAATAATACCATAAAATTTGAAACCAAAAACTCAAGCTTAAGAATGCACCCAAAGAAAGTAAATCAGCAGCACCAAATTTCAGGTCACCTATGGTTAAGTTGAGCAACTGCAAACTTCAAACAAAGAAAAAAAGTAACTGCATATATAAAGATAAAGGAGAAAACACGAGTTATATCCCAGAAGGTTTCAAGATTCAAGAATGCAACCAATTTCTCTATCTGTTCTGAGGATGACTTGTTATGAAAAATCAAAGTCTTAAGGAGTCCATTTATTTTAAGTCTCATAATGGACCGAACATCGGTTGACTAGAAGGTGACTTTGCTGGATGGATAGTGCTTTTCAGACCAACGTCTTGAGCATATAGCATCAATCACATATTCACATTAGGTGCCTTAAGCTAAAGGCATTCTCATAACAAAAAATCACTTTGAACTCAAACGAAGATATTCCATAATATTAAAAAGATTGTAAGCAGAACTGAAGCCATCAAAAATGCCCATCCCCTTTACAAAAACGAGATCCCTATTTTACTTTTTCTTTTTGGCCTCAATCTTTGGGGGCATAGGAGACTGAGTAGTCAAATATATGTGACCATGTGAGTCAGGTATTCTGTATGAAATTAACAATTCATGTCATGAATTAATATTTGAAATCCTTGTCTAGGAAACCACATATCCGGCTGAAAACGGTACGAGATGATGCATATGCTTTATCCAATAAAATAAGTATGAAATGTTAAACTGGAATTGAATTAAAAGTCGAGAAATACCTTAAGTTGGAAGTCAAAATGTTACAACATTTTAGCACCACATACATTCTGAGAGTGACTTCCAACCTCGATAAGACCCATCTTACCCTGATACACATTCAACAGTTCAGGAACATCGTCCTGAAATTTGATCAAAAACTTCTCCACGAAGCACCTTTCACTCGGTATTATGATAGATCCTGAGGACAAATCATTCTTGACCAAACCCTTCGCTTGTAAAATGTGAATAACTGAAAACCTAGGCATTATCCTCTTCTCCAAGCTGTAAAACATAACTGAAGGAGTTCTAGCAATATCAGCAGATGGCGAACCCATTTTGATCACAAGGAAGTCCATTGCTTTCATGATCTTCTCTTCTGATAAAAGCATACAAATTGGATACCTTTTAAATGCAGAGAGGGCCATGTCCTTTGACCAACCCCACCTCATATAAAACTCCAATTTTGACTCGAATCTTTGTTTACTCATCTTCAATAACACTTGAATTGCCACGACAAACACCATTTTCAAGCGATTGAATCCCATGTCTATAACCTGTTGGACAACCTCAACAAACCTAGTATGCTTAGTGAACGCTTGAGAAGGATAATTACTTACCAAATAAGAAATGGTAGATTGAGGCACTCCAAGTTGTCTCAAAAGTGCAACGTTAGGAGCCATATTAGTTGTCACATTAAATTGAAAAGCCCGTGCTGAGCGCCTCAAAGCTGTAAGGACTTTCTCGTTGACAAGAACCACACTCTTGAGGAAATCATAGGAGGGGATTAGTTGTTTCTCTAAGCTTCTAGCTAACAACATTGGATTTGAAGAGAGGATCCCAGGGAGGTCAGAGCTCGAAACCCCCAGAGAACGGAAAAACTCAATCTTGGGCAAAAGGGTCTTCTCAGGATCATATAAAAGAAACCGTGGCTTTACCCTGATAATTTTGCAGATATGGGTAGGGGTGAATCCATTCTCTCTGAGAAGATTAAGCACCGAGTCTGGTCTCCCTGGGTTGTCAAAGTTCATACTCTGGGATGCTAAAATAGCAGACTTTGGGGACAACCCACACGAGTTTATGAGGTAAGACACTGTAAAAGAATGTTTTTCTTCTAGTTGTTTTTCGCTAGATTGACATAGCCCTATCGATGTGAATGATTTTAGAATAAAGAAAGCATTTTGCTGAAAAGAACCCAGTTGGGTCCTCTTACTCTTGAGTAATAGAAGCTGTCTTGAACAGAGAAAAGCAAACATTGTTGACTCACCGAGTTTGTCCGATTCAGTCTCAGGCCACTTCTTGTTTATCAAGAAATCCTTTCGAGGGTTGGACTGGCATTAAGCCGGACATGTCAGAATTCCATCCGGTAATGGCGGCCTCTGAGTCTCAGCTATTCTTCCTGTGCTTCAGAAAATTGCTCGACTTTCTATCGTTTTAACGTTACCGGTTAAACTTCAAAAACTCTCGAGTGCAAATCGAGCTTTCATTTTAAAATTTTTTGTTAATTTTTGTTAAAATACCCAATATATTCATTTTTTATATATAAAAAAAATTGCAAAGTATATATAAAAAATAAAAATAATAAAAATAATAAAAACAAACACTTGAATCTATACAATTATTTGTGTTTATTTTCTTATAGTAAAAACATGAGTATTTTAAAAATTTTGAAAATATTTAACAAAAAATTCTAACTAAATTAAATAATTGAAAGAAATTAAAAGTTTGATACCTTTAATTGATAGTTTTTGAGCTTTGGGGAGTACTTTTAAAACGCATGGAAGTTCATAAAAATTTCGTGAAATTTTTCCTTTTTTTTTAATAAGTAGCCCAAAATGATATGGAAGAGTGACCTTTTTTGTTTTTTGGTTCTACATTTGGTTCTAACTATCAGCAAATTTATGTCTCCAAGGGCTAACTCAATTAGCTAGGGATCATTCCCCTCTTGTATGGACATGTCAAAAAAAAAAAAAACTATTATCAAATTTGTAATATTTCTTTAATCTTTTAATTTTTACAATATTTCCCAACTTGTATTAGATTTGTAATGTCAAATTCTACACTCAAAATAACAAACTTCAAATCCCTAAGTTTAGGGTAATCTAATTTTCATTCGTCTTAAAGTATTTCCGTCATTATCATTATTTAATATGAACATTTTGGCACGCTTTGGTGTTTGTATTTTTTGTTTTCCCTCCTACAAGATTCCAAAAAATTTTCGTTCTTGTTTAAGAGTGTGTTTTGCAAATAATAATATGTATCGTTTTTATATCTCTTAAAAGTTGGATCAAAATTTAATAGTGATCTATTAGAAATCTAATTATAATTTTAAAAGCCACATCGGAAGATAAGGGTTAAATACCTTATTCACTCACGTGATTTAACTTCTTTATTTTTTGCCCTTTAGAGTTTACTTTTTATCATAGGTTTGCCTAAAGGGGGAGATGGTACCTCCGTCTAAATTCCGTCCAAAATTTGATGGAACGTCGTGTCAATGCCCCTCAAATTTTGACACGTGTCCACCTACAAAATTAAAAAAAAATTAAAAACACTAAAAAATATTAAAAAATTAATTTTAATTAATTTAAAATTTTAAAAAAATAAATAAATAAATTGGAGGTGGCTCTTTGGCCATTTGGGGGTGGTTAGGGGCCACCTGGCCGGATTGGGGTGGCGAGATGGGGGACCAGATGGTGGGATGGGTGGCCACCCCCAAGGGGCCGTGCAACCACCCCCATGGCCAAAGAAGGTGGCCAGCCACCCCCAAATTTAATTTTTTTAATTTTTTGTGTTTTTAATTATTATTATTTTTTTTTTTTAATTTTGCAGGTGGACACCTATCAAAATTTAAGAGGCGCTGACATGGATTTACGTCAATTTTTGAACGGAAGTTTGACGAAAGTACCATCTCTGTCTTTATGCAAACCCTAGATACCTCATGTGATAAAAAGTAAACCCTAGGAAGCAAAAAAAAAAAAAAAAAAAAAAAAAAAAAAAAAAAGGGAAAAAAAAAAAAAACCACATGGATGAATAAAGTATTTAACCCAGAAGATAAATGAGGAAAAAAAAGATGGTATATAACATTACTTTTGTTTGACACTACAATTTCGTAGATTGAAAGTGTGATTTTAAGCCAAATCACATAACATATATTGTTTAAGAGTGCATTTTTGAAAATTTGCAATTTGAAAATGTAAAAAAATATGTATTTTCAAGTTGTAGGCAAATAAATGCGTGTTTTAAAAAAAAACAAATGATTTTAAAGGTTAAATTCCAATTTTAATGACCAAACTGTGATTTTACCAAATGTTTAACTGCGTTTTAAAAATTAAGTTTTCAAATCGCATGTTTAAAATTGTTATTTTTAAATCACAATTCCAAACAGAATATATAAATATAATGTTTAGTGATGGAATCCATGGTGTGTTTAAGTTAACAAATCGCGGAGAGGTTGAAATCTAAGACCCACCATACCGATTTTTAAATAATTTACATCGTTAAATTTATTAACTTTAAATTTCGACCATAAATTTCATTTAAAATTGAGAGAAATTTATTCCCGTTTATCAATGGATTAGAAATTAACACGTATTTACTGTGTTGAATAATGTTATGCAAATAAGAAAATCTTACGAAGCAACATTTTCTTCCCAATAGCATTTCATGAGAAAATGATAAACCAGATTTAGATCCAAAAACTGAATACAAAGGCAAAATCTTAGGCTATTGTACCATCTATTCCAATAGTGCAAAAGAGATTCTTTGTTATTTTTTCAAGTCAAACACTATATTCTTAATAAACCCATTTCAACATGAGTAATGTTGGTCTTCACACTGCTCATGTGGTCATGAAACCCTCCCTCTAAATTTCCCCCAAAAGGGTAATTCTCTACATTTAAAGGTAATTCTCTTTGTCTTTTTTGTGTTATTTGTTTTCTCCAACATACAAAACGTACTAGGTAGCTGTTAATTCCTATATAGGATTACCAAAAAAGAAAAACAAAGAGGAAATTGTCAATTAGAGGATGGGGAGAAGTATAAATGGTAATTGACAGTTCACTTTTCCAATATTTCCTTGTCAATTGTGTGAAATGAGAACCCTTGGGTGCCCTGTGCAAAACGTGCTTTAAAGTTTGTGCCAGTCATGAGGTTCTGCATCATCTAATCAAAGAAATTTTTTCCAATTTAACTGATGATCTTGACAAAATAAACTGCCTGAGGATACTGTTTCACTTAGCAATCTATAAATTATCAAATAAGTTGGCCTCAACATATCTTAGATATCATAAAAAAAATAAAAAAAATAAAAATTAGCTTTCGATCTAATCACCATGAAGCACAGAATTTTGGATAATACACCACCAATGTCACAAATGGCAATGGATATTTCACTATGAGCCTTAAAAACTAACATTTTATATGTATATATAAGTAATCGAAATATTATTAAAAGCGCAAGGTACAACCCAAATACATAGAAAGTACACAAGAGAAACACCTTAAAAAAGCTGACATTATTTGGAGAGAGCTCGTAATTCAAAATTTTTGCTAGGTGCGCAACATGACAGCAAATCCTTCCAATTTCAATCTCACTTGAGAAACTAAACCAAAATTTGCCGGGTATTCTAAAAACATGAACCTAATTGACAAATCAGGAGCAAGGTGTATCTCTCTATGCATTTTTGGCAACTTCCACAGATCCAAAATTCAAAACACCTATTATGTTTGACCATCAATGGGGAAAGAGGGTTTTGACAAAAGATTAACAGCACAATTATGGTTTTATGTAAGACCAATGGGAGGGTGGGACAGCATTTCCCAATTACAGAGGTTGACCAACCTCTTAAGGTTTTCGAATTTGCACATTGCAGATAACCATCCTAGACTAGCTTCTTTAACTCCAATGTGTCAGCAAGGATGCGTCTCAACATTATTACTTTTCTTCTCAGTTGGAAGACATGATGTTCTGTAAAGATTGTTACTAATTAGAACATTGGGATTCTGTAGATTTTTCAATTGAATTCTATGGATAGAGTTTTTCACAGCAAAAATTACTACGTATACCAAAGATGTGAAGCATCCCAAATTCCCAGCTAAGTTAACTCAATCCAAATGAGTTCCTGCTGTGCACCAAACCCTCCATTCAACACCTTGCTATCGCTTTAGCAAGTATTTTAGCTTCACTCAGTAAAAACTATTCTAGGCCACCACCATACTTCAGTTCAAACTAGAATTACCACTAGTCACCCTTAGGCTCTTCCATTATAATGCCAGAGAAGACCATATAAAGCAAATTCAGTCCCCATAAACTCATGTTGCCATCCATGGGCGCTGCAATTTTGGGCCCAGAAGGTACATTCTCAAACCCCAGAAATACCAGATTAGGTCCTTAGCTTTCTCAGGGACCATAAGCTCACCAAGGCCCAACTTTCCAGATCAGTTACGATATTCTCCAAACTGCTGGCAGATACTAAGACCCTTTTGCCCAAACTAGAGTTTTCCTAGTCTATTGGGCAATCAGTCTTAGAATGTTCTAGGACTATCACTTCATGCCCCTCCCTATTGGGGAGAAGCCTTATGAATCATCTTATTTTTCCTGTTTGAGCACGATAATAGTGGTATCTTTGCGTACTTTGAGCTACATAGTGCAGAAGCATACAAAACAAATGGATGAGAAAATTAAAGAACAATAACAGAAGGATTCAAGTTAAAGGATATAATAATAATAAGGGAAAAGTCCATATACTCCCCTCAAACTACAACCCAATTAACAACATCCCACCCAAATTTCAATTGCGACAATGTCCCTCCAAAACTACCAAACTTGTCAATGTCCCCTTAATAAAATTCAAAAAATAAAATAAAATAAAAAATCGTTTGTTTTTTTCGAATTTATAGGTGTATTTTTGTGTTTTTGAGTCTTTTGACAAAACATTATGGTCATTTTTGTCTTTTTGTAAGCCTTGGGAGGGACATTGGTAATGTTTTGTTAGTTTGGGGGAAGAGACATTGTTCCAATTGAAAGTTTGGGAAGGACATTGTTAAATGGATGTAGTTAGAGGGGGGTATATGGACTTTTCCCTAATAATAATTAATGATGATGATGATGATGATACAAATGATCAACGATTCAAGTTAAAAATATCTTTCATCCAGCACATGGGATCACCCAACCAGGTGGAAATTTAGTTCAGAGCAGTGGCAATGATGAGGCCAACATATGATGGATGAGTCTGTTATCATGGCTGAAAACTTTATGCGTTAACATCCACAGAATTAATACCAATAACGTTGCAAAAGGTAAAAAACAAAATAATAATAATAATAATAATAATAATAATAATAATACCAATAAAATTTGAAACCAAAAACTCAACAAGCTTAAGAATGCACCCAAAGAAAGTAAATTAGCAGCACCAAATTTCAGGTCACCTATGGTTAAGTTGAGCAACTGCATACTTCGAACAAAGAAAAAAAGTAACTGCATATATAAAGATAAAGGAGAAAACACAAGTTAGATCCCAGAAGGTTTCAAGATTTAAGAATGCAACCAATTTCTCTATCTGTTCTGAAGAAGACTTGTTATGAGAAATCAAAGTGTTCAGGAGTCCATTTATTTTAAGTCTCATAATTGACCAAACATAGGTTGACTAGAAGGTGAATTTGCTCAATGGATAGTGCTTTTCAGACCAGCGTCTTGAGCATATAGCATCAATCAATCACATATTCACATTAGGTGCCTTAAGCTAAAGGCATTCTCATAACATAAAATCACTTTGAACTCAAGCGAAGATATTCCATAACATTAAAAAGATTGTAAGCAGAACTTAAGCCATCAAAAATATCCATGCCCTTTATAAAAACAACATCCCTATTTTACATTTTCTTTTTGGCCTCAATCTTTTTGGGTGTAGGAGACGAGTAGTCAAATATATGTGACCATGTGAATCAGGTATTCTGTATGAAATTAACAATTCATGTCATGAGTTAATATTTGAAACCCTTGTCTAGGAAAACACATATCCAGCTGAAAACGGTACAAGATGATGCATATGCTTTATCCAATAAAATAAGTATGACATGTTAAACTGGAATTGAATTAAAAGTCGAGAAATACCTTAAGTTGGAAGTCAAAATGTTACAACTTTTTAGCACCACATACATTCTGAGATTGACTTCCAACCTCGATAAGATCCATCTTACCCTGATACACATTCAACAGTTCAGGAACATCATCTTGAAATTTGATCAAAAACTTCTCCACAAAGCACCTTTCACTCGGTAGTATGATAGATCCTGAGGACAAATCATTCTTGACCAAACCCTTTGCTTGTAAAATCTGAATAACTGAAAACCTAGGCATTATCCTCTTCTCCAAGCTGTAAAATAGAACTTTAGGATTTCTAGCAATATTAGCAGATGGCAAACCCATTTTGTTCATAAGGAAGTCCATTGCTTTCGTGATCTTCTCTTCTGATAAAACCATACAATTTGGATACCTTTTAAATGCAGAGAGGGCCATGTCCTTAGACCAACCCCACCTCATATAAAACTCCATCTTTGACTCCAAATCTGGTTTACGCATCTTCACTAACACTTGGATTGCCAGGACAAACACCGTTTTCAAGGGATCGAATCCCATTTCCATAACCTGATGGACAGCCTCAACAAACCTAGTATGCGTAGTAAACGCCTCATAAGGATAATTACTTACCAAGAAAGTAATGGTAGATTGAGGCACTCCAAGTTGTCTCAAAAGTGCAATGTTAGGAGCCATATTATTTGCCACATTATATTGAAAAGCCCGTGGTGAGCGCTTCAAAGCTTTGAGGACTTTATCGTTGACAAGAACCACACTCTTGAGGAAATCATAGCAGGGGATTAGCTGTTTCTCTAAGCTTCTTGCTAACAACATTGGATTTGAAGAGAGGATCACAGGGAGGGCAGAGCTCGAAACCCCCACAGAACGGAAAAACTCAATCTTGGGCAAAAGGGTCTTCTCAGGATCAGATAAAAGCAACAGTGGATGAATCCTGACAAGTTTGGAGATCTGGGTATTGGTGAATCCATTCTCTTTGAGAAGATTACGCACCGAGTCTGGTCTCGCTGGGTTCTCAAAGTTCATCCTCTGGGATGCTAAAATAGCAGATTTTGGGGACAACCCGCATGAGTTTATGAGGTAAGACACTGTAAAAGAATGTTTTTCTTCTTCTTGTCTTTCATTAGATTCAAATAATCCTATCGATGTGAATGATTTTAGAATAAAGAAAGCATTTTGCTGAAAAAGCCCCAGTTGGGTCCTCCTACCTTTGAGTAATACAACCTGTCTTGAACATAGAAGAGCAAACATTGTTGACTCACCGAATTTGTCCCACTCAGTCTCAGACCGCTTCTTGTTTATCAAGAGATCCTCTCGAGGGCTGGGTTGGCAATAAGCTGGACATGTCAAAATTCCATCCGGGTATGGCGGCCTCTGAGCTATTCTTCCAGTGCTTCAGAATATGAAGGATCGTTTGGAAGTCTCATATGTTGTATACCTCGTCGTTATTCGTTCTCGTACTCTACTTTTGAAGAAAAATACTACAATTATCGAAGTTTGCTCCGCAAAAATTGAGTAATTCTCAGAAAACACTTTCGGGAAAGATATTTCATTCTCAAAAAACTGAATTTGTTTTAAAATTCATGTTTGTGCGTCCGAGCTTATAAGTTTTTTGATCAACGTCAGGTTTACAAATAAAGTTTATAGAAAAATTTTTATAAACTGACGTGCCCAATATGATTGAATATAAGGTAAGTTCAAATTTTAAAAAATTTAATTATATTGTGCTATATCAATTTGTAAAAAAAATTTTATAAAATTTGTTTGTAAGCGTAGCACTCCCCAAGTTTTTTTAAGGTAATGCTTCTCTCTGTTTTTTTTTTTTTTTTTGTTAATAAATGTGAGTGAAGGGCAGCATTTTTTTTTTTTTTTTCAATCTTAATTCTTGCCTACATTTTTTTTTTTTTTGAAAAAGGTTATGAATTCTCATATATCAATCATTCAAATAGAGGAGATTACTCTATCAAAACAATATCACAAATACATTTAGAAATAGCATCCATCCAAGCCCTGCTGTTGACATGTCTTATGGCCTCCTTAACTAAACCATGAGCCGCCTTATTAGCATCCCTACTCAAATGGCAAATCTGCCATATATGAAAAGAGCTCAAAACCAACCTCATAACTTCCACGAGATGAACATACGTGTTGCCATTCCGGTCCTTAGCCTCTAGAGCAACAATCACCAGGTGTGCATCACCTTCCAAGAGTATACTGTGGAGACCAATTTCTTCGCACAAACTGGCCGCATAAAAAGTTGCTAGTGCCTCGACGGCAATCGACTCCAGTGAACCCATATTCATAAAACTCCTAGCCGCTCTCACTCTACCTTCATGGTCTCTCACCACAATACCCACTCCCATTCGCCCATGTTATCAATTGTTGCATCACAATTCACTTTACACCAACCTTCTGGAGGTTTTTCCAATTTTCTTTCCCATCCTCACGAGCAGCAAAAACTCCAGCTTTAGCTAGTGTAACCTATTGAAACTCTTCTACAACACTGGCAGCCCCTTATACAATTTCATTTAGATGGGTAAAGCGTCCCTCATAGATCCGCGCATTCCGTCAAAACTAGAGTTTCTGGGCAATTTCCACGAATCGCATGAATTCTTCCCCGTCACATTTATGAAAAAAAATTCCTAGCTAGCACCCTATACGTCCATTGCTAAGGGACAACCCCATAGAATATGATAGGTAGTTTTTGCTGCTAAGCCACATATTGGACACGAGGGATCATTAATAACCTTTCACCAAACCGGATTGTCTCTTGTGGGCAAGAGATTGTGGCAAGCCACATAAAATTTTTCCCGGCATTAGGGATAGTCAACTTCTGGATACCTCGCCATATTACACTTTCTCCCGCTTGTGTTGAGCATTCAGCTTGATAATAGGTTTCATGTTCTTTGTCAAGGTGATAAGTGCTGCTCACCGAAAAATTTCACTTAGCCGTACCCCTCCAAATTTGTACATCTGGTTGGTTAGTATTGCTAATTGGAATGGTCCTTATCACCCTAACTTCGTATGGACTAAAAATCTCCTCCAATAAATTTTGCTTCCATCAATGTGTGTCTTGGTCAATAAGCTCTCTAACAGCCATGTCAGTTGCTAGGCATTTTCGTGGAGATTGAACAAAAGTATCCAGTGTAGGCAGCCTTTTTTCACCCCAAATTCTCACATTGGACCCATGCCCAATTCTACATATCAAACCACCTTTAACAAGACCGCACGTGCTGTGGATACTCCTCTATGCAAAAGAAGGTTTGTTGCCCACTTATGCCTCGAGAATGGAACATCTCGGGTAATACTTGGCCTTCATGATCCTTGAGGTGAGACTGTCATTCGTTTTTCTTAATCTCGAGCATTGCTTGGTTAGGAGAGCTTGATTAAAGCAATGTAGATCTCTAAAACCCATACCCCCTCGTGTCTTAGGAAGTCCAAACCTCCCCCAACTCATCTATTGAATGCGTGAATCATTCGATTGATGATCCCACAAAAACTTTTGCATTAAAGAATTGATTTAAGAGCATAGTGCTTATGGCAATAAAAATACACTCATGCTATATGTTGGTATAGCTTGAATGACACATTTAACAAGATCTCTTCACCAGCTTGAGAGAGGAATTTCAATTTATAGTCTTGTAAGTGCTTCTATACTCGATCTTTGATGCTCTGAAACACTTTGGTTATAGACTTTCCAACAAGGACCGGCAAGCCTAGATGCGGGTCATATCTCTGCAATTATGGGATCCCTGAAACCTTCAAAATATGTTGCAGGGCCTCTATGGGTGTATTTCTACTAAAAAAGATAGTGATTTTTTTCTCGGTTCAATCGTTGGCCTGAGGCTTACTCATAGGTGCTCAACAATTTTGTCAACCGCCTCTGGTGGCTAAGGTCCGCTCTGTAAAATAGTAAATTTTCATTTGCGAAGAATAGATGGTTGAGGCGAGGTCCCTTCTTCAACGTCAGGAAACCCCAAAAGGAAACCCTCACGATCAGCCCGAGACAGGAGGGAACTAAGAGCTTCTGCACAGAGAAGAAATAAGTATAGCGAAATTGTGTCCCCCTATCGTATCCCACGAGTTGGATAAATCCTTCCCATAGGGCTACCATTTACAATAACAAGATAATTGGCTGTACTAACACACATCATGATGAGATTAATACATTGCACTGCAAAATCCATACGCCATTAACTGCCTCCAAAAACCTCAATTTCACCCGGTCATACGCTTTACTCAAAAATTGGTTCCTAGCCTAAATATAAAGACATAAGCAAAACATATGAAATAAATGAGTAATGCTAAGAACCCTTCTTTCCCTTTTTTTTTTTTTTTTCTTCTTCTTCTTCTTTTTGTCTTTTTAAAGTTGGTGTAATTTTTAAAATCATCATCAAATCAAAATTTAATGAGTCATAAATTTAATAATGATTTCATCACAAATCAACTTTGGAAGAATAAAAATAAAATAAAAAAAATTGGCCCTAGCATTACTAGAAATGAAGATATACCGCTTTTCAAAAATAAAATTTGAAATAAAAAAAAAAGAAAAACACGAAAACAATTTCAATTTTTTTGTTTTTGTTTTATAGTCTTGGCACAAAGTACATTTTTGTATCCTTTTATTAAAGAATGACGCATTAATTTGGAACGACAAATTAGAGTACGATAAAAGGATTTGAATTTCCTTAGTTTTTCTAAAATATAAAATTTTTAGATTTTTAAATTTGAGCCTCCAATTACATAATTTACATTTAACGGTGGAAACAAATGTAGATGTTTATATGTTATTGAGAATCTCTTATTACAAACAATTTGAGAGAATTTCAATTCAAGAAGAAAACACTAAGTCCTATTGTCTCACTCAAAATTCCCATTTACGTAGAAAAATTTTATATTTATTTATAATTCCTAAAACCCGAAAGCGGCGCAACAGCCTTGTGCAAACTGCAAGTGATTTATTGAGGTTTTGGGAACGAAAGAGAGACAGAGAGAGAGAAAGGCGTCAAATGGCAGGGTCTACCGGCGGCACTGGTTCGTCGAATCCCTCTTCGGCTCCACCTCCTCCTAAGATCCTGTTAGCAAAGCCCGGACTGGTCACTGGCGGACCGGTTGCCGGCAAGTTCGGACGTGGCGGCGCTACCGATGATGAAACGGCGTCGCTTAGGTCCCGCCTTCCTTCAATCGGGTCCCTCAACCTCCTCTCTGACTCCTGGGACTTCCACATCGATCGCTTTCTCCCTGTACTCTCTCTCTCTCTCTCTCTCTCTCTCTCTCTCTCTCTATATATATATATATATATCTCTCTCTCTCTCTCTCTCTCTCTCTCTCTCTCTCTATATATATATATATAATGGAAGAAAATTGAAGAAATTAAATAAAGTTAAAAGCTTTTAATCTAAGCGCGTTATTGGTAATTACAAATACCTATCCCACAATGCTGACAGTCATTATTAAAAAAAAAAAAAAATCTAAGGCCTAGGAACGTGTAATTGTTTTGAAAAAAAAAATTCCTAAAAACTTGAAATTGCGTATTTCATATATTTTCCCCCATTTTTTTCAGCAACCAAACAATGGGGTAAAGTTTTTTTTTTTTTGTCGACACAAAACAAAGCTACACCACACACACTCTAGCATTAAAGCTAGATCACCAAGGAAACACCAATATAACCAAATCTGTCAATGCTAAGATTTCAAGGGTAATACCCAATTTATAGAGATTTTTACATTCACATCACATTTCTCCTGAATTTTCCTATACCCCTAATTCTATTTTCTTACATCCCAAGCAACATAATGTAACAGTTTCTTTCTCTTCAGCTCGAGGTAGTTTACCATGCCTAATGTTATTCCAGTGTCTCCAAAGATGAGATACAGCGGCACTCCAGCATAGTTTGCATATGTTTATCCTTAGGCTCTTATGATTTCAGGCCAAGTAGAAGGAGGATCAAGCACTAGGTTTTTCCTCATTAGTTCCTGCCATAACCTTTTGCTATATCCACAATCAAAGAACAAGGGTTCAATACATTCCATACAACTTCTGCAATACACACATTGCACCTCTCTTCTATAACCCCAGTTCGCCCCTTTTTCTCCGGTTGTTAGACCATTCCTAATATAAAGTCAAATGATAAACGCTTGCGAATAGGTAAAGAAAACAAACCAGTCTCCACCACTCCACTTTAGGCCTTCTACTAAGAATTTCTTCCCAAGTATCATTGCTAGTAGAACAATTGTTCTTTTCCAAGCATTACTGTAAATAGTTTAGCATCCAGTTTACTTCTAGAGTCATAAGCCACCCTATAGCCATCCTTCTCCACCAACAACATCCAGATGCCAATTATCTAGCCATAGATGAATTTGAGTTCCGTCCCCCACCATGAACCTCAAGAACTTCTTAGCAACCTCTCTCATTTTCAAAATCTTTCTTAGCAACTGGGTAAAATTTTGAACTTTATGTTCTGTTGGTTTGATATTTAACCCCAAAGGGGTTAGCTCAAGTGGTAAGGGCCTCGGTCTTGGTGGCATTTTCATCAAGACTAAGGTTCGAATCCCTTTGAGTGCATACAATTCTTTAGGGCTAGCCTACTAGTAAAGTTGGAGTATTACCCAATCCGTATGGAGAGGGCGCTTTGCATGTGTCTGAGGTTTACCTGATATGGGTGAGTACACAAAGTAGCCCTGCCTTGAAGGGTTTCCTCTTCATTAAAAAAAAAAAAAAATTATAGAAAGAAATGATGATCTCAGGTGAGCCAATTGGTTGCCTTTTGCTCACTTGAGTTGAAGCAATTTTCCCCAGTTTTAAATATGAAAAAAAAGCAGAGATTCAAGATGATAATATGACTGTTCCTCTCTCTCTCTCTCTCTCTCTCTCTCATATTTTTTTAGCCTATGCAGTTTCTGTGCAACCAAACAGACAGAGAAAGACTGTTAAAGAATGAGATAGAAGTAACCTAATGACTTGTGTTAATTTTGCAGTTTCTAACTGAGAATACTGATTTTATGGTGGTGGGAGTGATTGGTCCGACTGGGGTGGGCAAGTCGGTGATTATGAATGAGCTTTATGGATTTGATGCAAGCTCTCCTGGTGAGTAATGATTGTGCAGTTTTTATTATTTATTGTGTTTTAATTAACCAATAAGGGCCCAAATCGATGCTACCATTCACTACTGTAGAAAAGGTGGGAAAACAGGTGAAAAATGGCGCCTTATTTTTGGTCAGAACAAAATGGAATTGGAATTCAATAACAGCATGCTATGAAGGGAATGAAGCATTCCATCAACTTTTGAATGAGATGCTTAGGAGGGAATGGAATGGGATTGTAGTTTCCATTTCCTTGTATCATTTCCTTTGAACACATCTCCTAGACTAGGGAATAGTATCCCACCATTCTCTTTAGGTTTTTAAGAAAACATTTCTTGTTTCCGTCAACTTTGAGTTTTTATGAAAACACTACCTAAGATGAGGAAAAAAGTTTATGCTGTGGAATTGCAACCTAGTTCTGCCCTATGGTCAATGACACTCATGGAAGGAACAAACACATACTGAAGGCTAAAATTAAATGCATATTTTGACTAGGCTGTGTTGTGCCTTTCTTAATATGTACTGCGTTATGGAGAGGATGATCCTCTTTAACCTTTTGTATTACTGTATAGTTGTATCTTTGTCTTGCCAAGGGTTCTTGTCTAACTATGCCTTAAAAAATGCTGTACGCCATCTGTCCATTTTGTCTAGAAATATTATCTTTTAGGCTTCATGCTGCTGTTTGTGTGACAGTTCAGAATCAATTCAGCTGCAGTCTTGTTTCCTTCATATGTGGATAATAAGCATTAAAATTTTGTTCATCTATAGAAAAAAGTTTTACTTAGTATGTGCAGTAGCACCATGAGGTACTTCAATAAGATAACTATAGTATACTAGCTTACAGGAATGCTACCTCCATTTGCAACACAATCAGAAGATACTAGGGCAATGGCAAGGCATTGTACTGTGGGCATTGAACCAAGGATATCTGCTGAACGGATTATACTTCTTGATACCCAGGTTTTATGCTAATATTTTTCTTTTGTTTAATCATATCCTTCTTCTTTGTTGTAGAAACAAGATGTTAATTTTAATTTTTCTTGTCTACTCCATCATTGATGTCAAAATGTCAATTGATTTATGTATCATGTATTCCTTCTCGCTATACATTGAATCTCATAAATGAAGCCACAAGTTGAGAATCATTTAGATCTTCAAAAGTTGAAGCAGATTTGGGAAGCCAAAACTTAGAAGTAGGAGCTAAAGAAAACCTTTTGACTAATTAACTAATGGGATAGCGAGACAGTCAAACCGATTAAGCAGAACAAGACATCTTTGCTTTGATCTTTTTTTTTTTTTCATGTCCCACATTAAATTTTCATGTACATATTTGTTTTTTCAATTGCCCTTCTAGTCATTATGGTGATTGTATCATAAATATTTAACATTTGGCGTGCTATACACTCATACTAATTAATCATGAATTTTACATTCCTAAGCAATTTGTCTTTTCGTATATTCTAAACACTATAGAAATACATTTAAAGTAAATATTTTTCATGGATGAGTAGTAGAATGTCTAATATTGAAAAAAATTAAGGATATCGTCGATGAAAAAGTAGCAAGTTTGTGGGCATCGCGGCAATATATAATGAAAGCTAGCTGAAGCAAGGCAGGCACCTTCAAAAATTGCATCAAGGATAACGAATTTAGTCACTTAATTGGCATACTGTGTATAGGACTGGCCTCATGTTCTGTGGGTATCCAATTTTCCTCCTTGAAGTTAGCTTATGTGCCTGCATCTTTGTGTATCTTATTTTGGGTAAATGATATTTTCTTCCCATAAACTATCATCCCTGTTCCATTTATTGCCATATATTTTAACTTGAAATTAGTACAACCCATATTTCTTTTTGAAGTTTCAGTGGAAGTTTACCCTATTTGTCCTAATCAACCTTCAAGTTGGATGGAAAAATATGCACAATGAGTAAATTGCCATGTCTTGAGAAAGGAGTATTAAATGTTATAAAAAAAACATCAATTTCATTTTGAAATACACCTTATGTTGGTTACCAGCATAAAGATAAGAGTATTTTTTTTAATCTAAACATGTAAAATGAGCATGTTTGTCAAGGGCAATTTAGTTATTTGACTTACTTTTCCATCCAATTCAATGGTTGATTTAGATGGAGGGGGAATGGAGAGGGCAAAATGACACCCAAATTTCAAAATAGGGAATGATGTAAGAGTGGTAGTTTGTGGGGGAAAATGGTATATGGGTGATAGTTTGTGGCAGAAAGTGTCATCTACCCTTTAAAGAGCATGGTAGACACATAGAATGAACTTGATACCCCGAGATGTTTTTACAATTTTGAGGGTGGGACTTGGATGGGAATATCTGGTCGATCGACCTGATCAAAAACCAACTGAAATTTGTCGGTTTCCAGTGTTTTATCTGGTTGTGTCAAATAGGAGGTTGGATGGTAAGGTGTTGGAAACCTTATCATTACCTTTCCAATCGACAGTACTTAATAATACATTTTTCATTTAGAGCTTCAAGCTTATTTGCATTTTTCCGAACCCTAACCTTTGCCTCTCTCTCTCTCATCCACCTTTCTGTCTCTCTCGCTTTGCCTCTTTCTGTATGTCAGTGTCATCTGCTGAAAACCTACTGAGCATAGACTAGACTCTTGCCTCTGTGTTTCCCTGGTTGAAAACCTACCAACATTTGTCTTTCGATCTGCACTGCAAGGCCACAACCTCCTGATCAGCACCGTTCATACACCCAAAACGCCTGATTGGCTCGATGGCACTCCTCAAGGTGTAGATTGACATCCCAAATGTTTTGTTATTCCTGCTCAAACTGACAGACCATCAATGGACACTCATCAGTGTTAAAGTGGTTCAATAGTGAATACTAATTAACTTGAAGTGAACTATTTATTCATATTTATATCCTTTATGGAGATTGGGGGATTAGTTGGGACCGTTGTGGTCTGGACTATTGTATTTGTTCTTGGTAAGTTAGCGCTTACAACTTTCTTTCTTTTGTGTTGTAAGAGGCATGAATATCATGGTAAACATCTCTTCCTTTTTCTCTCTCCCTCTCTGGAAAACAAGTCAAGACACAGGATTAGCCATCGTGTCAATTTCATATTTGACACATTACACAAGTATTTGAAAGCTACACTCCTTTTCCTTCTTTCTCTTCCTTCAATATTTTTAGGTATTCTCTACACTGTTGTGCATATTGGAGTACTTATGTTTTCTCTGTATTCATTTATGATGTATTCTTATTGACTTGCAGCCCGTATTTAGTCCTTCTGTTTTAGCTGAGATTATGAGACCTGATGGCTCATCCACGATATCAGTTCTAGGTGGCGAGTCTTTGTCTGCTGAATTGGCTCATGAACTTATGAGTATTCAGGTAACTTTAAGGACTTAGTAGTGGGTTTGTTAATTTCATTGTTGGCATAAAATAAATTTTGTGAAGACGTTTTGTGGTGCCTGATATTTGCTTTTGTCATGGATTTGTCTTTATTGTGGTGCAATGAAGCACATATTGACAGCTTTTGATGTTTGAAGGTCTAATGAAATTGTCCTTTTTTGCCATGCTGCAAGGAATCCTTCTAGCTTGGTGTTCTACTAGCATCCGTTTGTCATGTATTACTTGTGGTATCGGAGGGAGTTCATGATTACAGCATGTGGCAATTGATGTTGACAGTATGACCCTCATCTTGGTTACTGCTTCTTATATGTTCTATATATTTTTAGAATTGCTTGTGTAGGCACGATGTATCTGTTATTTCTGTTTTTCTTTGAGTGAATCTTTTGAGTTTGTTTAGAAATTATCTGGCAACCTAATTTTTAGGTATGACACGCTTAAGACTTCTATTCAGATTAATGTTTCAGATTTTTGTTCATTGCATGTTTGAATGTGATTCCTACTTTCAAATGTGGCTAGGAATCTCGTCTAATATTTAGATTTGATTTAGTCAGAATTTGCAATTATTCCCCCATGCGCGCCACCCCCTCCCCCCCCCCCCCACACACACACACACACACACACACACACCCACCCTAAAGGGCAAAGGTTTGTAAGTGTTACCTGTTTTCTCCACCTTCTACATTCTTTTATGTATTTTGCAATTGTTAATATCCTCCTCTCTTTCAGTAGTGCCCATGAATCATCCTCTAAAGTCCAATCCACACGGTGCATTCATTTGCTTAAAAACTGTTGGTGAAAGTGGTTTTTTTTTTTTTTTTGGATGAATATGAGCATCTGTGATTGTTTTTTTTTTTCCTCTCAATAAAGACAACAGCATTTGCACCTGGTTACATCATATGTAGATTGTTAGAGGACCTTAGCTCATGTAATCTGCTTTTTTCATTGTATCATTTTTTTTTTACCCTATCTTGCCTATTCTCCATCTGAAGTTTAACTCTACTGGTATCATGGATGCATAACAACTAACCAGACTCATTATTACATGAAAACTTAAAAGTTGGATTGAAGTTGAAGGTATAGTCTATCATCAGTTTTTTATTTTCATCAAGGGCAAGCTCAGATTTTCTGTGTTAGTAAATGAGCACTTCTCAATAGCTTTGGATTAGCATTAACTTTTTTCTAGTTGTTTTTTGTGGGAATTCCCTTTTTTTTTTCTTTTTTTTTTTTTTTCTGGAAATATTTTTTACCCAATGATCTTTTACATCACATCTTTATTCAGGTTGACTTGTTGAAACATGGCATACCTGACCCATCTTCAATACTCCCTTCTCATTCCCAGAGCTTCAATTTGGGGCCCGAAAAGGAAAACAAAGATAAAGACCATAAAAGTGAAGAGTATATGTCTGCTCCAGTTTTTGTCCATACAAAGTGAGTGATCTTTTCTTAGCACAATAGATAGAAAAAATGTTTAAAGATATAAAAAGAGCAGAGAAACAATCGAATATGAGTTGATCCACTTTTTTGGCGATATCATCTATGATATGTTTGTATCTATCTTCATTTGTTTCTGAACGATGGCATCTTTGTTTTATTTTCTCCATTCATCTACAAATTACTAGTTGCAACATTTTTCCAATTCGAACTTCCTTTTGTTATTTCAAATTCTCTTACAGCCTTGTTCTTCTATATCTTGTTCTGTATAGCAGAATAGAGCTACAGAAGCAACTAATCTATTTGTGCTTTGGCTGTTTGCAGATTGGCCGACCAAGATCTCAGTCCACGAGATTTTTCCCAGCTGAGGAAGGCCATTTTACACTATTTCAACATGTCTTCCTTTATGAGAGACAAATCTAGAAATATGAGCAAAGGTCAACCACTTTCTTCCATGGCTTCTGGTATGCAGAGTAATGATCCTGATTTTGCGTGGCCGGATTTGTTTGTTATCCCACGTAAGGGCAAGGATGACTTCCCAAGAGATCAATATGAAAGTTATTTTTCTACGCTATGCAAATTGCGGGATCAGGTTTCTCTCTCTCTCTCGGATAAATGCACATACCCATAAACCACTGATACAGATACATAACGATATATTTCAATTCTTGAAAATCCAGGTTACAATATGGCAAAGAGTAAATCAAAAGGCATAAAATAGGTACAAGTAATAACACTAATTTTGAAACTATAAATGATAACAGAGTTCATAATTTATAACCCTTTTTTCACATTTATAATGATTTTGAATTTCGGAGGTCTCTTCACTTTCCAAAACATTGGCTCTCGCGTTCTACATTATTTAAACCTTCACTTTCTTTTAACAAACAATAATATAAGAGTTTTATAAGTACATGATGGGTGTACATTTTCTCCTTCATGAATAGAACACCTTTTTTTCGGAAGAAAATTCAATTTTTTTACCTAACATGTCCGCGTCCTAATTGTATCCAACTATCCATGCTATATTCATGAAAAAAATAGAGTTGGATGCATATCTATTACGTATCTTCATATAAGATATGGGTTACAACAGGGGTTTTCTTTGAGCATATAATCTCTGATCTCTGCAGCCTGCATATACCACTTTTCACCTCTTTCCATGTAAACATATACATGTCTGGAGAAGTTGTCTTTAATTTTTCTTTTTCATCTTTTTTTTTCTCTCTTGAAATATATGACCAGTGGATTTGAAGTAATTCTGTGTGGTTCAGGTTCTAGCCATGAATTGCCCTCCATTTGCAAGGACTGTATCAGAACGCGATTGGTTGAAGAATTCTGCCAAGATTTGGGAACTCGTGAAGAACTCCCCAGTAATTGCAGAATACAGTAGAACACTCCAAAGTTCGGGTCTTTCTAGGAGGTAGCCAAGCCCAAGTAATTCAAAGTTATCGTTGCTAAATCAGTTAGTGGGCGGTTCTGTTGATTATTTTTGGCCAATTTAGTTTGTGTTAATGTTTTATTTATGTACATGATTATGGTGTTGGTTTCCTATTTATACTCTCATCGGGTGAAGCCGTTGGCTCTCGAGTATTATTTGTTGATGGCAGATAAAGTCTCCTACTTCATTTTTCTCGTTTTATTTATTTTCTTCCTGCTTATTTCTCGACTGGGAGGAACATGAATTTTTGTGTTAAGGTGCATTTTATTTAGTTTATTTGGATTTTTTTTTTTCTTTTGAATTATATATTTTGAAAAATACTAAACTTACAAATTTGTTTATTTTACAACTTTTTTGATGTGTTAGAAGTGTTAATTTTTGTTTTTAGTGGCTGATGTTGTGGTTCATAAATTGTAAGAGTTGTAAAAGAGTTATAAGTATAGCATTACTCATATTTTTAAGCTGATATGAAGCGTGTTCAATTAATAAACAAAGTTTTCTAAATTAAGTTTGAAGAAAATTCTTTCAATTTAGTCTATTAAAATAATGTCTTTAGAGCATGTACTTTTTACATATAATTTTTTAAAATGAACGTGAATCATTTAAAAATGTAGCTATAATATGTATACCTTTGCGAAAAAGAGGGGCCATAAAATGTGTTATTTTTGGTCGGACAAGAATAAAGTTATTTTATAATCAAAATTTTATTTTGTTGCATTTAACGATATATGGTACACCATTCACTACCAAACCGTTTATACAAGATAAAAAACTAACCCCAACTTTTTCTCCCATCAAAAACACTAATTTAATGTATCCATCATCTCCAAAACTTCAACGAAGCAACACAATATCACAATCTCTCACCTTATGATCATTTATTTATTTTATTTATTTTTTGAGGTTTGATACGAACACAACACAAATTTAACTCATGGCCAACTTATCTCCTACAAAAAATTTGAATTTTAAACCAAACAAATTGTCTTTTTTTCCTAAGTTTTCAAAATTCCAAAATCCTCTAACAATTTTTTTTTTATTTTTTTTTATTTTTTAAATGACACGTAGGAGAAAAGTTGGTCATAAGTTGGATTTATGTTGTGACCTTAACATTTTTCTTATTTTTTTTATGCGGATAATTAGTAATCCCTAGAATCTGCTATTTCAGCTTCCCAGAAGGTACAATTGCCGAGCTCAGAAAGAGAACTCTGGTTTGGCTCATTTAAAAAACCCATGTCTCAAACCTTGCTTTTGGCTAATTCTGGGAAAAACCCTTCTGCCAAAGCTTGGGTTCTTCTACACATTGGATTTCTAGCTGTGACTTCTGAAGAACCTTTTCTGATGATCAGCTCTTTTGAGAGTACTAGGAGTGCCCGAGTCATCCATTGAACTTTGTTGTTGACTCATTTTGTGAGGCTTTGATGCAAAATTACGATACGTTTAGCAACATTTTTGCCAAGTCTGCATAGAATTGGTGTTATGGGGTTTATATGAAGTGAGCCTGTTCTAAAGGATGACATACATTTTCACTCTCACACTTCTTAATATGACTTTTAAAATCATCATATCCATTCTAAGTCCGTAATTTTAAAAGTTACATCAAGAAGTGTGAGAATGTGAACGTTGGAGTGTGTGAGAATACCCTTTCCTGTCTCTTATAATGGCTCAGTGCCTATGATCATCATGCAGGGACAAGTTTCTACTTCTTGAATTTCAAGACTTAAAGCAGCTACTGCTGCTTCATCTTGCATTCTCAAAGAATATGACATTCCATCAGAAAGATCTTACCACTTATTGAAGCCATACCGGATTCACTAAGAGACATGCTAGCAATAGATTCATGCCAAACCACCAACAAAAAGAAAAATAAATGAAAGAAACAAGCAATAGATCAGGATTTCCTTCTGGTTTCCCAGATTTTTTTTCTTCCTATTTGTTCTCTTTAATTCCATCTACTGACGAAAATTCAACCTCAGTTAAAGATAAGATACTCCAACCACACGAGTTCAATTAAATTTTCTGTAGTTTCACTTAGAGCAACAATCCTATGAAAGGAGTCTTTGAGATCACATATTTCCTACAAAGTGCAGTACCTCTCGTATTTCAATTGATTTATACTCATAATCCGAAGCATACCTACTTGATCAAATTGGGACCACAGAATTGTAGTGCTCACCAAGCCCAAATGCATGCTTATGGTATGATAGCTTGATGCTTGATTTTGATGAACCATTTCCACCATCAGATTTGTACTCCTTCCCCATCTCTACATCAGGGAATGACCCTGAAAATATCATGATATGTTTTCTAAGGCAGTGAGTTAAAGCACCAAGTTCTAGTTGTCCTCCCCATGCCGCTGTTGACTCCACTTCTTTACAGTAATTCTCAAATCTCTCTGCAAGTGAATTATTGGAATCATCTTCTATCACATTATCTGAAAGGAAAAATGGGAGGAAATCCGACGAATGTGTCCTCATATAAGTAGCCACCATTTCTCGAAGCTCTTGGTACATATAAGGAGATAAACCACCAGATAAGAGGGCTAACTGGTCCTCAACAGCTCGGTAGAGGCAGTGGCCATCCGGCTTTATTTCGTTAACAGTAAAACCAAGGGGTTCAAGCTTTTTTTCCAATTTCTCATTTTCAATCATTCGTTCACTCACAATGTTGCTCTGCTCTTCCTGAATTCTTTGCTCTCTTTCTGCTTCTTGCTGAGCTCTTTTCCCTCGCCTCTTTGCACCCTTGCTGGGCTTTGATTGGTCAGGTTGACTTGTAACAGAAACCCCAGCTATGGCTTTCACCAAATTGTCAATGTTGCTCTTTCCACCTCCATCATTACTGACATAGCCTAATGAAGCAAGTTCTTCAGCCTGTTTTTCTTTAAGCTTAGTAGAACGTTGAGAGATATCTTCCTCCACCTGCTTCTTCTTAGCTTTCTGTTCAGCTTTGCTACCTTTGGCTGCTGCCTTTTTCAGTTCAATTTCCTTGTTCTGCAGTTGTGATATCTCTTTCCTACACAAAAATAATAGTCATTGTGAAGTAACATGAGAATCAGAAAAAAGCTGAAACTTGAAATCCAGCAATTCTTAAGTGACAAGCCTCAATTACCCTCCTACTACAAGATGATAAAATAAGAAAAAAGAACTACTCTTCAACCACTGCTTTACAGAGCAAAGTGTGCTTGATGCATGCTCTAATCAAACCCACCACTGATAAAACTAGATCATTATCCCACAACACAATAGACATGAAGGCAAACTTGAGGGGCATTCAAATGTTCGAAGTATGAATCAGGCTATTGTCTTACAATATCCCTTTGTGCTTGATTAAAAATTATTAAGTCTTTCTTCTCTACAACTTTTTGCAAAAGGACACAAGATATTGGTAACGTCACCTCTGGTATACCATAACATGGCTATGTGTTTATTTTAAAACAACCTCACCTCTGGTATAATAAGAAAAATTTGGAACTAGCCAGAAACCATCATTGTTCCAAAACAAAAGAATCAACATTAAGAGATGAAATCAGTGTTTAGATTTGTGATGAAAAAATCACCTGTGCCTAGCAAGCATTTCATCACGAGTTTCCTGTTTCGTTTGCGATGCATCATCATCAGAAGTTGCTTCAGATGTTTTATCCTCTATTTCTTGAGCGTCATCCATTTGAGCAATCCTGCAAACAAGATAGACATTAATGCAGAGCACAAGATGCAAACCTTCCCAATGCAAATAACTAGTACTTTAAAATGATCAATTATAGGCCTGAAAAGGATAGCAAACAATATATATACAATCTAATTAAATAAAATTGAGAAAACCTCCGTTCAGTGAACAACTGCAAAAGTGTATAAAAAGCTATCTTCAATTCCAACCTGCTAGTATTTACACAGTTTTCCATGATCTAATGCAATATGCTTGTGAAGATCAGGCACTGAGTTTTCACCTGTGAAACTATTTCAATAAATGGTGCAACTTGTTCATAACATAGCGTTCTAACATATTAGTGAGTCCTGGAATCACAATTGTCTGAATTTTACGAATTAAAAACCTTTGCTTCATGTAGTTATGACATATAGACCTATACCATTCAAAGATTGTCGCAAACACATGACGATTTCAAACTATATATATTTGGTACCATGGGCAGCTGCTGCATCAAGAACATCGACCTCTGACAGTCAAATGATATGAAGTATCACAGAAAAAAAATATAAAAATGGTTCATTTATAATTTTATATCCCAAAAACACTAAATTCAACTAAAACCACAGTTAGTGCGTCCACCACAGCCAATTATCTAACAAAAAACATGGTTTCTGTTCATTTCAACCAAAGGTTCACAATTATTTTCAACACAGAAACTTGTCCTGATATAGCAAGGAGTATCTAAGAAACTATCCCTTGTAGACCAACCAAAACATCAGCTATATTAGGAAATAACAGCAAGGGTAAGTACATCAATTTCATCAAAAGGGCAATCAGATGGCCACACTCAGCATAATCAATCTTCAACTTTCAGATTATCAATATTAACATCAACACCAATGCATCACAAATAAAAATCAAGCTGAATTCCAGATTCTAAAAGCACAATCCTTTCGGTAGTCTAGTTCATTCTAAAGATTAAAACAAGGGAAGGGACAGAAATGTGGAATCAACATACTGTCACAAACACGCAATCAGCTACAAACTTTGTCAAATCAGAAAACAAAACCACAGTTTGAAAATTTCTAGAATTTTCTCTTATGTTCCTAAGCTTTCTTACCAACCAAAAAAAGGAACTGAAGAAAAGCCTCAACAAAACTGATAGTACGAGAGAGAGAGAGAGAGAATACCACAGAAAAGGATCGAGTTTAGGGTTTACGCATGAAACCAAGAACTCTCTGCAGCATATTCTGTTAATATCAGGATTTTTGCTTTTCTTTAAAAAGAAAAATATGTTAGGGCTCGGTTATGTATTGGGCTGAGCCGGGCCGGGCCTGGTCCGTATGGGCTGAACAGAGACCAAATAAGCCGAAAAGAAAAGGTTAAAGGTTAAAGAAAAAATTTCCAAAATTTCCTTTCCAAAAGCAAAAAGGAAAATATCTTTTCCTCTATATATATATATATATATATATATATATTTTTTTTTTTTCTGAGCAAATACCTTTTCCTATAAGAATCTATTGTTAATGCCCTTACTCCTATGAGTTTCTTCCACGCAACTTCTTTTTTATTTTTTTGGGCTTAAAGTTTATTGGGGTGATTTTTGTTTTTAATTTTGTCTTTCCTTTCCATTTAATTATTTTCATGCATGCCTAAGGGCGATCTATTAATATTAGAGTACGTAATTAAACACTTACAATTCTTTTACAACTTGCTTATATATATTAGCATGTGATTACAAGTGCAGAATTATAAAAGAGTTGTAATTCTATTGAGAGTCAAATGTTTGTAAATATTGTTGAACACAAAGTGTTGTGGAAGTACATGTCATTAAATCATCATCTCGTTAAAACAATAAAATAAAATAAAAGGAGATATATATTATCGCCTGGGACTTTGATACTGTAGTCTCTCATTAATTTACATACCAAAAAGAAAAAGAAAAAAAAAAAAGGCTATCATTTATATAATAATTGCGAATTTATAGAATTAACAAGAAAATAGGCATTATTGTGTCTTTCACAATTTTGTCCAACTCACAAGTATTGTCCTGATAAGAACATCCCACTGTCTTAACAAATAAAAAAAAAATCAATAATAAAAAAAAATCTTTGATATTGTCTTTCATTGATTTTACGAACCAAAAGAAGAAAAAAGAAAACCTATCATTTTTATAAAAATTGGGAATTAATAGAATTATTAAGAAAATAGGTAGTATTGGGCAACATCTCAATCTCTGGCTCCTGCAGAAGGTGTGATTGACCTTCCGTTAACTCCGCAGCGAATGCTTTTGCCCAATCTGTATGAATGTCAAAATTTGATTCTGGTGAATCGTTGGATTGTTTATCATCCTCCGGAACCGATGTACTAGTTTCAATAATATTGTCGACAATTTGATCATCAGAGTCAGACAAGTCAATAAATATATGACCGCCATCATCATGTCCAATATTGGTCAACCTCGTATTTTCATCCTCCTCATCATCATCATGTCCAATGTGGTTTAGTGTTAGGGTCTGATCTACCCTTTCTTCCTCTTCTTCTTCTTCTGGTTTCCTTTTCTTTTCTGATCCCTCCATCTTCTTCATCCGACAAAGCACGTAATTTTGAAACTGCATGCAAGTCACAGACCATAAATAAGAACAATGAAGTTAATTGAAATTATACTTAGTTCATGAGTGCTCTAAAAGCAATACAGAACTGCTATACATCTTAAATTTTATTTGGTTTTTTAAATAATGTGTCATTTATTAATTTCAAAAATATGTTACAAACTCATGGGATGGTAATACATAATTTAGAAACTGACAGAGTTGTCAGTTGAACACGTGAGATGTGCATGTTTTTTAATAGTAGGGACAAAGTTGAAATAAATAATATTAAAAACTCATGTGCATGTCACACGTTATTAAAATAAGACACATGTCATTTTTATAGACAGGGTTGAAGGAAGTTCCTTGAACCCAATTTTTTTTAAAAAAAAATACGTAAGAATAAAAGAAAAAAGAAGTAAAGTTGGTTAATGAATATTTACTTTTGCATGGGTAAGCGTGGAGGGTTGAAGGGCATACTCGTACATGATCCAACGGCCGTGATGGACCGTCTTACTCTCATATCGAAACCTTTTTTTGATTCCGACAAGCTCCGTAGTAGTTCCTTCATTAGTAGTCGCATTACCATAAATCGGGACGCCGGTGTCCTCCCCTTTCCACGCGCCGGTTCCCACCGTCCGGTCGATACGTGAACTGTTGAGGGTCTTCTTCTTCACCTTTGTGAAGACGCAAACTTCTTTTTGGTTCATTAACGTGGCGGCGGCGGCGGCGGCACCACCAGCCTGCATGCATGCCGATGCTAATATTGCCTCCTCCCATATTTGCCACGGCTCTTTCTCGCCATATAAGTTGCATTCAGGGATGTCACTTTCTGATTCTCCGCTTGCTTTCTTGTAAAGTTTTTCAAGGAGAAGTTGTATTTCTTTGGGTTTCAGCTTTATCCCCATCCTCAAAATTTAGATTCAGAAGATTAATTAAGGCCTTGGTCGTCAATGTTGTGCCAAATACTACATAAATTAATAGATAATATTTAGTACGTTTTACTCGCAAGTGCACAAGATCAAATAATAGTATAGTGCAACAAGTACGAGATCGATCCCACGAGGATTGATGATTTTGTTTTAGAATTCATAAATTATCAAATTGTCACTAAATTCATATTGTGATAAAGAAATAAAAAGATATAAAGATATATGAAAAGCTAAAGGTATGGCTTTGATATCCACCACAAATCATACTTTGATAATATAACAATATGCCAATGATCCAATCATATTTTGAATACCTAATATTTGCCAACCTAAGGGTATGTGTGTCTACTCCTTAAGCTATTGATTTTCCTAAGCAATGAATTAGGCATGGATGTCTACTCTAATTCTTTTACTTCTTAAATGATTTAGTATGGGTATCTTCTAAGTTGTTCTTTAAAAAAACATAAATTTGTGAAAATTAACAAACACATGAGGCCTAGGGCATGGGTGGCTACTCCCGGTTCCTCATGTTGATTAATCCAAGAACCCGGTGTGGATTTCTTTTGTTACACTTATTAAACCTAGGACTTTATCATCCAAATTGATTTAATTAACTAATCCATACCGCATGCATATACTGGCCAATTACATACATATTATGAATTCAAAAAAACATGAATTAATCAAGTTAAGCAACACAATATGATTCTCACAAAGGTGCCAATGTTGAAATATTAAATAAACATAATTAGGGCTTCAATCTAGCCCTCCTAAAGAGTTAGTTATACATAATTAAAATAAAAGAAAAGAAAAGGGAAAGAAAGAACCAAAAACGACTCCTTGAAATAGCCTCTAATTCCTCTCCCCAAAGTTGTCTCCTTGAAATTGTGTATTGAATTGTGAGGCTTAGAGGTATATTTATATGGCTTAGAAGAGTCCTAGAAGTCCTAGTAATCCTAAAAAATTTGGAGATTTAAGTCCTAGTCCAATTAGGATATAGATAACCTAAATCCAAATCGGAATAGGATTCGTCCAGAATTGCGTTCCTATATTGCGGGACGATTTTGGTATAGCTTCAGTCCGAATTAGGAAAGTGTTATTTCACAATGATTTTTAGTAATTTGAGTTAGCTTTCCAATGCCACTTGAATCATCGCAATCGGATATTTGACCCGAAAGTTATGGTCAAAATACCAAGACATGTGCAGAATCCAAATTTGAATCAAATCCGATTTGACTTCAATTTGAGAAATTCTGATTTAATCATTTCTTTTATTTGGTTAAACTTAACCAAATCTTCTAGGTCTTCCCAATTTGCCCATTAAGGTTTTAACTTTTTCAGAAACTTTATCTTTTCTTCCATGACCTATAAAACAAAAAAAATACAAAAAGGAAATAAAATAGCACAAACTAACAAAACTAAAGAATTAACAAATATAAGTTAATGACTAAATTATGAATATTTTGGCACTTAACAGTCATTTCTTTACTTGGACTTAATCTAAGCTTCTAGCTCAATCAACCCGCGCCGCATCAGCGTACCAAGTAAGTAATAAAAACAAATTGCTTATATGTATGATCATGTGATTGCAAGTGCAGATCATAAAAGAGTTGTAATTCTATTGAGAGTCAAGTGTTTGTAAATATTGTTGAACACAAAGTGTTGTAGAGATGCATGTCTTTAAATCATCATCTCGTTAAAACAAAAAATAAAATAAAATAAATAAAGCGACATATATATTTTTGCCTGGGACTTTGATACTGCAGTCTCTCATTAATTTACATACCAAATAAAAAGAAAGAAAGAAAGAAAGAAAGAAAAAAAAAAAGCGGATCATTTATATAAAGCTAAAAAAAAAAAAAAAAAAAAAAGCCTATCATTTATATAATGATTGGGAATCTATAGAATTATCAAGAAAATAGGCATTATTGTGCCTTTCGCACTATAAACCCTTGGTACCAAGGTAACACCAGACTTAACTAAACCATAAAATAATGCATACAACCTACATTATATTATTCAACTATTCAAAATATAGTTATAATTTTAAAATTTTCAATTCGGATATTTATGTTATCAATATAACCGATTTAATACCTCCGTCAAAATTTTGTCCGACTCACAAGCACTGTCTTGATAAAAACATCCCATTGTCCTAACAAAAAAAAAAAAATAATAATAATAATAATAAAAGAAAAAAAATCTTTGATACTGTCTTTCTTTGATTTACAGACCAAAAGAAGAAAAAAAAAGAAAACCTATCATTTTTATAAAAATTGGGAATTAATTGAATTATCAAGAAAATAGGCAGTATTGGGCAACATCTCAATCTCTGACTCATGCAGAAGGTGTGATTGACCTTCTATTAACTCCGCAGCGAATGCTTTTGCCTAGTCTGTATGGTTGTCAAAGTTCGATTCCGGTGAATTGTTGGATTTTTTCTCATCCATCGGCACCGATGCACTAGTTTCAATAATATTGTCGACAATTTGGCCATCAGAGTCAGACAAGTCAATAAATATATGACTGCCATCATCATGTCCAATATTGGTCAACCTCGTATTCTCCTCCTCATCATCATGATGTCCAATATGGTTCAGTGTTAGGATCTGATCTAGCCTGTCTTCTTCTTCTGGTTTCCTCTTCTTTTCTGATCCCTCCATCTTCTTCATCTGACAAAACACGTAATTTTGAAACTGCATGCAAGTCACAAACCATAAATAAGAACATTGAAGTTAACTGAAATTATACTTTGTTCATGAGTGCTCTAAAAGCAATAGAGAACTGCTACACATCTTAAATTTTATTTTCAAAAATTGGTTTCTAAATGTTGCGTCATTTATTATTTTAAGAAATATGTCACAAACTCATGGGATGGTAACACATAATTTAGAAATGGATAGAGTTGTCATTTGAACATGTGAGATGCGTATGTTTTTTAATAGTAGGAGCAAAGTTGGAATAAATAATATTAAAAACTTATGTGCATGTCACATGTTTTTAAAATAGAACACATGTCATTTTTATAGCGGGGTTGAAGGAAGTTCCTCGAACCCAGTTTGAAAGAAAACTCTGTCTGATAGAAACTAACTTGTGAAACAAAAATTTACGAAATAATAAAAGAAAAAAGAAGTAAATTTGGTTAATGAATATTTACTTTTGCATGGGTGAGCGTGGAGGGTTGAAGGGCATACTCATACATGATCCAACGGTCGTGATGGACCATCTTACTCTTATACTGAAACCTTTTTCTGATTCCAACAAGCTCCGTAGTAGTTCCTTCATTAGTAGTCGAATTACCATAAATCGTGACGCCGGTGTCCTCCATTTTCCACATGCCGATTCCCACTGTCTGGTCAATACGCGAGTTGTTGAGGGTCTTCTTCTTCACCTTTGTGAAGACGCAAACTTCTTTTTGGTTCATTAACATGGCGGCGGCGGTGGCACCACCACCCTGCATGCATGCCGATGCTAATATTGCCTCCTCCCATATTTGCCACGGCTCTTTCTCGCCGTATAAGTTGCATTCAGGGATGTCGCTTTCTGATTCTCCGCTTGCTTTCTTGTAAAGTTTTTCGAGGAGAAGTTGTATTTCTTTGGGTTTTAGCTTTATCCCCATCCTCAAAATTTAGATTCAGAAGATTAATTGAGGCCTTGGTCGTCAATGTTGTGCCAAATATTACCGAAATTTATAGATAATATTTAGTACGTTTTACTCGCAAGTGCACAAGATCAAACGATAATATAGTGTAGCAAGTACAAGATTGATCTCACGAGGATTGTTGATTTTGTTTTAGAATTGATAAAAATATCAAATTGTCACTAAATTCATATTGTGAAAAAGAAATAAAAAGATATAAAGATAAATGAAAAGCTAAATGTAAGGCTTTGATATTCACCACTAATCATACTTAGCTAATATAACAATATGCCAATGATCCAATTATATTATGAATAGTTAATGTTTGACAACTTAAGGGTGTGAGTGTCTACTCCTTAAACTATTGATTTTCCTAAGCAAAGAATTAGGCATGGGTGTCTACCTTTATTTTTTTATTTCTTAAAGGATTTAGCATGGGTGTCTACTAAGTTGTTCTTTAAGAAAGCATAAATCTGTGGAAATCGACAAATACATGAGGCCTAGGGCATGGGTGTCTATTTCCGGTTCCCCATGTTGATTAACCCATGAACCCGATGTGGATTTCTTTTGTTACTCTTATTAAACCTAGGACTCTACCATCCAAATTGATTTAATTAACTAATCCATACCACATGCATACAATGACCAATCACATATATTTGAGGAATTCAAGAAAACATGAACTAATCAAGTTAAGCAACACAATATGATTATTACAAAGGCGCTAATATTGAAATAATAAATAAACATAATTAGGGCTTCAATCTAGCCCTCCTAAAGAGTTAGTTATACATAATTAAAATAAAAGAAAAGAAAAGAAAAGAAAATGGAAAGAAAGAACCAAAAACGACTCCTTGAAGTAGCCTTCAATTCCTCTCCCCAAAGTTGTCTCATTGAAATTGTGTATTGAATTGTGAGGCTTAGAGGTCTATTTATAGGTCTTAGAAGAGTCCTAGAAGCCCTAGTAATCCTAGAAAATTCGGAGATTTAAGTCCTAGTCCAATTAGGATAAAGAAAACTTAAGTCCAAATCGGAATAGGATTAATCCAGAATTGCGTTCCTATATTGTGGGGTGATTTTGGCATAGCTTCAGTCCGAATTAGGAAAATGTTATTTCACAATGATTTGTAGCACTTTAAATTTGGTTTCCAATGCCACTTGAATCACCTCAATTAGTTATTTGAGCTGAAAGGTATGGTCAAAATACCGAGACATTTTCAAAATCCAAATTTGAATCCAATCCGATTTTGACTTCAATTTGAGAAATTCCGATTTAATTATTTCCTTTATTTTGTTAAACTTAACCAAATCTTCTAGGTCTTCCCAATTTGCCCTTTAAGTTTGTAACTTTTCCGGAAACGCTTTCTTTTCTTTCATGACGTTTGAAACAAAGAAAATACAAAAAAAAAAAAAAAAAAAAAAAAATAGCACAAACTAACAAAACTAAGGAATTAACAAATATAAGTTAAATGCTAAAATATGAATATTTGGGCACTAAACAGCCAAGTGTATATATATATATAAGTCGGTGGTTCTACTCCTTTCTTTACTTGGACTTAATTTAAGCTTCTTGCACAATTAGCCAGCGCCACATCAGCGTACCAAGTAATTAGTAAAAACAAATTAAAAATAGGGGTAATTACCTTTTGCTCACATGAACTACAGTACCTTGACACTTTCCTCCCATGAACTACCAACTATAACACTTGACCCCATCAAACTACCATCTTATAACAAAAATTTTTAATAGAAGAGCGTGCAAAATATATTCTTAAAGCACGTGGTTCATTCCCCGACTTGTGCATAAAGCATTTCTTTTGCGAGTTCCAAATGGCTAATAAAAAGGCATCTGAAATAAAAAATAGTACTCTTTGTGTAACATGGAAGTGGTAGGCACCTACATTGAATGATGTCAAGGTCAATTGGGAATTTGGGATGCAGTTGTCGAAAAAAATAGTGGGAAGATGGGCATTGGGGTTGTTATACGAGACTAAGGGTAGGGGTGGCGAAACAGGTTGGCGGGTCGACAGGATTATGACCCGTTATGATCCGTGACCTGATTAACTTAAACACGAACACGACACGTTTAGCTAAATGGGTTGAACTTTCAAACATGAACATGACACGTAAAATAGTTGTGTAACTCGACATGACCCGTTTAACCTGTTTAAAATAACTAGGTCATATTGGGTTGATACGACCTGACTGACCCGTTTACTTAAAAGGTAACACGACCTGACACGTTTAAATGAAAAATAGAAAAAAATAATGTTAGTTTAGGGTTTTTGTAACCATTAAAAAAAAAAGAAAAGGATCTAGCGGGTCACCCGCTTAACCCAGTGGGTTGACCCGCCAGACACAAAAAATAACCGGGTCATAAATGGGTGATTCGATTATGACCCGAACCTATTAAGATCAAACCCGAAACCTATTAACTTTATGTCAAGTTCACGGGTCGTGTCAAAATTGCCAGCCCTAACTGAGGGCGAGGTGCTAGCAATACTAAGCACACCTAGACCACACACCATAAGTCCGACTATTGCTAAGGTTACTGTTGCACTAAGAGCGATTATATTTGGGGAAATCATATACAAAATCCTTAAGTCGACGCGCTTTTTTTAAAAACTCCCTGTGTTTTTTTTTTTTTGAAAATTTAGTCCTTGGGTAACTCGAAACTACAAAAAAACTCCCTACGGTCAATTTTTGTTAACTACCGTTAGTCCACTCAAAACTACCGTTTTATCTTATTAAAATATTAATTTTTTATTAATTTAGTTTTAAAAAATTAAATCTAAAAAAAAATAAAAAATTGAAAGGTGGCCAGGGGTGGCGAGAAGTGTAAGCGTGGCGATCAAGAAGCGAGAGATCTTGTGGTGTTTGTCTGATTCTTCATCCAACGTGGAGGGAATAATTGGTGGAGGGAACGAAGATGAATACAAATTTATGCAGCTTATAGGACAAACGCTTGAAGCTGAAGAACAGTGTGATTCACAGAACTGAGTAAAGGTTGAATTGGCTGCTTCTTCTATCAGCTTTCTATGAAGCAAACCCATATCATACAAATCGATTTGATTGTTCAAACAAAGAAATCATCAAAATCGCAGAGAGAGAGAGAGAGAGAGAGGAAGATTGGGTGGTTGTTAAACACGCTACAGGGAGGGAGAAAAGAAATGAAGGTGGGGGAAGGCTGATGCAAGATACCACTTCTTTTAGCTAGTGGTGGGGGATGATGGTTGAATTTTTTGGGAAGGCCACCCCTGGGGTGGAGGAGGCCACCCCTTTCCACCCACGGGGTGGCTCGAGCCACCCCTTAGGGGTTGGGGGGGGGGGGGGGTGGCCAGAGGTGGCACTGCCACCCCTAGCCACCTTTCAAATTTTTTATTTTATTTTATTTTATTTTTATTTTTTAGATTTAATTTTTTAAAATTAAATTAATAAAAAATTAATATTTTAATAAGATAAAACGGTGAGTTTTGAGTGGACTAACGGTAGTCAACAAAAATTGACGGTAGAGAGTTTTTTTGTAGTTTCGAGTTACTCAGGGACTAAATTTTAAAAAAAAAAATACCTAAAGAGTTTTTTAAAAAAGCGCGTCGACCTAAAAATTTTGTATATGATTTCCCTTATATTTGGTAGAGAATGTGGATTCCAATAGGTGGACTTAGAAGGGGACGCCCTGCAAGTGGTGCGCCAAGCGTTGCAGCTGAATGACAAGTATTGGTGTAGATATGGGCAAATTATTGAAGATGCCAAGATCGTGCTCAATTGTCAACACTGCTGGAAAGTATCTCATGTTAGGAGGGAGGGAAATAGGGTAGCTCATAGGCTAGCCAAGGAAGCACTCTTTATTATGGATGATGTACTCCATATGGAGGAAGCCCATCATTGTATTCTTGACATTATTGCTACTGGTAATTAGTTGGTTTATAAAATGAAAACATGAGAGACTAGTTAAAAAAAAAAAAAAAAAAAAAAAAGCATTTGGAATTTGGGCACATTAAATTAAGAGTAATCCTAAAAACTCTAATTTTACCTTACTTTTATTTTCATTTTACTGATGTAGTAATATTAATCAACCCTTGAAGCCATGTAAAATACACAAAATTTTAAAGTTGATTAACACTGGCTTACACTACTACATCAACAAAATATGATAAAATATAATTTTTTGCATTACTATTATTATTATTATTATTATTATTTTTGATAAAAGCATTACTCTTAATTTAATAGACTAATTTTTTTTTTAAAAAAATTCTCCAATCTAATTTGGAGATAAAATGTCCTAAAATTGCTTCTATATATCAACTGTAATGTAGGGGTTTATCTTATTTCAACGGGAAATTATATTTAAAATCCTTAGGTAAACGCGCCTTTATTAAAAACTCCATAGGTTTTTTTTTCTTCGGAAATTTAGTCCTTGGGTCACTCGAAACTACTAGAAACTCCATACCGTTAATTTTTGGTAACTGCCGTTAGTCCACTCAAAAAAAATTGAAGGGTAGCCAGGGGTGGCCGGGCCACCCCCCAACCCTTAAGGGGTGGCCGCAAGCCACCCCAGGGGTGGGTTGACCACCCCTGGGGTGGCTTGCGGCCACCCCCGGGTGGTTTGGGGTGGCCAGGGGTGGCTCGCGGCCACCCCAGGGGTGGTTTGGGGTGGCCGCGAGCCACCCCTGGCTTGGAGGGGTGGCCCGCAGGCCACCCCAAACCACCTAAGGGGTGGCCAGGGGTGGCCGTGCCACCCCTGGCCACCCTTCAATTTTTTTTTTTTTTTTTTTTTTTTTTTTTTAAAAAAAAATTAATTTTTTTAAATTAAATTAATAAAAAAATGAATATTTTAATCAGATGAAACGGTGAGTTTTGAGTGGACTAACGGCAGTTAACAAAAATTGACGGTAGGGAGTTTTCTAGTAGTTTCGAGTGACCCAGGGACTAAATTTCCGGAAAAAAAAACCCAGGGAGTTTTTAATAAAGGCGCGTTTACCTAAGGATTTTATATACAATTTCCCTATTTCAACGTCTCTTATTCATTATTTCTACATTTATCATAAACAAATTTTGATTTTATTTATTTTTTATTTTTCAGGTAAGGAAATCCTTGTGGCTTGTTCTTTTTGGTCGACTATCCTCCTAAGGGCCATTGGGTAACTGTGGGCTATCATGGGCCGGATGAGGCCCAACAAAACCAACAGTATAATTTTACAGTTTTATAATAATAGAAAGGGTACAAGCTTTCTCATGTGACAAGTCGTGCACCATCTCGGATACAACTGAAAATAGTTTTTAGAGGGGCTGGAATGCATAATTTTATTTTATTTTATTTTTTAACTTTTAAGGAACCATCATAATAAACATTTAAAAATTTAAATATGCTATTTTTTTTTTTTTTGTGAGAAAAAATACACATACTCTCTCAAATTACCACCTTATTATCAATATCCCCACAAACCATCCAAAATGTCAATGTCTCATAAGGTTAGTAAAAGGACAAAATAACCTAAAAACTTTTCAATAAGAAAAAAATACCCTTATAATTTTTTTTTTAAAAGAAAAACTAATATATATATATATATATATATATATATATATATATATATATATAAATAGAAAAAATGCTTCACTTACCAAATTTTTTTTCCAAAAGTTGGTTTCTAAGTGATGTGTTACCACCCAATACATATTACATGGGAACCAACTTTTAGAGAGAAAATTTGATAAATGTAGCATTTTTCAAAAAAAAAAAGAAAAAAAAGAAAAAAAGAAAAAAAAAAAGAGAGTGGCATATATATATATATATATATATATATATATTTTAACATTTCCACTCACATGTGCGCTTAAACCCCATTAATAAATGAAGCCTTGGATCCTTAACATGGTATCACAACAATGACATAGTTTGAACCTTGTATCCGTCATTCACCTCCATTTCAATTATAAATGTTTCACATTTAACTTAATCCAATTTTTTAAAAAAGATGTGTCAACTTTAACATGATGTACGTACACCAATTTTAAATTCCGTCAATGAAATGGATACTATCAGTTTCATTTGAAATTGAAAAGATCATATTCCTACTTATTAAGAGGGAGTTTGATCTTAAAGGTGAGGGGAAATGTTAGAATACTAATTAAAAGATTAAATTCACAATTTTTTTTTATCAATTTAAAGTACTTCAAGATAAGTATTAATGATTTAACATAGTATCAGAATTGGAGTTCTGAATTCGAATATTGAATAATCTGATCACATGTGGTCTAGTCTCATGCGTGAAGAATAGTCTTCTCTACACATAAGAGAAAGTGGTAGAATAAGGTGATTTAACAATACCATCGTCATAATTAAAAAAAAAAAAAAATCCATGTGGGGTAAACAAAAAGTATAAATCCAACCTATAGATATATATTACATAAGATGATAATGAAAGGACTTGATACGATTCACCAAATCAAACATAAAATCAATTGAAGTAAATAAATTGGGTGAATCTCTTTCTCTCTAAAGTTGACATTCCCCCCTATTATACACCCGCACCTCTCTTTCCCCCTAACTGTAATGTTGAAGATTCTAGTATCTGGTGCTCGTTTTGCTGTCAGAGAGAAGTGGCACATTATAAAGATACACATCTAGATGCACCATATATATGTCAAAGAGTGATTATGATATATGATATATGATATATGATAAACATTGATGGGTTGACAATTTTTTTGGAATTTTTTTGTCTGGATTTAAGAGAATTTGTCTGTCTGGACACCTCGGGACTCAGAGTTTCCTTTCTCATTCCCTGTCTGAATTATTTGAAATTCGGGAAGAGAATTTCAAGAAGAGTTGAAAATTTTGGATGGGAAATTCTAAGAAACTCCATTAATCCCATATTGTATGCATGTATGTTGTATTTACATGATTTGTATAATGGGCATGGCTGGCATATGTATCATATATGGATTGCTACTTTGCTAGTGGCTAGCAATATTCGTTGACAAGCATGTGGAGAGGGCGTGGCAGATTCTCAACTTTATTTACAAGGATTCTCGCATATCAAAGATCATGTAGAAGAAAGAAGAAGATGCATGGATTTGGATGGTTTAAAGAGCCACGAAAAACTTTCATTCTACTTTTTGTTTGTTCTCTCCTTTCTTGAAGGACCCAAAAACTTATAAACACCATGAAGAACAAAGATTAAATTTAAAAATAAATAATAATAATAATAACAAAGATTACATGGCTACTGTAGAGGCATTTGATTGTCTAAACAATGTTTGCTGGTGGCTTGCCAATTTGCTGATCTTCTTATCCTGTTATATAAGCTATATATATTCATATATATACCATGAATTTGATGCGGGGACCAACGCACAGAAAGTGGCAATGATTTGGATAAACTCTATCTTTCTCCACATCAGCTCAATGATTCTACCATATATGACGGATTGGCAATTAATGAATGTAAAATTCAAACCAAAGTTTTAATTGGAGCTTCCAAATACAAAATTTAACCAAAAAAGAAGAAGATCAAATTAACTTGTGATGCCATTGAATCGTGTTACAGAAGTATTTGGCCACATAAAAATGAATGAGATTCAGATACTATATATAGCTAGCCATTTTTAGGTTCTTCACATTCCCTAGTAACTGTTATGAGTGATTTAAATTCCCTTTCATTATGGAGGATAAAGAATTCTTCTTGTCACCCTTGCTGCATTTTAATAAATTTAATTCCATAAATGATGCTTACCAAGCAGGCCGGGCCGAAAGCACATCTGCAATAGTTTTAGATCCTTTTATTCCAAAACTTTTCGATGGCACAGACATTCCAGGAGATTTGAATTATCGTGTACAGTGTGATATTGTACATGCGACTTGTTTGTGACACATAAGGTCACCATCAAGCAAATCATAGTTGGCATTTCCTCTTATCCAAACAAATATCTCAAGGAACTTCCTCTTTTTTATCCATTCAAAAGGTTAAATTTTTTAAGTTGGGTTTTCAATTTTTTTTTTTTTTTTTTTTGTGGGATTAAACAATGCAATCCAATACCCCCCCCCCCAACAGCCTTTATAAATAAGGGCTGATGAGATCTTAAACTCCATATCCAAGCCTCAGAACACAAATAAGCTTCCTATACATTACTTACCCTGCATTGCAAGTTATTTTCTCTGCAGAAACTTATTGAAATGGAAAGGGTGACTGATTTGGCATCAAAGAAGGCTGCTGTGATATTCACCAAGAGCTCATGTTGCATGTGCCACAGCATCAAGCAACTCTTTTATGAGCTTGGTGCGAGCCCTGCAATTCATGAGCTTGACCAATATGCAGACGGGAGGGAAATGGAGTATGCTCTAAGAGGGCTGCAGGGGCGTAATCCTTCAGTCCCAGCTGTGTTCATAGGAGGGAAGTATGTAGGCTCAGCCAAAGATATCATTTCCCTCCATGTTGACGGCTCTCTCAAACAAAAGCTGATAGATGCCAGGGCCATCTGGTTCTAGTAACTACCAACCAAGCCTCATACTATGTTAGTTAATGCTGTGGAAATACTCTAATAGCATGCATATGCTGTCTGAAGACAATGTTGCATTGAGAGCTTTTTTTTTTTTTTTTTTTTTTTTTTTTTTTTTTTTTCTTCTTTTAAGTTTCCCGTCTAACTGTATGGAAGAAGTTACACTGTATAGAAGAAGTATCCTTCAGAGTTTTGTTCTGGATTCAAAACTCTGACAATCGTTTTCAATTTTGTGGTTTAAAAAAAAAAAACAAGTTTACTTGTGGTTCTAGTGCATTCAGTTTAAAGTTTCTGGGATTATTTCGTATCTACCAATTAACACATAGGTAAGATGTGCATCATTAAAGTCTCAGATCAATATCATGGTCGAACAATATCATGCAATGATGCAGGCAAATCTGCAAAGGAATAAAGATGCCACATTGCATTGCTTTTTGATGAGAAATGGACACAATATTAATATATATTGTTAAGGAAAGAAACCTTCAATCAAGGGATCCTGCACACCACTCATACATTGATAAGGAAAATAGACAAACATCTACCGGGCATGATGAACAAGGATATATATATATATGTACACACACAAGCGTAAGAAGCTGATCCTTGCCATGTACATCAATCAACTTTAATATAAACAATGTTTTGGTGGAAGGTGTTCTCTGCCCATGTATATAATTAACACACAATGTGACACAATCAAGACATGTACACAATTCATTCACTAAATATGATCTCCTGTTCACCTTCTTCCTTCTGTATCTCTAGTTTCTAACATTTTTGTCTGAGCGTACAAATGATTTCTTAAGGCCCATTTCTCTGTTTGAACGTGACTAAGATTTCATCGTATTTTTACTTGAACTTGGCAACTCATTCGACAAGTTATCTAAAGGTTAAAATTACTAATTTCTTAACCCGGGTTTAGATTGGGGTTTAGAGTACTAGCAACAGACACCCTATAACACATTTCCTTTCTTATATAATGGAAAATTTTCAAAAAAACTACAAAAAGTCACCTGCATCAACTTCTCTAAACATTGAGAATGCTATAGTGATACCCAATGTGTAGGGAATCAAAAGTGGCTCCTTATACATTATTTTAATATAAATATTTCTCTTTCCTCTCTCATCTTTCATCTTTTTGCCTTTTATTGAGGACTGTGTTGAGATTTTGTAAAAAATTGAAGAGTAGGTATGAAACTTTTATTTGGTAAAGAAATAATATTTTAATGGTATAAGGAAAGAAAATGGAAGCTATTTTGAATTATATTTGGATATGAAAGCAAAAAGTAGTTTTGTTCCCTAAACTTAGGAAAAATCAAATGGAAGCTTCTGCTAGTGTTCTTATACTTATGATATATGTCATCTCATGACCTGTCATAAGTACCTATTAATTAAAACTGATTCTATTAAACAATTAGAATTGCACTATAGTTGTTATTTTTTATTGTTCAATTCATCACATTAACTATACTTTTATTTTAAATTTGACACCTCCATGAAATATTTTGTAGTCTATTGACGTGGTGACTTTTCAACCCTCAATATAGTCCTGGGCCGCATATGTTTCTTTATTGCCTTGTGAGTATACTTGTTGCCGTGGGAGACTAGTTCTCCAAGTCCTTCACATAGTTGGAATGTGTGAGTCCTTTAATTTTCCTTTTACTTGTGGGTTTGGAAGATAAGAATTCCAAGTTAAACTTGGAAAAGGAGGCCTACGTGCAGTAGGTTTATTCCACCACCTATCACTCCTATATAAGGAGTCTTATATTAAGCCTTTGAGGAGTGGACCAATGCAGAGCCGCACAAAGCTAGTATATAAGGTGCATACAAGGCTAGTAAAAGGTGGGTTGTTGTGTGTGGTAGAAGAGGGTGCCGACTGTTTTCTTCTTGATTTTGGAGGAGCCAAAATAAGAGAGAAAAAGAAAGGGTGCTACTGTGGAGAGAGAAAAATAGAAGAAACCAACCGCCATCGTATCTCAGCAAAAGAAGAAGAGTTTGTATTCATGTCTTTTGTATTCTCTTTGGGAAAGAAACTCTATTGTATGATAGTGAGATTTGTGTGTATTGGGGTTTTGGGTCTGAGTGATTTTCTCTCTACCATATTTTTGTACTCCATCTTTCATTGTGAATTTCTTCGTGATCGCCTCTGCCAGTGGATGTACCTCACATTGAGAGAACCACTTAAATCTTGGTGTTATCTTGTGTGTGATTGTTCTCGCCTTATTTAACCATAATTGTGATCGTGCGTTTTTTGCACAACAAGTGGTATCAGAGCTTAGGTTCGAGAAATCAAATTGATGAAAAATATGGCAACTACCAAGTTTGAAGTGGAAAAGTTTAATGGGAAGAACAATTTCTCTCTTTGGCAAAGAAGGATGAAAGATTTGGTGATTCAGCAAGGAGTTCACAAGGCGTTATTGGGAAAGGCGAAGAAACCCGAGAAGATGGATGCGAAGGCTGCTAGTGCAATCCATCTTAATTAATCAGATGAAGTCATTCATAATGTGATTGATGAAGAAAAGGCATAATCAGTTTGGCAGAAATTGGAGAGTTTGTATATGGCTAAAAATTTGACGAATAAGTTGTTCGTGAAGAAGCAGCTATATAGTTTACAGATGGAGGAAAATACAAATCTGCTGGAGCACCTCAACAAATTCAACATGTTAAATATACAGTTGTTGAATTATAGAGTGAATATTAAAGAAGAAGATAAAGCGATACTTTTGTTGGCATCGCTTCCCCCTTCTTATGATCACTTGGTTGCGCAATTGTTATATGGAAAAGAGACTCTGGCATTTGAAGAGGTGACGGGATCTCTCTTGTCACATGAGACGCAGAGAAAACCTGTTAATGAATAGGCTGATGGGCTTGTGGCACAGTTTGAGCCAAAGCGCGGAAGAGATAAGTTTAAGGGGAAGAATGGCAGAGGTAAGCAGTCTCGGTCTATGTCACGATCGGTATAGGGTGGAGAATCTCAATCAGAAGCAAAAGATGTGGAGTGCTATTATTGTCATAAGAAAGGGCACTACAAAAATTTTTGCAAGCTGATGAAACAAGACCTAGAAGATAAGAAGAATCAGAAAGGTTCTGTAGATTCAGTCAGTGTGACCGATGGTGAGTCTAATGATAGCGAGGTTAGCGCAAATGCTCTTTTAGTTTCCTTAGGTAAAAATTCTCTTATAGACTCTTAGGTTTTGGATTCTGCTTGTTCATATCATATGTGTTCGAATAGAATGTGGTTCGACACATTTAAATCCTGTAATGCGAGTACAGTGCTAATGGGCAATGATGCTAGGTGTAAGGCCATTGGACTAGGTACCATAAAAGTCAGAATGTTTGATGGGATTGTCAGGATACTCACTAATGTCAGATATGTTCTTGACCTTAAGAAAAATTTGATCTCATTAGGCACATTAGATTCTTTGGGCTATGGTTATTCAGCCAAAGATGGAGATATGAAAATAACTAAAGGTGCTATGGTGATAATGAAAGGCAAGAAAATTGGCAATTTGTATAAGTTACTCGGGGACACAGTTATAGGTGGAGCTGCAGTATCCATCTCGGCATAGCCAAATAATGATAACACAGTTTTGTGGCATATGAGGCTTGGTCATTTAGGCGAGCGTAGTATGTTTGAGCTTCACAAGAGGAATTTGTTGAAGGGTATGAAGTCATGTAAATTGGGTTTTTGCAAGTACTGTCTGTATGGGAAGCAACAAAGAGTCAGCTTTAAGGTGGCATCTCATACAAGCAAATGTGTTCTCGACTATGTTCACTTAGATGTTTGGGGACCAGTGGCGATGCCATCAAACAGAGGTGCACATTATTTTGTCAGTTTTATTGATGATTTTTCAAGAAAGGTCTGTGTATTTTATGAAGCATAAGTCAGAGGTTTTCACCATCTTCAAGCAGTGGAAGGCGTAGGTGGAAAATCAGACTGGAAGAAGAGTGAAGTATCTGAAATCCGACAATGGGTTAGAGTACAAAGACACTGCATTGTTGGAATTCTGCAAAACAGAAGGCATTACTCGTCACTTCACAGTGAGAGGGACTCCACAACAGAACAGAGTTGCCTAAAGGATGAGCAGAACACTATTGGAAAAGGCGAGATGTATGAGGTTAGTGTAGAATTGCCAAAGAGTTTCTGGGCTGAGGCAATTAATTATGCATGCTTCGTCACCAGCCAATCTCCAGCTGCTGGGATAGACTTCAAGATTCCAGAGGAAGTATGGTTAGGTAAACCGGTTGATTATTCTATGTTGAGAATATTTGGTTGTCCGACATATGTTCATGTGCAAAGTGGAGAACGATCCAAATTAGATTCAAAGTCAAGAAAGTATATTTGTCTTGGTTTGGAATCTGGAGTTAAAGGCTATAGGCTCTAGGATCCAGTCTCAAAGAAGAAGATTGTTAGCAGAGACGTGGTATTTGATGAGGCCAATATGTTAAGAAAAGGTAAGAATGAAGCACTGATTGAGAGCTAGAAAAGGAAACAGGTCGTGGAGGTGGAGCTTGATGAACAACGTTCACTCACGGACATATGTGATAATGAAGAATCATCAAGAGATTCAGGTTACTGAGAAGATCCTTATTCTTTAAAAAGAGGCAGAGAGAAACGTGATCGAAAAGCACCGGAGAGGTATGGATTTGAGGACATGGTTTCCTTTGCTCTGACAGCTGGTAGTGGAGACTCATCTTCTGTTCATAATGGCATGCCAACAGAGGTGGAATTACTACAGAATGGGAAAGCTTGGGAATCGATAGAATTGCTCAAGGCAAATAAGGCTAAATGGTGCAGATGGGTCTTTAGAAAGAAAGAGCCAAGAGAGAAAGTTGTGTGGCCAAGAGGACTGACAGAGAAGCATGGTAGTCTATCTTAACCAGGTCCTATACTCAAGTTTAAGAGGTTCTTGGACTTGAGTGACACTCATGAATTGTGATAGCCTTTAGGGGCTTGGGCGGAGGCATCAGAAGGAGATTCGTTTTGTTGCGACTTGATGGGTTTCAAGTCAAGATGGAGATTGTTGACGGGTGACTTTTCAACCCTCAATATAGTCATGGGCCCCATATGTTTCTTTATTGCCTTGTGAGTATACTTGTTCCCGTGGGAGACTAGTTCTCCAAGTCCTTCTCATAGTTGGAATGTGTAGGCCCTCTACTTTTCCTTTTACTTGTGGGTTTGGGAGATAAGAATTCCAAGTTAAACTTGTAAAAAGGAGGCCTACGTGCAATAGGTTTATTCCACCGCCTATCACTCCTATATAAGGAGTCCTATATTAGGCCTTTCAGGAGTAGACCAATGCAGAGCCGCACAAAGCTAGTATAAGGTGCATACAAGGCTAGTAAAAGGTGGGTTGCTGTGTGTGGTAGAAGAGGGCGCTGACTATTTTCTTCTTGATTTTGGAGGAGCCAAAATAAGTGAGAAAAAGAAAGGGTTCTACTGTGGAGAGAGAAAAATAGAAGAGACCAGCAGTCATCGTATCTCAGCAAAAAGAGAAGAGTTTGTATTTCAGTCTTTTGTATTCTCATTGGAGAATAATCTTTATTACGTGATAATGATATTTGGGTGTATTGGGGTTTTGGATTCGAGTGATTTTCTCTCTACTATATTTTTGTACTCCATCTTTCACAGTGAATTTCTTCGTGATCGCCTCCGCCAATGGATGTATCTCACATTGAGGGAACCACTTAAATCTTGGTGTTCTCTTGTGTGTGATTATTCTCGTTTTATTTAACCATAATTGTGATCGTGTGTTTTTTGCACAACATAGTTGAATTAAAGTCACAAAATAATTGTTCAATTTTTTTTTTTTTTTTTTTTTCATAATTGATAAGGGGAAAAATGTTACAGGGAATGATCTTTTCAATTCTTGATATGAATAGAAGTGAGAATGAGAAACCCAAATAATTGTCACTTTGATTCACTGCCTCTTATCCATCAATACCTAATTTAATCCCTTAATGCATTGTACTTCTAAAATCTCATTTCACCTTATACATAAAAGTTTTAGTAACTTCTACAAAAACACTCTGCCTGAGGTTAAGAATAATCAATTTCATTAAAAATCTATCTCAAAAGAATATTTCCCGTCTCTTTGATTTAATCAAATGAACCAAATAGAAGTTTATAGAGTGAAATCGACTAAGCATATGTGAAATATCCCACAAAACTCATGCGTAAGTGATGGAAATTCAATCCATTGAGCAAACTCAACAATTCATGCATAAAAAAGGCACACCAGAGCTCGAAGTATGAATTGCTCCATAAAATGCAAGTGACAATGATGAAATTTAAATATGCACTTGATCAAGAGATGAAGACAAGAACCTAAAAAAAAGAAAAAAGAAAAAAAAGATGTATTTATTTTATTTTTTTTAAATGGTGAAAATAAAACACAAAAAAAAGAAAGCAAAAGAAAAGAAGCAAAGTAACAAGACAAGAACAAAACTCAAATATGCAATGCAAAGAACTCTACATGCATTAGGATATGTATGAATATGCAAGAGAACAAATCCTATGTGAAAAACGTATGCCGACTCCAAAACATCAATAATATTGGAATTAAAAGATAAAAGGCAACAAGCATTCAATCGCCAAAATATTTTAAACAATAAATCACGCCGACATAGATATTTTGGTGACGAATAGGAAACCTTTTAGAAAATGTTATAAAAGTAAAACTTCTCCAGGGCAGCCAAACCTAGGAAATCATTATCAGAAAGATGGTCATAGATTACAAACATTAGGAACAATTACAACCCGATGCAAGTCTTTGACTCTGTAAGATCGACAAGCCTCAAACTCGTCTCCTCATTCACAATTTCCTTCAACGTGATTCTCTTTTACCGGACTCTTCTAAGAGGAACGATTAGGCTCACAACTGATGTTCTCTCTAAGCACAACCTTTCACGAAACCCTAGGGTAGAATTTTGTTGCTTTCACTCTCTATAAAGTTGTTTATATATGAGTACATCAAATCCTAGACCTGGACCCACTAAAAACACGTTTTGGGCATAATATGTATGGACCGTTTGGACAGGGTAAGTGCCTGTCCGGACAGGGCCTTGCGATGGAGTAGAAACAGCCTTGCTGGAAATCTTATCCAGGCAGAGGAGCTTGCTGTTCAAACGGCCACTGCTTGGGGGACTTTCAAGTTTCCACGTCCGGACAGCTTAACTCCCCGTCCAGACAGCCACTGCATAGGAGCTCTCAGATTTCTTTGGAACATTCGTTTGATCACCGAATTCGCCAACAAGAACTAACACTATGCAATGTCACATACACCAATAGCTAAGTCACATATGAAATGCTGCCTAATGTCGATGTGCTTGGAATGGGAATGCTGAACAGGATTCTTGCAAATATTGATGGCACTTGTATTGTTACAAATTTACAATAAACTACCATGGTGCCTTGATCAATCCTATAATCCGACAATAACTACTTCATTTAGAGTAACTATGTGCAACAACTTCCGGTAGCTATATATTTAATTAATTGGTAATTGATTCCATGACACGCATCCCATTTCCATCAGGATAAAATGAAAATACAGTGGAACATTTAACTCTTTTTGTAAAAGAGTGTATGTAGCGGAAGACTTCACTTAATAACAAACAAGTTACCTACAATTTAACCCACATCAGAAAATCACGAAAGTAAATTTAAACATTAGAAGACAACATAAATATCCATCGAGTGTTACAATCTAATTAAGATAGATGACCAAGTTGAATCAAAATATTACAATCTAAGATTAAAAGTACTAAAGCATCAAAAGAAAAATATATCTATCGTCCAAACAACAAAATCCTCAACGGTTACAAAACATCAAATACCACATGAAAAGAAACCCTATGGTTGTACAATCCAACTCTGAACTACCAACCTCCATTATAGCTACGTACTTAAGGTCGTAATCAAATATCAATCTAGCAAGATCATCCAAAGACATCCTTTTACTCGGTCACCCAAGAACCATCATCAAAGGTACAACCAACAATAAAACAACACATGTTTTATAGGTAGAAAGATACAAGCGTAATTGCATGACTTAGTGAATAATAATATACGTGAATTAAAAGGTATTTATGCAGTGAACTCAATCAGTTATCATAAGGTTTATAAATGACAAGCAAGAATAAAATAAGATTCTCAGTTTAAAGATCATATGATATGATAATGCAATATAAATATAATACACAATAATTAAGATAGACATATCATAGTTCAACTCTATATAGTCTATCCAATCTTTTAACCCCTTATTGGTAAGGTTGACGCTGTGCTAATGGACCTGTAATATACTACAAATGCCCTTGATATTGCCTTATACCGTCATGTACTAGCAGCCCAACTGGGTCTAACCTCTAGTGGCCACACTACTAGCAAATGTGTAATGATGACCCATCCTTTCACTGTACGTCTGTCACAAATAACCATTGAATCAAAGGTTGAACAATAAAAGTAAATCTCTTTAACCATAAGGTTAACCCATAAATAGTAAGTTCATGACCGTTATTCTGCATGTTATGGTATATCATGTCATACGATGCAATTTATTTCATAGTCTTCTACATGCATGCTTTTACAAACCCATTATTTTTATTACCTTGTTATTTGTGGCATCTCACACCGCCTAGGATGAGAATATGCTTATATGTATACTCGCACGCTATTTGATAACAACGTGTTTTAAAGCTGTGATGGACATGAGCCTATCAGAACTCCGAAGTTAAGCGTACTTACACAATAATAGTACTAGGATGGGTGACCTCTTGGAAAGTCTGATTTGGAGGAGCCAAAAGTGAACAATATTGTGTCATTAGGGTGGGGTGTTACATTATTCATCAATCATTTTTCACAAAAATAAAGTTCACACTATTATAAAATGTACTTCAAGTGAGTTGTAAACATGCATGTTTGATACATAAAATAATCATGGTATGTAAATAACAAGTATCTGTGTGATGTTTACTTACCTCCGTCGTAATTTTTTGCTGAGCAATTCTCCAAACTGCCACTAATGTCCACAATAGTGAAAGGATCTAATATTAGTCGCTGATCTAGACAAAAATACCCTAAAACCTAAATTAAAATAAAAATGACCATTCTAACGGCTTATCGAACATTCGATTACTGTTTTGATTGTTTGGCCTGAGCCTCAATCGTTCAATAACCTTACTGAATGTTTGGTGATTTTGCAAAATCTCCATTTCTAACAAAGATTTAAACTGCCCTAATTTAACACATCCTAAGGCACTTCTAGAGTATCAATCACGAACAAAACCCATTATAAAACCTTCATGCCAAGAGAAGTACGCCCAATGATTAAAAGCTTAAAAACCCATGATAACAATCCTTAACCTAGATTTACAAGATAGAGTCATCCAATCCAAGGAAACAACCCTAACAGAAACTACACAAGCTCATAACATCAATCCAATAGGTAACAAGATGGGATGTTACCTCTTGAAAGGAATAAACCCAAGATATCCTCCTTCTCTCTACCAAATCTTATCTCTTCTCATTCTAGGGTTTTGAGGTGAAAATGGCAACTAGAATGGTAGGTCTAGATGTAGGGATGAATTTATAGACCTCTCATGGTCGTTCAACAGGGTTGAGGTGCCCAGGATTTAAAAAAAAAAAATAATAAAATCAAACACTTATCAAACATTCGGGCTCCAATGTCGAATGTTCGACATCCCATTCAATTGTTTGAGATCCAACTTGAATGTTCTTTGTTGAGTGTTCAATGTCCCATAAGAATTTCTTGGAAAGATCCAAAAACTCTACCTTTACACACTGTAATAACTCCCGATACTATACCAATTAAAGCATACTTATCACAGATTAAATGTTGGGGGTATTGCACATCTTCTTGTCCTCATGAGAGTACGGGCAACGAGCATGACTCCTACCATCCAATACAAATCTCTTAACCAAGTCCTTAGCATATTTGGAACGAGAAATAAAAATGCCCTCATCTATTTGCTTGACTTGAAGACCCATAAAGTCTCATATAAAAAACAAAGTCAAGTTGGCATTTATAAGGTTCAACTCATACTAAGCTATTACTTTTAAGGAATGCTTGGGTGTATGTACTTGCGTCTTTACCCTAGTACGGTGCGAAGCACCGAACACGAGTGTGCGTGGTAGTGGATTATAGGGGGCTAGTGGTGCCTTGATGACAAACTTGACATTTAGCTTGAAGCGATCAGATCATGACCATTAATTTTGCACGGTCATGAGCATATGGTCTAGTGGTTTGATCTAGATCGTAGGATGCTTATAAGGTAAATCCAACGGTTAGATTTACATGACTGTTAGTAAAGTCGACTATAAGATTAAATTGAGTTTGATCTAATGGGTAGGATTACGTGCTTATTACTTGCTCACAATTGCGATTTAATTGCGATAATTAAATAACTATATATTAATAATAATTTAATTTAACGGTCAAAATTAAGTGTCTCTTTATATTGGATGGTCACATTTTAATGATGGTTAAATTAGTTGTTTATTACAATTACTTGAGAAATTACATGTTTGTTAAAACCGCTTATTTAACATTACAAAGAGACTAGTTTAATAATATGAAAAATTCTCTCTTCTTTTGTTTCTGTCAAAACCTTCTATAGTTTAAAATTCGCTGCTCTCTCTTGATAGAATGAAAAATCTCAAGATGTTCTGGTTTTTGTTTCATCAAAATTGGTAGAGACAAATAAATTCTTAAAGATAGGGACTCACTAACACACATCAAAAGCATTTATTTTTCTCTTTTATATTTCTAATCCTAAAATCCAAGAAAATACAACTATATTGGTGCTTGTGGTAAACTGCATGTGCGTTGCTACATAACCAATGGCTGAGCATGAGTGCTACGCAGTGAATATTAATGTGGATGACTCACAAATTTAAAAGAAAAATCATCCAAAAAATCTCGTACTCTTAGTGAGTTTTGGCTAGCCAAGAAGAAAGACCGAAAGAGATAAGGAGTTCTTAACACAGGTAAACGCTATAGTCTAATCTTGAAATGTCGTATGTCAAGAGACCTGATGACACTGAGTTGAAAACTATGTGAAAAATGCTTAACGACTCCAAAAAGTTGTTTATCACAATTTATGTGGAATTAAAAATTTGAAGCAATAAACAATTCAATCACCAAAATGTATAAAACAGTAAATCACGAAGACACAAATATTTTGGTGACGAAGAGGAAACTTTTTAGAAAATACTCTTAAAGTAAAATCTCTTCGGGGCAACCAAATGCAGGAAATCACTATCAAAAGATTATTCAAAGATTACAGACACTAGGAACACTTACAACCCTTTGCAAGACCTTGACTCTGTAAGATTGACAAGCCTACAACTCGTCTCCTTGCTCACAATCTTCTTCAATGTGATTCTCCTTTACCGAACCCTTCCGATAAACTTCTCAATGAGGCGCAATAGAACTAACAAAAATCCTCTAAGAGGAATAATCAGGCTTACACAGATTTTCTTTCTAAGCTCAGCCTCTCACGAAACCTAGCCTCCGATTTTGTCCCTCTCTCTTCCAAAAGAGATGTATATATATCAGGACAATATACCCTAGACCTGGACCCACTAAAAACACGTTTTAGGGCATAATAGGTATGGCGCGTCCGGACAAGTTAAGTGCCCGTCCAGACTGCAACTTGAGGCGTTGCTTTTGGTAAATTTCTGGAAGTCTCGTCCGAACGGCCTAGTTCTCTGTCCAGACGGCCACTACTTGGGGAGAAAAACCTCTTTCGGGTTTCCACATCAGAAGGTCACTGGGAGAAGAGCTTTTCAGAATTCTTTGGAATTGTCGTTTTAATCACTGAATCAGCCAATAAGAACTAACAAACTCCCCCTTTGGCAATTCAGTGACAAAACCAATATGCCGTGACATCTTATCATCTCTCTCCATATTTACTTTGCATTTTTGTCACAGAATGACAAAAGGTCTCTACGTTTCCTAAAACACTCACAAAATACATCAAGGCATATGTGGAACAAGAATATATAAATAAAACTCATGACTACAGATAAAAAAAAATGCATGAAGTATAATGCAAGATCTTGAATACACATCAGCAAAAACTTCCCCTCGGTGTATGACTGAATATGAACAAGGGAACAAATTTGCAAATAGAAATATTCATTAGAAGAGTATATCCAATAAATGATAAAAAAAAATTACAGATTATGATAAACTCTTGTTGAATGTGCCAAAAGTACCCAAAGCATGCAAGTGTATCAAAAGATGAATAGACAAAATCATTGTCGCAACTCACGCCATGCCATTATGTACTATCACTATTCATGCTATATGTGTTGTGTGTGATAAGCCACAATCAAAAGTCAAGCAATGGACAAAAATTTATTGACAAAGGAAGGCAATTTAAAACTTTCAAACCATATGAAAGAAATTCATAGTTTGTTAGGTTAAAAAGTCAAACCTTACTGGGGCCTAGTCACCTTCATCCAATACTCTTCCCCTTAATCTCATCACAAGGCTCAAAGCTACATCTAGAATTTTAATTTTGGATGAGCCAAGCACAAAAATTGACACAATAAAAATTTCATTTTTGGAATATTTTGACATTTTGCACATTTCATTTTAAATTTTCTCTTTGAGAACGTGTCTTTCATAATATTGAAGTACAAGATATAAGGGTTTGAGCTAAAATTTATAGGTTCTAGGTTCAACCAGCATTTGGTCAATTTTAACCCACAAAGAAAAATCCATCCCATGCATATGGTTTGTCCAACATAACAATTTTGTCATGGATTGACATTCATTCTTGAGGCTTAAGTGCATAGAGATAGCATAAATGAGATATACCACAATAACACATACTTGAATGGATCAATGAAAGTTCATTATAAAGATAATCAACTCAAGCATGATAAGTGTATTGCATAGGTAAATAAGTTAAGAGGATGTCCAATTAAGTAGTTAAAGAGCATTTACGGCATATATCCATCTTAACTCTTCAAACATCTTTGCAATAGCAATTCCTTTCTAAAAAATACAGAAAAATTATTGACACAATAAAACACAAATAAGGGCAGCAAAGAAAAATAACATGTTTGAATTGAGATTACAACAGACAATAATGAATGTCTTTTAGCATTAAACTTTCATCTCATCTTATATGTCCCACTACAAAATAATGATTTGGTTTAATAACTACTTCTAGGTCTTCACAAGGCATTACACATTCATGACCGTTTGATTACCATGTCGACAAAAATCTTGGTGGTCCGCACACAACATCTCATCTATAAGCCTTTCAACGATTATGACATGTGAATTTCTTGAAAAGTCCTTTATGAATTTGCCTCAAAACAAGAATCTCAAAACAACCATGTCTACACTCTTCATACAAAAAGTGTAACAAAAAAAAAAAAATGCAATGCAAAGAAAATCAACATGCTCTAGGATATTCAAAAATAAGCAAAACAATCAATTCTAGGCATGTTATTTACTCACCTAAATTAAGGTGAGATCACTACCACTCCCCCTCAATGGGTGAATGGTATAATCCTTCCTTACCCACTCTTGAACAATCTTATGACCAGATTTATGACGCACATGGGGTGTCAATTTAAAACAATTTGGTTGAATAAGACCAACTTTACCACAATGATGACAGGTGGGAACAAACTTTTGAGAATGTTGTCTTTTATGAGGATAGATATATTTAGACTTTGATCTAGGCAAACAAGACTCTATATCACATTTTTCTTTCTTAGAAGCACCCGTGTGTTTCCAAAGTCTTTAGGATTTAAACTGAAAACAGATTGGTCTGATGTGACCAATAATCCCACAATGGTGGCATGTATGAACAAATTTAGCTTGAGTTTGTTTCTTAGAAGAAGTCTTGGATTTGGGCTTCACACAATTATTCAAACAAAAAGTTATGCCCTTATCCAAACAGACTATATTAGTATTGAGTTCTTTAACATTCACAGGCATAACAAACAAAGTCTTTCTTTCAGATTTAGAAGTATATGAAGTAGAGCAAACACTATTATCAACAATCATACTATGCTTGTTATCAACACAGAAATTTTTTTCAGATTATCACTAGAGAATTTTTGTGAGAGTTCTTTCAAATCATTCTCAAGTGGTATATTCTTTTTAACAAGCACAGACATCTCAGAATTTAAAGAATCAATCAAGACATGTGATCTAAACAATTCATTCGTCAAAGACTCTTTTTCATGCACAACATCATAAAGCTTATTAGAAACCTTTTTATATGATTTGACCAATTTATTGTAATCATCATAAAGGCAGCTGTACAAATCTTGAAGATCAACCTCTTTATTAGAATCAATGAAAGTAGACTAAGATGTATTCATAGCAAAAAGGAGTCAAGGATCTCACTCAAGAATTTAAGCCAAACAGAGTGAACCCGTTCTGATACCAATTGAAAAACGCTTAACGACTCCAAAAACTTGTTTATCACAATTTATGCGGAATTAAAAATATGAAGCAATAAACAATTCAATCACCAAAATATTTAAAACAGTAATTCGCACAGACACAAATATTTTGGTGACGAAGAGGAAACCTTTTAGAAAACGCTCTAAAAGTAAAATCTCTTTGAGGCAGCCAAACCCAAGAAATAATTATCGAAAGATTATTCAGAGATTACAGACATTAGGAACACTTACAACCCTTTGCAAGACCTTGACTCTGTAAGATCAACAAGCCTTCAACTCGTCTCCTTGCTCACAATCTTCTTCAACATAATTCTCCTTTACAAGACCCTACCGATAGACTTCTCAATGAGGAACAATAAAAGTAACAAAAATCCTCTAAGAGGAATAATTAAGGTTACATAGATTTTCTCTCTAAGCTCAGCCTCTCACGAAACCTAGCCTCCAATTTCGTCCCTCTCTCTTCCAAAAGAGATGTATATATATCAGGACAACAAACCCTAGATCTGTGCCCACTAAAAACAAGGTTTAGGGCATAATAGGTACGGGGCGTTCGGACGGATTAAGTGCCTGTCTGGACAGCAACTTGCGGCTTTGCTTTTGGTGAGTTTCGGGAAGTCCTGTCTGGATGGCCTAGTCCCCCGTCCGGACGGCCACTACAATATGGAGGAAACTGCACTCTTGGGAATCCCCGTCTGGACGGCCTAGCCTCCCGTCTTGACAACCACTGCTTGGGGAGAAAAACCTCTTTAGGGTTTCCACGTTGAATGGCCACTAGGAGAAGAGCTTTTCATAATTCTTTGGAACGGTCGTTTTGATCACCGAATCAGCCAACAAGAACTTACAATATGGAGGACACAAAATCAACTTTTAAGAACAACGCTCTAAGCTTGTGTGATTCTATAGCTTTGTGAAATCTTTCTTTGTTATAATTTTAATTTCTTGTATTCTATTTATCTTACTATTAATATCAAAATAATTTTACAATAAAAGAAAAGAAAACAAATAAGAGCTACACGAAATATAACCATATATAGGAATTATAAGCCGAATATATATATTTTGCACCATCAAAATAATTTTACAACAAAAGAAAAGAAAATATAACCACAAGAATTATGAGCAGAAGCCAATTTTGCAATAAGATGAGCTCTGGACTTGCTTGCCTTTGAAGGCAAGATTAAGAAGGATTAGCATTATTACCAGCAGCCTACACGTGTGAGAAGGAATCATGCAAGTTGGTGGACGCAACAGGAAGAATCACAGCCACCGAAAGCCCATCTCAGTCCCAATCTTTATGCACAAGAACTCAATGAAGGTGATTGAGAGAATCTGGTATAAATAGACAGGCCTCATAGAATTTTCAACTTTTCTTGTGTCATGATAGCAAGTATTCTTTGCTTCCATAAAATCTGCAAAAAGTTGAAGAAATGGTCAATAGCTGTACACGTCTCCCCACAACTTGATTGTATAATTTTGGTCCATCTATCTTGGAAAGAGTAGCAGAAGTCTACATATCAGATGGTTGACAAGTCATAGCAAGGTAGTGTGATAATAAGAGTTATATGCGTGTAGAAAATATGTCTGCCAACTGGTTAGAAATCTTAGAAACACAGTAGTCTTGGGCTTAAAAAAGTTGCTTTAAATATGCAGATTCTCTGTTGAAATGCTCTTCATGTTCAAATAAAGCAGCGCACTCTGAGCTGTCCCTATAAATAGTCTAGCACAAGGGCTCAATTTTAAACAACCTTCTCCTTCTCATAAAGCCAACCCCGAAACCAAAATAAACAAACTTCCAAGGCAACCCCAAGAACTTCTGAAAATTATTGGACTTACTCATCTTTTCAACACAATTCCATACTTGTTAAGAAGACAGTCTTGAGATGGCAGACAAGGTGTCAAAATTGGCTGAGAAGGGTATTGTGATTTTCAGTAAGAGCTCTTGTTGCATGTGTTATGCAGTCAAAGTTCTGTTCAAGGAACTTGGAGTGACCCCCATGGTCTGTGAGATCGACCAAGATCCTGAAGGCAGGGAAATGGAGAAAGCTCTCATGAAGTTGGGCTGCAATGCGCCTGTACCAATTGTCTTCATTGGGGGACATCTCATAGGATCCACCAATGAAGTCATGTCTCTCCATCTAAGTGGCCAGTTGATGCCACGACTGTTGCATCCTTAAATCACCGGGTGGTTTATCTTACCTATATATATATATATCCTCCAATGGCTTGTTGGAAGGAAATTTAAAAAATTTGGGTCAAATTAGTATTGTAGTAATAGTCTGTAGTTTTTATGTGTGAAGTACTTTGTAGCATTTGATTAGCTAATTAGTAGTGTGTAATCTGCTTCCTATTCTTAATGAAGTTTGGCTTTAAATACACCCAGTTTCCCTGTATTCAATGCAATTTAACTCCATCTGTGAAAAAACAGGACACGATATACATGTGCTTTAGTTTTTTCAACGGTAGTAGAAAAATGAAGTTAAATATGGACCATTTTAAAAATTACAGCGTCTAAGCCAAATCCATTGGGTGAATGTGATTTTCAAAGCTTGAAATTTGAGAGTTTGTTCTCTCTGCTCCATACATGAGTTCTAAGTAGTTATTAGGGTCACTAGAATAATGTCTAAAATGGAATATGAAGTCCTAGTCCTAGTACTGGCAGGCAAAATCTCTCTCTGATGTGTCTATTGCACGTGCACTCGCACATGTTCTGTACATGTTCATGCAGGATACCCTGACTGAAGTTGCACAAAATAATATTATAATATGCACAAGCATTTCAACATAATCAGCTTAATATATATATATATATATATGTGTGTGTGTGTGTGTATATATATATATATATATATATACACAAGCATTTCAACATAATCAGCTTAATATATAATATATATATATAAGAGTCCTACAAACAAATAAAGAGAAGCGTAAACTTTAACAACTTCCCAAAAATAAAGATAATTTCTGGGAAGGAGAGAATCCAGCTTTTGAAATCCCAATTGCATGCCCCAAATGCATAAAGTGCTGCAAACAACAGAAGGGGAAGTGGGCTCTTTGAGTTGGAGAAAAAAAATGTTCTTCGACAACTTCCTGAAAACAAAGGTAAAATTTCTGGGAGGGAGAGAATCCAACTTTGGAAATCCCTTTTGCATCCCTCCATATGCAAAAAGTTCAAAAAAAGGAAAATTCCTAACTTTCTAGTGTGTGTTGCCATATTTGATTCTTTTACTTTCGGGTAAAGAGTGGTACTACATTCCTTGCCTTTACCTCTTTAAATATTTGTTTTGCTTTTGTTCTCTTCGTTTTGTGGCACTAGCCATGTGGTTAGAATAAGTGTTAGTGTGGGTGAAAACTTTGTTCAAGGTTTACCAGAAACCTCTATTAAAGTAATGATTGAGTAATTAAATTTATCTCTTTTTATCAACTTAAGTTTTTAGGATAATCGGCGATTTAACATGGTATTAGAGCTAAATATCCTACGATCGAATCTTAACTCCGCCAATTCACTCCCATTTAAATTAAATATTGCACATGTTGAGCCTCATCTATTAAAATGGAGTTTGAGCCCACACGTGAGATGGAGTATTAAAGTAATGATTAAGTGATTAAACTTATCTCTTTCTATCAGCTTAAGCTTTTAGGATAACTGGTGATTTAACAACTTCAACCTAGCTGCCTCTGTGGTAAAAACAATTTGTGAAATATATGTATCATCAGTTTGGAGCTTGCTAGAATCTTCATTATACTCCTTCGATATCATTGCCACTTACATATACTTCTTTAGCAAGTCTGTCGGTCTTTTTATTTTTTATTTTTTCTCTAATTAAATTTGGAAAAAGGGTTACAATGAAGGATCCATCTCACTCTTGATTCAAAAAGAAGAGAGAATGGGAAATCTTATGAAAATGCTACCAAAAACTGAAAAAAGGGTGAACTCTCCAACAATAGACCCAAAACAAAAACAATAAGGCGAAAATACAAACAAAAAGTAGGAAATTAGACAAATTGATAGGTGAATCAGTCCTCTCAATATGACCACATAAAACGGTTACAAAAATGAAAGGAACAGATTAAGGCAAACTTATCTGAACCCCTAAAGTGTGTTAGTTTATCTATCTATATATATATATATATAGAGAGAGAGAGAGAGAGAGAGAGAGAGAGGAGAGGGCTACTAGTTTCTTTTGAAATGGAAACAACTTGCAAGATGACTACAAAATTTGTTTTTATTTTGTGATTAAGTTCCCAGTTTTTTTAACACTCCTAATTAATTATTATTCTTCACTGAAAAAAAAAATAATAAAAAAAAAAGTTATTCTTTACTCGCAGGGATATACAAAACCAGGATTTCTAGTAGGGGCAAGGCTGTAGCTTTGTTACTATATTAGCTTTTGACCTTGAAGATGGTCGTCACAACCAGAATGCATGTTGCTTTTAACTAAATTACTGCTCATATGATATGAAGGCAAAATGCACACAGATATCAATAAGTCCAATGAGCATGAGTATTTCATTTGTGTACATTTGGTATCAGACTAGACAGGGTTAGTTAGCTTTACAGGCACCAACTAAAACACGCTGCTCTCTGATGCAGGAGAATCGGCACATGCTGAGTTGTCAAATTCTGAATTAATAATGTTAGAAAATCTTTGATAAGGAAGATCAACGCAAAAATGACAAAAATCAGTAAAATCAAGCATAATTGGGGCAATATTCCGCATTAGATGATAAATCAGGCATAACTTTTTCGACAAGTATCAGAATCGTGCATATGACCCCAATTCAAAAAGCTTTTTCGATGCGCACGTTGTAGTCAATACCACGTTGGGCCCAAAATCCACTATTTTCCCTTCAAATCACTTTGAAAAGTTATTTTTTGCCATTTTATGAAAATTTTCTTTCCTCATTCATTTTCATAGGGAATTATTTCCAGCTTTCACCAGATTTTTGGCAAAATCTTTATTTCTATTCGCAGTTTGATTTTATGTAATAATTAGACTTTAACCGTTCTTAGCAAAAAGTCTATTTACTTCAACCATACAAGTCAGTCTTGTGGGTTTAGTTCTTCATTCTGAATTTTAAATAATATTCCAATATTTCAAAGTTATTCTTTATTTTCTTTGGGCAGCTAGGATATTTTCTCAACCCCATGCACTCATTATTTTTTCTCTTTGTGAATTACCGTTATGGCCTTCAATCCTTATATTTTGTTTATTATCATACGTTGTCAAAACAATTCTAGTCTTGTCAAACCTCACCCCGCTTTCTTTGATCAAGGAGATAATTTGGTATTTCCGGCTTTGTTTGGATGGCCATAACCATCTGAGATAGTACATTATCTTAGCAACATTTATCTTAGAAATAACCATACACAGATGTAATGAGCATGCAGATTCCTCACTGGTAAATGGAGACAAGCATATAGATTTGGTCGAAGAAAGAAAGATCGAACAGAATATCATATATAGGTGCCATCTGACCCAAAGAATCGCACAAAACCCTGAACTTGTTGGCTTTTGCTGATCAATCACCATCAATCTTAATCAAGAAGTTTCAATGAAGATGATATAAGATAAAACAGAAGAAATCTGTACAACCTTTTACAATTATTGAGAAGAAACCACAGCTGTCTGTTTAACCAACCTGGTCGGATGCAACCTCCCTGCATTTGCCATATTCCTTGTACTCTTGCTTCCTTGAATCCTAAGGTTGAACATTCTTTCTCTTACAATCAAACCTAAACAGTCCCATGATTTACATTTAACATGACAGGTCATTTCACAGATTAAGAACACAGATATTTGCCTTTCCAAAAATGGACTTGGCAATTTGCCCATCAAGTGAATACAGAATCACATTTACATAGCTTTCTTTTTCTTTCTTTTTAATTTTTTTTTTTATTTATTTATTGTAAATGTACATTGTGCTTGATGCATCTTGGAGCAAGGGGGTGGAAAAGGATGGTCAAGTACTACAAGTGCTAGGAATTTAGACTAAGTTGTGTTACATAGAATATATATCTTTTATTGGTCTTTATTTTTCCTAGAATTAGATTCTCATAAATATAGGGTGAAACTGTTTGGTATGCTTTGGATAAAGTCCTTTGGAGAGGTTCCATCAAATGATTATATCCTGCTGCATAAAAACATTGGCTTCGGTTGTTAAAATTTTTTATTTTTTATCTTTTTATTTATTTTTAAACAAAAACATTAACAGAGAATCAAAACATTATACACTCCTAAAAAAATAAAAATATATAGCTTTTACTTTTATATCACTTTGGAATATTTTTTTCACACAAAAAACAAAAAATACTCATCAAAACACATTAACAAACCGAGCCTTACATCCTACTGTTAGCAACAAGTAGAGATTCCAATTAAATTATGTTATCCGGCCAGGTGAAAAAGAAAAGTATCAATAATTATGAACCTATCTTCCAGGACAGTTTAAAGCAAGCTCATTTGTAGGATTAACCATTTATGGTTTGCAATGTATTATGTACAAGATCCAATGCAACATATATAGTTCTAATATGGGCGGCGGCGATTCAACACCCCCATTTCTCCCTTTCTCTCTCATCACTCTCTGTAGCACCCCGCTCTAATTCTACAAGAATCAATTTTTTTGCTTAATATATATTATATCAATTATATATATTAATATATACTATATAAAGCTTAATATATATTATATCAATTATATATAATTGATATAAAGCTTTATATTAATATATACTTGCAAATTATTAAGCTTTATATTAAGCTTAGTAATTGATAATTAATTAAGTTGATATATATATATATATATATATATATATATATATATATATATATATATATATCAATTTTAAATATGCATAATATTACGCATATGGCGTGCATATTTCCACCATGCATGTTCAGGGCTTGCATCGGCTAGTTCCCTTTGGTTAATTAATTGATAGGATTATTAAGAATTTAACTCGATCTTTTCATAAATAGTACTCCATCATATTGCTAAGGAGTCACTAAATTTAATTAACTATAACATTGCATGCAATCTAGATCATGATCAAAAGTCCTAAGCCCCAATTTTTTTTTCTCAAAGTTATTAATAATAGAATGAATGTCAACAAAATTGTATGATTGTTTACAAGATTACAAGATTACACTTGTATAAAAAAAACATTTCTCATCTAGCAAATAATGCAAGGAGTCACTTAAACAATTTTATCATCAAATTTCTGAAAAATTTTATTTTTTAATTTTTTTAAAATTTTAACCAATTTGTAACGTGTCATTTTGACACGTTGCCATTTAGTAACGTGTCTTATTGCCACGTTGCCATTTAGTAACGTGTCTTATTGCCACGTTACCATAAGATGACGTGTCTATTTAGCACGTCATCTTATGGTAACGTGGCATTTTTGCCACGTCACCATATGGTAACATGTTAAAAATGCCACGTTACCAATAATAATGGTAATGTGTCGTCTTTTAACACGTTATAATTAAATAACGTGGCAACAACTAATGAACAATTGCCACGTCACTAAACCCATATTTTTTTGTAGTGTAAGATTAGAATTAAGGGTGCCATGATTTGGCCTAGGTATGTTTGGAGTTAATCTTAAGTCCCAAAGGGAGGGTAAATAGAATTTTTGGATAGTTCCTATGCAAAACGATTGATCGGAGTCTGAGAACGATCGAACAGTTCTCCTTTAAAACCCTAGCAATCAATTAGTGATTTTGAACAATCAATTAGTGTGGCGATCGATCGGTGATTTTAACGACCGATCAGTGTTAGTCTATGTGTGAATAAGAATTAGTCATTTCAGCAAGGGCTCATGGGACTGAGTCTATTTAATGGTCTTGGATGACCCTTAAGCCCCATTTTGTTCCTCCAATAGCCACCAAACCCTAGAGAGAGAGAGAGAGAGGAGAATAAAGGATTTCTTGAAGGGTTTTGGAGTCTCTACTTTCAAGAGATGAAAACCCTACACCCAAAGCTTGTTTCTTTTTGTGTTGTATGCTTACTTAATCATTGATCCTTGTATTTAGAAGTTTGTTTTTAAGAAGCTTTGTGTTTTGGAGAAAATGTTTGATTTTTGATAGAAAGTTTTGAACTTTGGTATTAGATTCTTGTGTTGAGGTCTGGTGCCTCAGGCCGGTTTGTGCTTAGAATAGTGTTGAGAAGTATGTTTGGCACCTTGGAACGTGATAGGTAGCTAGGTTAAACATAGGACATTTTTGGGTTTTTAGAGTTTCTACCCAATTAACGATCATCTCTTGTAAAACGATCGATCGATGTTTGCCAACAATCGAATGTTGCTAGGAACGATCAAACGTTCTGAACGATTGAACGTTTCCTAGCAATGATAGATTGGTCAGCTGGTAAAATGCTTAAAAATCAATGTTTTAAGGTTTTTTAGGGTGTTCTAGCCTAGACATGTGACTAACACTAGAGCCTTTCGTAAGCGGTGGTATTGGAGGATTTGAGGACTATTACCAAGAGGAATTTTGCGATAATGGTGAATAAACTCACGTGAAAACTAAATTTTGCGATAATGGTGGTGAATCAAATTAAGCCTAATAGCAAGTCTAAATTTATTATTCAATGTGCATGATTTATATTAACATGTGAACTTTGTATAACCGTATGAACTTTGTATTGTGTACATGGGTGTGTGAGAAAAGGGAAATGATGCATCGTGTGAGTTTTACAAATGCATACATGTAAAATGAAATTATTAATTACATCGTATGATATGGCTTCCATGAGAAAAAAAAAAAAAAATGTGTTAAGTATATGCATACCATTATATAAGCTTAACCTTGTGGTCCAAAGTTTATGTTTATGTTATTTGCCTTGAATCCATTGGCCAGAGTGAACAGTGCAGCCATATACGAGTGGCGGGTACCACCTACAGCATTACTTATGATGTGGTTCACCCAATTGAACCATTAGCGATGACTAGTTATTGTACCTTATTGGAGCATCAATATTGTACCAAATCTTCTACGGAATACACAAAGCTCACCGTAAGAAAGTTAAGGGTACATATATACCGTATGGAGTAGTGGCTATGACTTGTCCATGTGTGACAACATATATTATTATTATTATTATGCATCAACATGATTTTCCGCCTTGTTATTACAACAAGAACTCTTTTGCATAATGTTATATCTGATCCCTATAGCTTTTATAAACTGCTGGGTTTCACCCCTTATTGATATTTTCTTTGTATACTTTACTTACTAAGTCGTGAAATTTCACTTGATCGATTTTCACCTATAAAACATTCTAGGTTTTTAGGAGATTGCCCTTCAGGGTATGGAACCTAAGGAGTCGGGCCCCCTTGCTATTCAGCTCTCTCTCTCTCTCTCTCACTTTCTCTCACACACACACCACGTTGGACTTGAATCTTCTCCATTTCATTTGAAATGAAGAAGAACAAGTTAGTAGTTTTTAGGGGGGACAATTTTGTCATTTTTGAGCTTGCTATTTTTCATTTGGACAAAAATGTCCTCTTAAAACAACTAAATAGATCCTCTCCATTTCAAATGAAATGGAGAGGATCCTTCTCCTTTGTAACACCCCGCATTAAATTAGTGTTAAGGTCCCCCTAATTTATGCCCGAGTGTGTTTGGTGGAGTTGGACTATATATGCTTAAATCCTAAAAAAGGGGAGAAAATAGGATTTTTACAATGACAAACAAATTCCGAATATTCCATTATAGTACTTTAAAATTATTGGGTTGGTATTGTCGGGCCTCATTCGGCCCATACATGGCCCTTAGTTGCCCATGGCGCTATGGAGGAGAGTCCACCGAAAAAAAAAAAAAAAAAAATGAAAAACAGAAACCCTAACTTTTTGTGTTAAATTTAGAAATAAATAATAAGCGACTTGCGTTGAAATAAGATCACAAAGGAGGTTATAGATATATATTTTATTATATAATATAAAATTTTAGGATAAAGCTCTTTCTTTCAAATTAATATGATTAATTTAATTAAACATACATGTAAAAACTGCACGAGAAATATATATGAGTTAAATAAACATAATTAATTAAATAAATTTTTTTCAACCTAATTTAGATATGTTTTCGTGGTAGAGGGTTGAATTAGGTTTTGTAATTTGTTTTAATTACTTGGTGAATTTCTACATTAATTCCAAAAGTGAAGTTTAATCCCAGCTAGCTCTTCACCTTCTTGGCTTTTTCAATAAGTGTTTTTCTTAAACATAAACTCACGCTGATGTGGTGCGGGCTGATTGGGCAGGAAGCTTATATTATATATAGTTGACAACCAAGGCCTCAATCATCTTCATACTTTGTATGTACGATGAATCACAATTATGGGGGATGGGTCTCCAAGAGGTAGCTCAATCGCCTCATGATTGAGAGGTTCTTTCCCAAAGTCATTTTATTTGCTGACATAGCGTATTACGTGTAGTCATTGTTAGGTAGTGAGTCTGTTATGAAGTATTATCAATTAGGTTATTTAGTTCATTAATGTTTTATAGTTATTTTATTATTTTAAATGTTGTGTGTGTAAGACTCTTATGTTATGTTTATCTCTTTTATCTTGTTATTTGTTATTTGGGTATGATTAGATTTTTCTATTTGGGTAGGAATAGATTTATTTATTTTAAATGGAAGTTCTATCTCATGTGGGACTCTATTTTCTATTTTCTTTAAATACTGCATTATTTATGAATAAGAAATTAAGGAATCAAGTAAATTATCCAAACTATGTGTTTGTAAAAGTTTAGAGCACCTCGAATTGCTCATAGGAGGTTTAGGATTCCTCGAAAATTTCGTAGGAGGTTCAGAATTCCTCGAAAATCCTACCATATCAATCTTTCTACTTAGTTCTCATCAGGTTACGTAAGCACGTAACATAGCGTTCCGTTCCGTTAAGTTTTGGATAAAATTTTAACGAATGTATCATCTCCGTCTTTATAAGAACCACATGTACCTCATGTGATAAAAATGAAAATGAAACCATAAGGGAAAAAAAATAAAGTGTTTAAGCCCTAAGGGGCAAAAGAGTATTTAACCAAAAAAAAAAAAAAAATCATAGGACCGATAATTGGCATTAGCCTATAGCTCAGATACCATATTAAAACTTATAATTTAATATGATAACCAAACTCTATACATAGGATAACCAGAGATTACCCTTTCCTTTGGAAAATCCATTATAGCAACGAACCTGTTGAAGACTGTGAAATTGACAGAGTAGAAATTATTATAATGGAAGACTGTGAAATTGACAAAGTAGAAATTATTATAATGGAAACCGTTGGGAAGTGGAGTGGTACGGAACACCTCTTTGTTGACGTCGAAAGCAACAATTTTCTCATTATGGTACTCTGTATCCCAATTAAATTTATTAATTCCTCTATCACAAAGCACCGCCCACTGGGGTGGTTTTGGCCACCCCTTTGTCTCCTTAGGGTGGTTTGCCTAGCAGATGGGGGTGGCCATGGCCAAAGGGGTGACCAGCCACCCCCAAATGACCAAAGGGTGGCCGTAGCCACCCCCAATTTTTTTTTTTTTTTTTTTGAAAAAATATAATTTTTTAATCTTTTTAATATTTTTAAATATTTTTTTAAAAAATTAATTATGTGACACGTGGTGACATTTGATTGGTACTAACGTGGCTTTCCATTAAGTTTTGGACAGAATTTTAACGGAGGTACCATCTCCGTCTTTATAAAAACCACAGGTACCTCTTATGATAAAAATGAGAAAAAAATAAATAAAGTGTTTAAACCCTAGGGGCATAGTATTTAACCCAAAAAAAAAAAAAAAATCATAGCACCGATAATTGGCATTAGCCTATAGCTCTGATACCATATTAAAACTTATAATTTAGTGAAGAGAAATGAGAAAAAGGAAGAGAGAATAAGAGAATTAGGGTAGTTTGGCCTATGACCTACATCCACACATCAAAGCTTTTTCATGTCTACATTTTTCCCATATTTTTATTATGTACAATACTCTTATTTATAGAGAAAAAAATATGAACAGTACAAGTCTTTTCTAATTTTGCATTAACAAGTTAATTTATCATTTGTAACTCATGTCTCTTGAGTTCTTATAACTCTTAGCTCTCGAGTTATTTGTCTCTTGAGTTACTATAACTCTTATCTCAATACGGTCGATACGTGGGTCGTTGACGGTCTTCTTCTTCAGCTCTGTGAAAATTGAAACTTCTCAGGTTTAAAAAAAAAAAAAAAAGGAAGAAAATGCTAAATTTTTTTTCAAACTGACAAGGCAGACCGTGAGTAGCAAACAAAGGAAAGAAAATTACTTTTTTTTTTTTTAATTTAAAAACTCTCCCACATTAGTTTGGAAATTTTTTTTGGTTCAACTCTTTGGCTCTCTAGCATTTTTCTTGGCCAATCAATCCACGCCACATCAGCGTGAATTCAATTCTATTACAAAGAAAATATTTATTAAAAGAAGGGAATTAAAGTGCTCTATTAATAATGCAGAAATTCACAAATTAATCACAAGATAACTTTTCTTTCCTTTTCTTCCTTCCCTTTTTTTTTTTTTTTTTGAGGACTAAAAAGTATATGCATGGTTTAATCACAAATTAATGTAGAAATTCATAAATCATGCCAACTTTAAAATTTATACACAATTGTATATGGTGTAGTTGTAACTTTCTTAATATGGTCTACCTGATATTTTAACCCATTCGCAATAAGGTTGAAACTGTCTAAAGCAGGGGCGGAGGAAGGGGGGGACTGGCAGGGGCCAGGGCCCCCCCCAAAATGACAAATTTTTTTTTTTTTTTTTTAAAGATAAAAACAATTTTTTTATGGTTAATTTTTTTTTTTTGCTAATGGGCCCCTGCCCATTAAATTTTTTCAGCCATGGCCCCTGCCCATTCTCAAGGCTGGCTCCGTCCCTGGGACTCTAAAGGTACCTATATTACAACACTTGTAACACTACAATATTTCTCTTCTTTTATTTTGTAAATAATTCGAGTGTTACGCTGAAATAATCTTACATAGCAGAAAATCTGAAATTATCAATACAAAACAATACTCTTAAAAATACTTTTCTTTATACAAAATACCCACAGTTATGCCGAACAAGGCATTTATACAACTCTATCCGACTGTCTAAACTCTAGACAAACTCTACCAACTTAGAGTTTCTGTACATCTCAAATATGAATCTCTAATCACACCTGCGTAATTACTTTGACTTTCTATTCCTGCAAGCACTACAAAAAACTGTAAAGTAATGAGTCAATTGATTCACAATAATATAAATCATTGTTGAAGCATATATATCGAAAGGCCAGACATTTAATACAACTACAAAGATCTGTATTATTGAATATCAATATCACTCACAGTAAGTAATAATACTTATAGTGGATTACATGAATGGATCATCAAAGGTAATTACTTGTTGAAACCCATTTTGCTTCTCACAATTTCTCTTTCTTTCAATATCTCTCATTGTCTCCAAAAACTCCCTTTCAATCTCTGATTCTCTGTCTCCATCTTTCTCTGAAGTATCTTCATCTCACTGCCTCTCCCTCTAACTCTGCCTCTCACCATCTCTCTGCTTGTCTCACCCTTTCTCTTTCTGCTCTGTGTAAACATTCTCAGAAAGAAGAAAGATCGAGTAGAAAGCAGAAGAAGAAGAATATGTGGAAGAGAAGGGAGAGGAGTGGAGAAATTTGTGAAGGGGGAGAGCTCTATTTATAGGGAAAACCAAATACTATTCTACCCAGAGACGGAGGGAGGGGGGGACCGGGCCGGGGTAGGCCATGGTCCCCCCCCAAAATAAGGGGAAAAAAAATTTTAAGTAAAAAAAAAAATGTAAAATTTTAAGTTTAGTCATTTGGGGCCCTTCCAAAAACATTTGGCCCTATTTTTAGATTTTTTGGCCATATCCAATAAAAACTTTTGGCCCTATTCTTAATTTTTTTGGGCCATACCCATTAAGTTTTTTTAATTTTTGATCCTTACTTTCAAATGTCAATTTTTTTGCCCTTATTTTCAAATGCTCACATTTTTTTTTTTGTTCTTATGGTAGTCTTTATTTCATGAAAAATAATCAAAATAATTTTTTTTTAATAAAAAAAATTTTAACTGCCCCCTCCCATAAAATTTTCTGGCTCCGTCCCTGATTCTACCTTCCATTTACAATTCTACCCTCATTTTACTATTCCACCTACCAACACTATTATACATACCATTAACTATTCTACATTACATTTACAATTCTACCCTCCTTTTACTATTCCAATACTATTATACCTACCATTAACTATTATACCTTCCCTTACTATTCTACCTATCAATACTATTCTTCCTATCATTTTCTATCTTATTATTTCACCAATTATCATTCTCTAATTACCACTCTCCGTAACACCATAAATTTCCCAAGAGTTAAAATCATTGGCTAAAATGAATATTAAAATAACATCATCATCAAAATAATCTATTTAAATAACTTTGAAAATTCTGGAGCACTACAACACTGGTGCCTCGATGTTCTCACATACCACCACTAATGTAGTCCATTCATAGTGATTACCAATAAAACATGGGTGTGTGTCTTGCACACTATAAACCCTTGGTACCAAAGCGACACCAGTTAAACTGAACTAAACCATAGAATAATGTGTACATACCCTACGAGTGTCTACCATCCATTCATGACAACCCACCGTATATTGTCCAATTATTCAAAATACAGTTACAATTTTCAATTATATTATTCGATAGAAATATTAGGCTCATAACATAAATTTTAGGTTTAATTAAGTAAGAAACGTTTGAAGAATATCACATTTGCATAATTAAAGAGTATCAAATCTACAAGCATTTACTTACATTGGTCGTTTATCCACGTTCTTAGAAATCTCACTTATTAACATTGCAAATCACATGCTAAGATCAGTCACCCTTATTGCCTCCACCGGTCATTCAGTACTCGAAGATCGAATGTGACAGCAATAAAAATCTAGATCTAACTATATAGATCCTAATGTATGCAATAATTTATATAATTCTTAAACATCACAAAATCTTTAAATCACATCATCTAGCATGCATGCATGTTTACAGTAAGCATAGACAATGCAAACTAGATTTATGTATAGAAACAATAGATCTTAACTTCAAAGTAAAAGCCCATTATGATATCTACATTGAAAAACGCTTAACAACTCCAAAAACTTGTTTATCACAGTTTATGAGGAATTAATACTATGAAGCAATAAACAATTCAATCACCAAAATATATAAAGAAATAAAAAGGCAGCCACGAATATTTTGGTTACGAAGATGAAACCTTTTAGAAAATGATCTAAAAGTAAAACCTCTCCGGGGCAGCCAAACCCAGGAAATCACTATCAAAAGATTATCCAAAGATTACAGACATTAGGAACACTTACAACCCTTTGTAAGACCTTGGCTCTGTAAGATTGACAAGCCTACAACTTGTTTTCTTGCTCACAATCTTCTTCAACGTGATTCTTCTTTACTGGACCATTCCGATAGACTTTTCAACCATAGATTTATCAAAGGAATAACTCAAATTCTAAGAGATTCAATTTAACGCTCACCACATATGATATCTCTTTGCACAGCCTCTAACGAACTCTCTGGGGGTAAAAATTCGTACATCCTTTCTTCTATAATGATGTGTATATATATATATCAGTATATCAAACTCTAGACCTGGGCTCACTAAAAACATGTTTTTTGGCATAATAGGTACGGGGTGTCCGGACAGGGTTAGTGCCTGTCCGAACACGGCCTTGCGAGCAAAAAACATGCTTGCTGGAATTGGTGTCCGTACAGCCTAGCAGCTTGTCCGAACACCCCCTGCAGAGGAGAGTTACTGGACATTTCGACTGGACGGGAGGATCGGCATGGGCATGGGTAGCGTCCTATTCCGGCTGGCTGGGCAGGGATAGTGGGTGCGGCCTGCTCCGGCCATTCGGTGGGCTGGGCGGCATTGGATTTTCGAAGCCGGTTGGGTGGAGGATCTGGCTGGGCGTGGGTGGCGGGTCGCGCTGGTAGGTGGGCATCACCGGAGTTGAGAAGTGGGGGAGAGAGAGAAGAAGCCAAGAAGGAAAGTGGATGGGGTGAGTGGGTGGGTTAAGTAAACTGAACTGCAGCCACGTCAAAAAATGAAGAACCCATAAAAAATGAATGAAAAATGAAGAACCCAGAAAACATAAATGAAAAATCTGGCATCAAATAGAGGAGAAAATAAACAAAATCAACACAATGATTTTGAAATGAAGAAAATTAGAACGACTCATGAACTACTAAAGGAAAAAGAAAATGAAGAACCTCCCAAATCCGTCCCTACAACTCTTTCTTCACGCCTTTGCCTTCATCGTTCTTTGCTTTCTTTTTTTATTTTATTTACTGATTTTTTTTATTCTCTAAAGAATGTCTAACGGAGAAGTTAACGTTAACTTACCTTTTTTTTTTTTTTTTATTCTTTTATTCTAGATCCGACGTGTCTCATTTTTAACGCTTGGATTTCTTTTATGAAATCTAAGCCGTTAATTGAATACTCTCCAGTCTTTTAAGGACCGGAGAGGATCTGGATCCCCAAAAAGTGGATTTTTTTGTTAGAAAAACAAAAAATAAAAATAGTTTGCCAAACACACCTAATATTCTCTCGTACTAAACTGTTCAACGATTGTGACTGCTCCTTCTATACATACCCATCTCTCCAACTTGTGGGCAACCAAAAAGTCATTATCCCTATTTGTCTTTCAAAATCAACCAAAAACATATCATGCAAATTTCAGGCCTTACCCCATCAATGGAACAGCAAGAGTCGACTGCGCGTCCAGTGACCGAAGCAAATGATTTTGGGAAATTGGAACATGGGTAAAAAGATTGATCAAACCCTTTATTGTCTATGTTCTTTCAAAAAAAAAATTTTGTTGCTCAACCCAATATGCTCATTCTAGACAATCAAGATGTCAAGGGACGATTTTGTAGATATCAATTCACCCAGAAAGAGCCTATTTCGTGTTTTGCTTTTTGGTGCTTTTGTTTGTTTTGTTCTGGTGGTGGTGTTGATGTTGTGGAAGTTTGCGTGTCTGTTTTGGTTATATAAGGTGCAAGCATTATCGGAGACGATGCAAGATTCGAGCCCCATGCTGCGACCAGATCTTCCCCTGCCGCCACTGCCACAACGAGGCCATGGTCTCTCTCTCTGACGCTCTCTCCGCGTGTGTGATTTGTATTTGTATATATTCGTGTTAATGGGGGTGAATAAATTTTTTTAAATGCGTTTCTTGGAAATTTTTTTTATTGGGTTTCTTCTTCCTCACTATATTTGGTGATTTCAGAGCTCCCTGAGCAACCCCGAAGACTGTCATGAACTGGTCAGGCAAGATGTTAACCAAGTATGTTCTAGTGTTGCCTCTTTTTCTCTTTCACATACACTATGAGCGTATTTACATGTCTATATACGCATTTATGTTGAATGTTGGTAATGGGGTTGATCTTTTGATGAAAATGATTGTGGAATTTGATGTTTCAGGTTGTATGTTTGATTTGCAATACCGAGCAGCAGGTTTGGCTTTGCGGTTTGGACGGTATTCTCTTATTGTGTATAATCTTGTTATATTCCTCTAATGGGTGAATGGGATATTTTTCCTTTCCGACTTTGTTGCAGGTTGCTCAGGTTTGTTCTAACTGTGGTGTCAACATGGGAGAATACTATTGTGACATTTGCAAATTCTATGATGATGATGTAAAGATTTTTATTTTCAGTCAATTAGTTATTTAGTCAAAGCAGACGTAACTTCCTTGATTTTTGGATGGTGTTAAGTTTTCAGCATTTGATGCTATATAATGTGGCTATACATGCAGACCGATAAGGGCCAGTTTCATTGCGAAGAATGTGGCATTTGTAGGTAAGTGAGCTGAACATGTGTATATTTCACATTTGCTATGATCTGACTTCAGAGATTTTGTTTTTTTTTTTGTTTTTTTTCAGAGTTGGTGGTCGTGACAATTTCTTTCACTGTAAGAAGTGTGGTATGCAAACTACTTACCCTGCTTGGCTTTATATGGTGGTTTATTAACTTAGTGTGTTGAGATGCTTGTTTCCATTTCAGTTATATGTACTTCTATTTTTCTTTACACGAGTTTATGGTTGTTCTTAGTAATATTACATTATTATATTGTGGGTTGTTTTCAATTTCCAATCATATTTTGTTCGAAGTTAGAGAATCTTATTATTGAGTTCTTGAATCCTTTTACTTTCCATGTTATTGGAAGCTAATAAAATATTACATCATTATCAATGAATCCCTTGTATACATCCCGTGTACTAGGATTGCGCCCCTTAGCGCTCTTTTCAATGAATTAATTATTTATAAAGAAAAATAAAATATTACATAATTAAATGGGGCAATCATCCTAGTGATTTAAGTCATGCACAACCGGTGTAGGATTGTGATGCTACAATACTTACACAGATGTTTAAGAAAGCAAACCATGTTGAACGGTCATTTCACATACACATAAGCAGTAGTCAAGGGGATCCTCCTTTTGTTACAAGAAAGTCATAGTGATTAGAGCATGATCTTTTAGGCAGCCAAATAGAGTCCAGATTTGAAGAAACGTAGGGTAAGTAAAGTAAAAGTGTTGGGCTGTATACTCGTGAACGTTTTTAGATGGAAGATTTACTCGTTGAATTGCCACTACCACATGAAAATCTTTATTTCTTTTTCCATCGTTGTGCCAATAGATTTGGAGGCTAAGGGGGTGAGAGATTGGGGCTGAAAAAGATGGTGGATGAGAGAGACGAATGAGGAAGATTAGGAGGTTAAAATAATAAATGACTAATAAATCTTTGGATTAGAGCATTATCAACATGTCACTAGATATGTCTATATTGGCTTATTATTTTAACATATTAGACAGCCGATGCGCCAAATTTTCAGGTTTTGGCACTTTGTTCAAGCAATGGAGAGTGCTGTCACCCTTATTTCCTGAACATCCTATCAACATATATGAAGATGTTAATGTCCAATTCTATTTTTAGTTTATTTTCTTTGCTGTCTTAGCTAATGTTTGTATTTTTTTATTATTGACCACTTGACCCTCTTTGCTTATATTATAACTTAATTCAGATCTGCTATTTTCTGGCTAATATTCGAATGCATTTGTTGTTATTGTGGTCCTGAGCTAGGATCTTGCTATTCAATGAGTCTTTATGATAATCACTCTTGTGTGGAGAACTCCATGAAGAATTTCTGCCCTGTTTGTTATGAGGTTTGTGCTTTGAGTGTTGCAATTGTTTTAAATTGTAAGAGTGTTGTGTTCTAACAATTTGCTTTTTGGCTGATAGTATCTTTTTGACTCGATTAAAGGCACCACAATTATGAAATGTGGACACACAATGCATATGGACTGCTTTGATGCTATGAGAGAACAGAATCAGTTAACTTCAGCCTGCTTTTAAAATTATCAATTTTATTTATCTGTGTTTTTTGATATGTAAAATTATCTTTTTAAATTTGCAATATGCATTGGATTTGTCGCCCAGGTTTCGTTGTCCCATCTGCTCCAAGACAGTATTTAATATGTCTAATTCCTGGAGATCGTTAGATGAGGAGGTATGGAGATTTTATTTTTTCGTATTTAATTACCAAAAAAATGTTTCCATATTTTTATCCTTTTATATTCAGTATTGTACATCAAATTTATGTTTAGATAGTTTAGATTCTTCATGCCTATTCCAAGGAGGAATTTTTTTCTAGGACACTTCAAATCAATGTTATATAGAAGTAGCATTCCTTAGTTTCGTGGAAGGAGTTATGTACTACCACACGGTTGTCATTGTGATGTTAAGTACTTTCTCAGAAAGATTTGTATAAATGTATTGCTAGGCTATTAAGTATGTTGATTTTAAGTTCTTTGCATTTTTCTTTTATCTGAGGTATTGCATTTCAAGTACCTGGTTTATCAGCTTTCAGCTATTAGGCTTTAGACAATATATGATCAGTTATTGTACTAAGTTTCTGAGATTTATTCAGTGGTATAGTTATTTTCGGATAAGCAATTTGTGACATGCAATTTCACTCTTGCTAATCTTGCGAAAGATTATGAGGGGGTACTTTCTGTATCTCAGATTCGTGTTTCTTAAATAAGTATTCCAAGCATTACGTCAAATACTTTACTTATCAAAAAAAAAAAAAGTATTTCAAGCATGTGTACTATTTGTTGTAAGTGAATAATTGGATGACATTGATTACTTTGAATTGGAATGATTAGCATTGCAAATGGTTGTCATGACGGTGTCTGAAATCTGTTAAGCTGCAAATCTTATGAGAATATAATGGTATTCTGAGGCTGTCTAGTTACACTCTTGGAACCCTATAGAATAATTAAAATACAAACGCACCAGATAGAGAAAGCGTTTACTGTATTTTACTTCTAGCTTGAAATTGTCTGCCCATATCCCTTGGAATCACTTGCTTCTCTAAATGATCCAGAATGCAGATATAAAAAGATTCTCCAAAGAATGCATTTATTTGGAAATGCAGCTGAGAACAACTGCAAGCTGTAAATGTTTTTTCCATAACCAGTTAAGAAGGAACTGCAGCCTGTGTACTGTTAGATTTGGTTTCCAGATCTTTTTGAATGCATTTATTTGGAAATGCAGCTGAGAACAACTGCAAGCTGTAAATGTTTTTTCCATAACCAGTTAAGAAGGAACTGCAGCCTGTGTACTGTTAGATTTGGTTTCCAGATCTTTTTTCCTTAATCACGTTTGGAGTTGGGTTATCCCTTTTCCGTAAGAAGGCAACATGTTTGGATTCTGGATTGAGTATGAATATCTGGAATTCATTATCCCAATCTCCAATTGGAGTTTTCTGAGGTTAAATGATATAGGACTGGATTGAGCTTTGAACATTCCTTTAAGTCCACCAAGTGAGATGGTATTGAAACCATAGGGCACACCTAACACCTTGTTAGATTCATAAGTGTTGGGAGCCATGAGTGGTATCTTAATTTCCCTTTATCTCTCATTTTAAGTTTTGGAATTTACACCCCATGATTGGTCCTATAATGAGGATGTTGATCAAAGGAGGTGAGCTTGACTTTTAGCAGATAAGCTACACACTGCTAATTTTACTTAGCTTGAATTCAAAATGTGATTAGTTTTTGCAAGTCCAGCCTAAATAGACCTTTTTTTTTTTTTTTTTTGGGCTTGGCTTGTTTACAACTCTGCTGGTGTAGCCCTGGATGGTGTGGGTATGGTGTGCATTTGTTTTATGCATTTATGTGTGTTTATGTCAAGAAGTTTATTATAGTTTGTTTAGACTAAATTAATAAATATTTTTTTTCTGCTTGTGAGGCTGTGCCTGCATTTTCTATGAAGTGAATGTGTGCTAATATGAGTATGTATCTCCTTTGCTAGATAGAAGCTGTTGCCATGCCCGAGGTGTACCAGTATGAGGTAGTTCCTTCACCCTTGCTTTTCTATGTTAGTAAAGCTCACTTTAGGCATGCAATCTTCATGCCTGTATCATATGATTGCATCGCATTCCACATGAATTTTAGGCTAGGTTTGGATGGAATCCAAGGAATATTGATTTAATTACCCATCAAAATCATTCATAATAGTTTGTTATATGATTTTTTCAGTGTAAAAAATTGCTCTATGTGGAACATATATTAAAGTTTTTTTTTCCAACCGTTGTGGACTCTTTTGTTTTTTGTTTTTGTTTTGGTCATTTACCTTTTTGTTTTTGGCAAAATTACAAAATTAGTCTTTGGAGTTTCACTGAGGCTGCAACTTAGTGAAAACCCAGTGACTGATTTTTCATTTTTCTCCTTTCTTTTTTTCCTCATTTCAAAATTTCATAATTTATTGTGGTAGAGAAGTAGACACTTGGAAGGTACATACGTGAAGCTACTTCTAAAAGTTCATCCAGATGAATTATGCCAGTGACTTGCATTAGTGTGATGTAGACTAAGGACTGCATAAACTCATAAATTATTAGACATGCACTATACTGATCGAGGGCCTTTGGTCAATGTTATTTGTCTACACTGTTCCTCTACATTCCTGATCTGGAACATACCAGAAGTCTATACGCTTATAGTGGCTAGTTTGATCTGCTAAACACTGAGTTTCATGGGTATTTTACAGGTTTCAATTCTCTGCAACGATTGTAACAATACTAGCAATGTTCGCTTTCACATTTTAGGGCACAAGTGCAGTCATTGCAATTCATACAACACTCGCAGGATTTCAGCACCAGATGATCAATGTGATATCAGCTAGAAACGTACAATACACATTCTACACTTTGACTGGTCTACATTGTTTCAGTGAAAAATTCCCCTTGGGCAACTGCTTCTGTTGTATGCAAGGTATAGAAGAGAATGTTCTGCTTTGAGATTGACTAGTTTGTATTGGTTCTTTCAATCAGTTTCAAATGATTCCTTCATTGTTTCATGAGACTTGAATGGCCTCAAAAGGCTTGCTGAGAATAAGAGACTACACACAATTTAGATTTTCAAGTCTTAGATTTGCAGGTTCTGAGACTTCACAACTCTTTGAGATCTTGAAACCAAAAGGCTTCCTCCAATATATACAATTACTGAAAGAAATATTTGTCTGTGATGATGTTTTTAATTATCTAGTAGTTCATTTAATAATGTTTCATGATTGTGTTGCATTAGCATGCATAGGGGTCGCCAGAATGCAATGGTACTCAATGGCTCCTCAATATAGCATTTTTATCAACTACAATGACGAATTTCAATTGAGGTACAAAGCTGTTATGAACAGCAGTCACTGCCAATGGTTTTCTTGATTAATTCATCCAAAAGAAAAGAATTTAATGAAGCTTGTTGATAAGCTGTGTATTTGGAAAAAGTTACTTATGTTAATTAGATTTTATTTTGGATATTTCATGGTGATTCAGATTTGATCTTCATGATGAGGCCAAAATTTGGAAAAGGGTGTTACTATTACGCTTTCACAAAACAGGGCTGGATGTTTCAATTACACATTAGCAACTGATTTTTAGTTGTATAAACGTCTGCATAAGACTGGGGCCAAAGTTTAGTTAACATTATTGCCCATAACAAAAGATAGTATTTTTGATGTTTAATGTTTCGTTTATGCATATTTAGGAGTAGCATGTGAGATAGAAATACGGATCAGAATCCCTTGCAACCTACACAGGAGAGGACATGAGTGAGGTCTACCTACTCGAGGCAGCCTGAGGTGTAGGGCGCACTTGCTTGGGACAAGTGGGCTCGGCACATGTCCCCTCAATAAGGATTGCACGAATTGCAAGCAATTAGAGCAGCAAACTTGAAGGGATTCTCATCCTAGGAATACTGGATTGGAGAGAAGGCGATTTTAACATTTAATGATCTTAAGTGGGTAGAGATTTTTGAGAAGGCAATTCTAATTCAGGAAGTTGATATCCTATTGTTGGGGCACATTTTGGTTGTTGTCCAAGTGTTAAAAATTAGGTGGACAACTGCTTTTTGGAGCCCGGGTTCATTAGAAAGGGAGTCAAGCTTAAAACTTACGCAACTAGGATAGCTTATGGCTATTAGGGCAAAAGACTCTAGCCCCAAATCCTATAAGACAAGAAAGCCCTTTGTGAATATAATCAATAGCCATTATGTTCAATTGCGATAGCAATCATAACTTCAATAGCAACATTACTAATGATAAGTGTGGTGCCCCCAAATTAATTAAGTTTTAATAACTTGAGTTGCCATCGTTGCCACCATAATATTAGAATATATGCATCAGAATTGTATGGGGATCTAAGCTTACCACTATTTTATCCTTGAATCTGTTTTTTTGTCTTCTTTTTCTTTTCCCACTATCATCATTAGTGCAATACAAAAGCCTCAAAAAATACATCTAACCATTACAATCTGCTCTTATCTCTTCATTTATGAAAATTACAAAGGATGAACGCATAAACTATCACGACAAGACCTCGTACTGCGACCTCAGAATCGAGTGAATACCTTTTGCCTTCTCTCTCGGTATATTTGGTTGGATCTTAAAAATACTAACTTTAATTCAAAAGTCATTTGTCAACTTTCATACCTATTTTCATTCTTAAACAACAATGGTCCATAAAAGGTTGAGTTTGCATGACATTGTACTCTCTTGGTCCAGACAAGAAGTTATGCTGCCAATAATTGTCGTGTGGCTCAAAAAGTCACAACCTTTCTCAGTAAGAGGCTCATTTTTTAGCTTCATCTATACTTTGAACATGCTAGGTACCTTATTAACGAGAGAGAAAAACAAAAAAAAAAAAAAATAGTGGTGTTTTGCGAGCTGGAGTCACATATTTCTAGTCTTTGTGAGATTGCGGTTTTCAAGCATTCTTATGGTTGTGGAGCGGCAACCTCTCAATGATTTTTATTTGTTGAAAATGGCCTTGGAAGGCCCCCACTTTATATTAGGCCCTCTTTGGGTCATTGGACTAACCCGTGTGGAGAAAACGACTCATGGGTTGAAGCTCGGCTTTCACCCGCATCCCATTGTGAGCCATGAGCCTAATAAAATACCATATGGCCGGGCGTCAAGCTCAATAACAATGTGAGTATTGTTGATGGAGACCTTGTAAACCATTTTATAATGAAACTATAGCCCAAAATCTTGATTTAGTTCATGTTGGCCTCGAAGCTCGTACCATGTGGACTGAGAGTAAAAAAATAAGCCCTCGACACCCATCTATATCACATTAATTTTTCAAGTTCACACAAATTGCAAACAATTCAAGTAACAAATTTAAAGGCAGAGGTGGATATAAAGGGGGACGGGTAATTTTTTTTTTTCTAAGGGTAATTTTTTTTAGTTTTTTTGACACTAACCCCTACTCTTCATTCTCCCACCCCTCCAAAAAAATTTTAAACATTATTATTTGAGTTCCACCCCTCCGAATACAAATTCTTAGATCTGCCATTGTTTAAAGGGATCCTCGTCTTAAGAATACTAAGTTGGAGAGAAGGCAATTTTAACCATTAATGATCTTCAATGGGGGAGAGATTTCTAAGAAGTGCATTCAAATGAGGAAGTTGATATCCTATCTATATGACATGAATTTTGGGTTCACAAGAATTGCAAGCAATTTGAGCAGTGAATTTGAAGGAATAATCCTCATCTTAGGAATAGTGGGTTGGAGAGAGACAATTTCATTGGGAAGTTGATGTCATGTCTATGTCACATGACTTTTCTGAGTTCACACTGGTCGGGTCGTCATGGAATAAACTGGAACAAAAGTTAGGAATGAGTCACGAAAATCGACGGATTATGTGCATGCACGACAAATCTGTCCATGCTTTTAATATCATTAATAAGCATGCAAGCCATCCATGCATACAACTACTTCTTTGCACTTTGATGGTTCACTTTGACTTTGAGGTTTTTTTGCCATATATGCAGGTTAGCCGCCATAGGTGGTGTAACCCCCACAAACTTAAATATAAAGGAAATAAATTAAACACTTTGATTTAATTCAATATTTATTTATTTTTTTAATTAAATAAGTAAAATGGTTATAAGAGATGATCATTTTTACTTGTGATTCCAAAAAAATGGAGAATGAACAATCTTAACACCAAAAGAGGAGTGTGCTCCCCAATAATAGACCTAAAACGAAATAAAATAGTGCTTAAATATATACAAATTATAAGAAATATGTCAAATATGTGACTCGGTTCTCTCAACAAATAACTCATAACTGAACGAATCGCTCAAAACAATTATAGAAATAAAATGAGCACAAATTCTGACAAACCAATATTTATTTATTGGTTTAAAATGCCTTTCAGCACTTTGGCACACTAGGGACCAATAATGGAAATTGCTTTGCATGTCAATAGGTTGTTTGGTTTCCGATCTTCGACAATGCCCTTTAAAATTGTTAGAATGGTTAAATACCCTTGGGGTTTATAAACTTTATTTTTACCTCCCTGGGGTTTCATTTCTATTACAAGACCCCTGGGGTTTTGATAAAGGACCAACTTAGTTAGTTGACCGTTAAGACTGACACGTGGACCAATCAGATATTGACACGTGACACTTATTTAATTTTTTTAAAAAATTAAAAAAAAAAAATGTATTTTTTTAAAATAAAAAAATAAAAAAATAAAAGAAAAAAATTGGGGGTGGCTCTTGGCCATGGGGGTGGCCTGTCTGGCCGGTCTGGGCACCAGGAGGTGGCTCGGCCACCCCCTTGGAGCCCAAGGGGGTGGCCGAAACCACCTCCAGTACCCACTGGGCCACCCCCATCTGGCCAGATAGGGGTGGCCATGGCCAAAGGGGGTGGCCGAGCTACCCCCAAATGGCCGAGCCACCCCCAATTTTTTTTCCTTCTCTTTTTTTTTTTTTTTTTTTTTTTTTTAAATACATTTTTTTAAATTTTAAAAAAATTAAATAGGTGTCACGTGTCAACATCTGATTGGTCCACGTGTCAGTTTTAACGGTCAACTAACGGATGGACTAAGTTGGTCCCTTATCAAAACCTCAGAGGGGTCCTGTGATAAAAATGAAACCTCAGGGGGATAAAAATAAAGTTCTTAAACCCCATGGGTATTAGGTATTTAACCCTTGTTAGAATGTAGCATTTTTTTTTTTAATAAATAAATAAACTCTCTTCTTAAAGCAATTGAAAGTCACTTGAGTCACTTAATTCAATTAGACTTTTGGTCCTTTTCTTGAACTCTCTTTTCAAAGAAATCAAAGGGACGTGGGAGTGACGTGAAATTACATATCTTATATTTCAAACTGTCTTTTTTCAAAGCAATTACAAACTTTGTGCCGTCAAAAAGGGGCAACCCTGATTTTAAGCCTTTTTAATTAAACTTGTCAAAGCAATTAGGGCCCTTGCTCTCTTATAGCTGCTTAAAACCCCACTTATTATACATATAATCAACCACACACTTATATATATATATTGAGAGTTTTGCTGTAAAAAGATATATATTGTAACACCTGAGTCTCATATTAGAAAGTTGAGAAGAAGCTCACATAGAGTGTATAGTTTATAAAGATAGTTATGAGTACGTGTTAAGTCTCACATTGCCTAGTTACTAGGTGAAACTTGACTTTATAATGAATTTTAAGAAAACTCCAAATTGACTAGTCATTTTTTAGTGATAGTACATATGTGATTAGCGTTTTTTCCTAAATCGTTACAAGTGGTATCAAAGCCACAGTCACCTAGTAATGCCAGGTCATGTGGTACTGGAACACTACATGATATGGCCTTAGCGAGAATTGTAGTTACCTAATTATAGAAAGCACACCTAGTAATGCAAAACACTAATTCTATTAAGTCCCAATTAAATTTAAAATGAGCTCATGCCAAAATAGATTTAGCGAAATTTTTTTAAGTAATCTTGTCCCCTATAAACTCAAATTCTAGCTTCCCCACCATCCATTCTTTTGATTAGTTATTGTTAAAAAGAAAAAACCAAAAAAAGAGTTGCTCTTTTTTGGAATTAAAACTTAGAAGGGTCCATGTTATGGAACGATTACCAATTAAGTTAAAAATAAAAATAAATAAATAAAATAAAATAAAAAGGTACATCACTTTTCATTGAATTGAGGTTATTAAACCCTATCTTGTAATAGGGGCCACAGGTACACATCTATTCGCTTTATGGGTAATTAAATTGGTAGTTATTTAGTCTTCAAAAAGTAATTCAATTAATTGGAGATCACGCATGTCTTATAAAACGAAGGTCATTAGTTCAAATTCTATCTCATTCTCTTGTGCGGACATGTATCAAAAAAAGTAATTGTTTAACATTAGTTAACTATCGTAGCGGTTGTTCAGGAAAAGTGATAAAAAATCATTTACTCAATCATCTTTAAATTATTTTTCTATAGTAAATGGGTAAATTCATTATTGAATTTATGTGGGTCCGACATGAGCCCACAAATCCAATGATAAATAGTGAATACATTAAAATTGCAAAAAGCGATAGTTAAAAGAATAATGTGTAAGACAAGTTTAATTACGGAAGATCAAATTTTCTTTTAAACAAGACCAGATGAAATTCTTTTATTTTAATATATTAAATTGGCATTTATTTTACATGCATTTAAAAAAAAAAAAGAAAAAACCATGAAAATGAGACAACAAAGGAGGGAGATAAAAGTACTTCCAATGTAAAAAAGGGGCAGGTTGTTTATTGATAAGATTATATACCCAAAAAAAAAAAAGGGCATTTTTATAAACTTTAGAAGTGAATCACATATTGGTTTTATTAGCAAAGAAATGAATTGTCTTTAATAACGGAAAAAATGCCCCATTGATTAGGATGAAGATTGACATCTTGAATATATTGAAGCATATATCATATAATAAAATGTATTGCAATGTGAAATTTATAGAGGGATTAAAAGTGATGAATAAGAAATCCTAGACTAAATAAGAATAGTATAAACCATACAAAAAAATATAATAAAGCATAATTTAGAGAAGCGAATATATAATATTTTAACCTCTCTCCTCAAATTCAAGGTGTAAACTTGAGTTTGGAAATTTTTTTTTTTTTTTTTTTTTTTTGAAACTGGATATAGTCAATGTAACAATAAATTATGAGTGTGAACTTGGCCTTCAAAACTATCGATGAAGCTGATAATGATCCTACGTGGCAAGAGAGCAAAAATGTATGTGAGCTTAGATTAGTAATGATTTGTAACACACAATTTACTCTCACAAGAAATCAAGAGAAAAACTAGTGCCTGGTTGAGAGAATTTCTTCTGAGACTGCGAAACAGAGTTTTATTCAAAACTAATCGAACAACTCCTTCTACACTTCAGAACTAGCTAGCTAACAACTCTACAAATGCTAAGCTAATTGATTACCAAAAATGTAACTGAATGCTTGCGTAATTCTCAAAGAATACAATTCAGTTTTTATATCCCTAAGCAGTGTTACAATGGAACTGCCTAACAGAGGAATAAAACCCAAGTCAGTTATAACTACAATCAGTTAAGCCAGTTGCAGCCAGCTAGATTCCACGTGTCAAATGCCCAACTCCTCTTCCAATTAATCCCTTACAATTCTGCCACGCACTCCTCCTTTAGCTCCCCACTTAAGTCTTTCTTGTTCTTCTTCCTGCGCATCATTCCCTTCCCTTCTATCAAAATACTTGTGACATGATTCAATGTGACGCAAAGAAACTTTAATTGCAAATTGTGGTAAAAGACCACCAAATACGGTGATTGGTGGCTCCCACATGTGGTAGCTGGAAAATGAAGATCAACAACGATTACCGAGGATGGCGCTGAGGCTACAGGACAACTAGGACGCCGCATAACGATGAAGACACTGAATGATGGTAACGACATAGGTTAGAACACGGCGGGGAGCGCGGGTGAACAGCCTTGGCCAGCTGAGTCAAAATAAATATGGTTTGTTAAATATATTGGAGAGCAAAAGAATGAGAAAGAGAAGTGAGAGAAAACGAAAGCATATAAGAACTACATTATATATTCTCTTCTATTGTATTATTGGTTGTCGGAGTGGTGGCTGGAATATGGCGACCAGAGGGGGAGGACGACGGCTGTTGACTGCCGACAGTAGCTGCTGGTGGCAACAGGGTTGTGAAAGATTTGGGTCATGAACTTGGGCTGGAAAATTATTGGGTTGAGCTTGATGGGCTGAATTGGTAGGCCCATATTTCAACTAGGTTGACCGATTTCTAGTAAACCGGGTCGGACTAGATCCGGATGAATTGACCCGGTTGGCTTGATCGGCTGAACCGGGAGTAGAAACCAGGTCTAACTCATAAAGTCGGGCTGACGGGCGGGGCCTAATAGGCCTAAGCCATATGGACCGGTTTGAGATTGGGCCGGCTTTGGTAGCTAGGCCGAATGAAGATCGGGTTCAGGCAGTAAAACCCAGTAAACCAAACCGGTATGAGACCCACTGGGTAGGGTTTATAAATCAGATCGACGGATCCATTGGGTCATCTTTAGGCGCGTGTAAAACACGCTTGTTGGATGACGCGTGAAGCGCATGGATCTCACGTGCAAAGGGAGTCTCGAAGCGTGATGGCGCCTGGAGAGATCTTCCTGGTGTGTGGAGGTGCGTTGAATAACCGACAGCTTCTCTAGGAGGCGCGTGCAAAGCTGGAAGAGGCTCAAAATGCACAAATCTACCGATCTAGGCCCGAGACACCACTTTTGGTGGTTGATTGGTCGAGAAGAGTCACGGTAACGGCGCGTGACGCACATGGAGATTCTGCCTATTGGCGCGTGGTGGCGTGTCCGGAGGCTGTTGGTGACTGATCTTGCACAAATCGGTAGATTTGTGTCTTGCAAGCTTGATTCTAGGCTTGCTTTTCTATATTACACTGTGGTGAAGGCGTGATAAAGCAATGTACTCTCAATACATTGCTTTATCGCAGCGCAATCTGGAAAAGCAACATTACATTATTAATGGAATCATAATTAATGTTGCTTTTCCAAATTGCCCTGCGGGAAAAAGAAGTGACCCGAGTCTACCCCGCTGAACCGGGTTGACTGCTTTGGACCGGGTTGGAGAGATTGAGCCGATTGACCTACTCGGCTGAATCGGGTTTGATAGATGGGACCGGTTCGGGTTGTGACACCCAGTGGACCGAGCCGGTTGAGACCCATTGGGTCGGGTTGATGGATCGGATTGCCAAATCCATGGTGGTGGGTTGACCTCAGAGATGGGTCGGTTACGTGGGCCAAGTTGGCCTAACCCGTGGATAGGTTGAAGATGGCCGGACCCAAAAATTAGTGGCCCAAGTCTAACCCGATTGATCGAATTGACGTACATGAGGTGCGTGGAAGGAGATACTGGCGCGTGTCATAGACACGCCAAAACAAAAACTGGTGTGTGAGAGCACGTGGGTGGTCAAACAATGGCGCTCGCGACTAATCTAGAGTCACCAGAGGAAGAGTTGTTGAACGGAGGTCTTGTCGATGAGATTTAACAATGGTGGCAGCCTGTGGCAGAAGCAACAGTGGGGGAACGACAGTGACTTTGGGTTGCGCGCGGAGGTGCGTTAGAACTGCTATGGCGGTGTTCTAGGCGAATCTGAAACGACCGGCGGCGGATCTATGGAACGATCTGACAACCTGGTTGATCGAGCAGACGTGGCAACGCATGGACAACACGGCCGCAGCTTTGGGCGGTGCGTGCGACTGCCGATGGTGATGGGTCTTCCACATCGGTAGATCTATACCTCACAAGCTTGATTATGAGATTATTTCTCAAGATTATGTTGCGATGAAGGCATGGAAGAGACCGAGAAGGCACCGGGAAACATCAATGACATTTATTGGAGGCCACAAGAAAGTGGTTCTGATACCATATTAAATATATTGGAGAGCGGAAGAAGGAGAAAGAGGGGAAAGATATAATGAAGTACATTGTATTGAGAATAATATATTATAAAGAGTATTACTGAGGCCTCTATTTATAGAGAGGCTATGAGTGATAAATAAGAAATCATAGACTAATTAAGGTAAGGAATAAACCCTAGAGTAATATAAAATATTCTAACATGGTTTATAGTGAGATATATATATATATATATATATATATATATATAACAAGAATGTCGGTTTGTACGGCTAATTACAAGATTATTCGGTATCAATAAAATATTAAGTGTAGACCAGCTTTGGTTAGAGCACTTTCCTGAATGTATTCACGAACTTATTCTTGTTGGGCAAGGTTTACATCAATAATATATGAAGAACGACTTTTTCAAAAAAAGAAAAAATATTAAGTGAGCTCAACCAATAAAGATAAATATTGGTTTCAAAAAAAAAAAAAAAAAGATAAATACTAACCAATCAATTATCAACATGAATTTTGGTTAATAGAAATGGTCGTTGATAATGAAAGCCAACTAAATAGGATAAAAAGTTAAAGGATCTCTCTTCTTCCCTTCAGGAACAACAAATATCAAAACTCACCCTTCCATGAAACTTCTCTCTCTACCAGAAGTACACAATGAAAAGGATAAAAAGGATGTCTTTCTTTCCCTACAGGAACAACAAATATCTACCACCCTACAAGATATTTCTTGCTGAACAAGTCTCTCTCTCTCTCTCTCTCTTTCTCTTTCTCTCTCTCAGCCATATTTATGACAACTTAGCTCTGTTTCGCAGCTACGTTCAAAACCACCCATTTTCTTCTTTTTCTTCTTCTTCGAAGCAGAAAATATACACAAAGCTTAAACCCATTAACAAACAGAGCAATCAATGGTTGATTCTTCTTCTTCTTCTTCCTCTTGATTTGGAGCAACAAAGACGCAGTTCCAAAACCCAAAACCCCCATAAAAACCAGAGCAAGAAATGACAGATTCATCAGCACACGCACAAGAAGACCAAAACATGAGCCCCCAAAAGCGTCTCTGTGACTATTGTTCAGAAGCCACGGCTCTTCTCTACTGCCGAGCCGACTCAGCCAAGCTCTGCTTCCTCTGCGACCGGGAGATCCACTCCGGTAACCAGCTCTTCTCCAAGCACTCTCGCTCACCGCTCTGTGACGCCTGTGACTCCTCCCCTGCGTCGGTTTTCTGCTCCACTGAGAGCTCTGTTCTGTGCCAGAACTGCGACTGGGAGCGCCACAGACTCTCACTTTCTCCGGTGCACAATCGCAGACCGCTAGACGGGTTCACTGGGTGTCCCTCTGTGAGTGAATTGCAGGCTATTGTTGGGTTTGAGGAGGTGGGTCACAAAGCTCTGTTTTTTAGCGACGAGAGTGGTGGTGGTGATGAGATTGATGGGTTCTCAGATTTGTTCGTTTGGGATCATCCTTTTGTTGTTGGTCTTGATGATTTGATTGGTTCAACAAATTCGTCGCATGATTTTCAGGCTATGAGGGTTCCTCCTCTGCCTAAGGTGAATTATCCAACTGATTCTTCAGGTTTACTTTTAATTTTAATTTCTTAGTTTTTAAAGTTTTGTTTGTTTGGTTGCTGAATGCTGAGAAAGCGGAGGAAAAGGGAAGGAACCAATAGAAATGAACCAGCATGTCTAGGAGTTGTGGGGATCTCTTCTCTATCTGAGTTAGTTGGTTCTTACCGTTTATTTACTTGCTGAGCTGAGGAAATTGGGGTGAAAACAAAAAAAACTAAAAAATAAATAAATAATTTCGAGTCTTATTTTCTTCTTTCTGAATGAAAATTCTGTGTCCTGTTTATTGTATTAGACAAGTATACGTCTTTGATTGTTGAGCCATAAAAGTCTCATGGCATTGTAAAAATCATGTCAAATTCCTACAATGCTCCGTAATTTGTGCACTCCACAAATAAATCCTACAGAAAACCCCAAACTTGTCGTCTTCCTCTTTGTGTTTTCTCCCATGCAAAAAAGCCCTTTCTTTTCTCCCTTGTTTGCAGTCATATCAAATGGTTGCAGCTTCACCTAAGCCCAGATAAGCTTTTTTCTCATGAGCTGGACCCACGTACACCCCACAAATCTCCCTTCTCCCCCATGAGGGAGGCTGGAGGACCTTACCAAGATTCTTCACTTGGAGTCCACCCCAACCAGCATCTTGTGATGCTCAAGTATCTTGATCATCTTAGTAACTGCTGAGAAAACTTCACCAAAGTCTTAGCCTTTGATTCTTGTTCTATTGGGAGTATTCTTGTTCTTCCGCTGATTCAACTTATGCTTTTAGCTTCTTGAGGTTTAAGCCTCTATTGTACAAGTCTTGGATCCTTTTTTTCTTGGATTTGAGATTGTCTGTCACGTACTGCAATATTGACTTGGTTCAGGATATTGTTGTTGAATCAGAATCGCAATGCTGCTTGTGGGCAGTACAAGGAAGAAATACTTGGTCAGCTTCGTCACTTGATGAAGTTGGAACCCAACTTGAATTGTGAAAATGTTGATGCTAAATCTCTCGCCAGTTTCCAATCTTTGGTGCCACAACAAAACGTGCAGCCAGGACATATGACTATAGGTTTTGCAGATGATGCAGAGCCAATTGCATTTCCTGCTTTTGAGGTAATTTTTTTTTTTCTTTTTTTCTTTCTGTTGGAATCCTGTAAATTGATTCTTATGCTTGGTACATTGCTATTTTTCATGTTTAAGTATGCTGTGTATGTTTGTTTTATTTTCGTGAGATCTTCTCATCTGATTTATATAGCATTTTTTTCTTCTCCTCTTTGATCAGTTCAGCTTGAGTCAAATAAGTACTTTCATGGAAGAAGCTATTGCCATGAGTGGCTGAATGACATGCTAAATTACTTGGCCATGAAGGTTCATGCCCTATGATTGTACAGTCCTGAAATGAAGTAATAGTATATGTGCCATGTGTGGCAATATCATTCATTAACCCTAGCAATTGTCCAAGGTGTTTCTCTTTTTAATGGGAAAAAAAAAAAAAAAAAAAAAAGAAAGAAAAAGGTTTCTCAGATTCCCATGCTTAAAAACTTATCATATGTTAAAATGAGTGTTTGAGATATAAAATGACAACAAAGAATCCATTGTATATGTTGTGTTATATTTCAGTTCTTTAAATGTTTAGGGGGCCAGAGTTGGTTCAGTCATTTAAATAGGTTTTTGAAAAGGTTAAATATTCTTCCCGTCGAGCAGGGAAATGCAAATCAATGGTGTACTGATCGTGATGAGGCTGCAAATCAACTTTGTCTTCCTAATTCATTAAAAAGAAAGTACCTCGAGGAAAATCCTGTTGTTCCTGACAAACGTTCGGATACTGGTGACAGTGTCTGTCATGCCAATGATCTTGTCGAAGCACAATCACTATATGATCCTGTTAAATATGAAGCCTCATCAGCTCTTCAAAGGGTTGCTTCCCATGAGGTAAACAGCCAGGAGAGGGATTCTGCAATCTCACGGTACAAGGAGAAGAGGAAAACAAGGAGGTATCATCACCACCCTTAAATTTTAAACCCTTCTATTGCTCTTACTATTTCACCATTTAAAATCTCTGAAACTTTTAAACCTCGAAGTTTATGTTTTTAAAAAATTAATTTTGGAAATTTGGAGTTTTGTTTTGATTTATATTGGCTCTGCAATGGCATGAAACGAGATTATGTGGCAACAGGTATGACAAGCAAATTAGGTATGAATCAAGGAAGGTTAGGGCAGAGAGCAGGACAAGAATCAAGGGGCGTTTTGCTAAGATTCATCACTGAAATACTGGTAGGCAGTAGTGACATAGGAACTGCAAATATTGTTTGTTTATGTTGTGTTAATTACTGAATAAAAAAAATAAAAATAAAAAACATAAACTATCTCTTTTGTCTGAATAGCTTTTTCAAGCTAAAGTTCAGAAGATATGTTTGCATTTCACTTAGCTAAATGTAAAATCTAGTAAGAGCATTAGATTTTTGTTTTGTTTTTTCTTCCCTTTGTAATGAAATGTGAAAAGTAATTAAAGATGTGCCAAGCATTGAATATTGAGTTTGCACAGAAAATTAATTACTTCTGCAGATTTTAGATTTATTGTATTAAATTCTTCCCCCATATTGTTTTCTATGTGACAGTCTAATGTTCACCATCGTCTTGAGATTGTTATATTAGTTTGTAAGGAACTTGTAGTTAAAATTGTAGTATCTCGAGTGTAACACCCGAAAATAGAACGTGCAATGTTACATGTGGAAATGCAAGGGGTTAAGTGAACAAAAAAGGGTAAGTAAAACATCCTAACCAAGCTTTTGCCATAATGTCTTACTTTCATAGTTTTTTGGATGTTGGTAGGTAAAAACTTTCCTGCCAACCATGCTGAAATCTGTTTTGCATGCTATGAACTAATATGCATGTTTACTGACTAAGAGCCTTGTGATTTGAAATATGTTCATGTACGCATTGTATGTTATAGTGGGTTTTACGAAGTTTAAAGAATGAGGAATTTCATAGAAAATAGATTTTAAAGAAGAAAATGAGTTTTAAAGGAAGTCTAATTTCTGAAAAAAAAAAATGGAAAGACCATATTTAAAGATATCTCTAAAGATGTTTTTCTTTGATTCTGACCCATGGATAAGTGGGGGGTTAAACGGTTATCGATTCTGATCCAGTGATGAGTAGGGGTTAAACATTATCCATGCTAATCCAGTGATGAATGAGAGTTAAACCTATTCTGATTCAGTAATGAGTTGAGGTTAAACACTTATCGATGCTAATCCAGTAATGAGTAAGAGTTAAACACAACAATTCTGATCAAATTATCGATACTAATTCAGTGATGAGTGGGAAATTGGTTGGTTAGTATTTATTGTTTTTCACCAGTAAAATTGTTGGATTTTACAGATATAGGCGTAGTAGGCAAGGAGGAGCTCTATTTGAACTTAGATTACTCACTGTGATCAGATCCAAAGCCGATCTTACCCTTTTGAAGTTAGTTGAACTTTTGAGTTACCATTTAATGGCACTTTTGTAATATATTTTAAACAGTATTAGGTTTAATGTGTAAATGACTCTTGTTTATATAAAGATGTCTGTTTAGTTAAGTTTTGGTGTTCAGCTCGATTTACAAAAATGAGTTTGCGGTTTCAAAAAGAAGAAGAAGAGAAAAAGATATAATATCTAAAAATGTTAAAACGATTGAATGGGCCGCCTCACTAAATAGAGTTCGATAATCCAGATGTGAGATCAAGCAATGTATAGTCACCACTTCTTTCGTAAGATTTAAAAATACTCAATAAACGACTCAACTAGAGATAATAACACAATGCTTAACAGTAAATCTTATAGTTGACGTTGCTAACGGTCCAGTAAATCCAACAACTAGATATACCTACAAAGCATTCTATGGTCAAGATCAAGCCATCATATCAAATGAAAAATTGAATGGTTATGATTAGAACGCTTCAAGCTCCTATGCTTTGTGCTAAGTATCAAGTGCGCCACTAGCGCCCTACAACCCACGCACGCATACGGTGCTTCGCACCATACTAAAGTATACAGACATGTATCGCTTTAAAGCAAAGGCTTAAAGTGTGTTGGGCCTTATAAATGTCAACTATACTTTTTCTTTTTCTTATGTGAGACACTTTTCATTCAATACTCTTTAAAACCTTCCATTTAAATTATACCCAAACCAAAATAAATATATATACATAATAATTTTGAAAATTATTTAACACCATCAACATCTTTCTTCTCAAATAAGTGAGTCCAGTCCCCAAGATGTAGCTCAATCGGTTGGGATCATGCCTCATGAAGTGAAGGTCACTAATTCGAATTCCCCTCTCCCTCTTGTGCGGACGTGTTGAAACAAATAAATAAATAAATGAGTCCACATCATATCCACCCACATGGACATATTCTCCATTTTATTCCTCATCAATTCCCCATCAATTCCCCATCAATTTCAAACTTTCCTTGTATGTTTGGTGTCATTGTTGTATATATATCTATCTATTAAAAAAATTTGAACACTCAAATGTGAATTTGGCTTGGTGTTCACAGGTAGTTGAATAATCTTCTTTTGCATGGAAGATGTGTTTTTTATACCGAATATATAATATATGTAAGAATAAGTGTCCAACAATTCCAAACAAATCTTGTAATTAGTGTCCCAAAACCCAAGTGAAGAGAGAGACAGAGATGGAAAATGGCTGTATAGAGAGAGAAAGAGAGAGTTTACTCAAATGGATAATTTCATTTATGTGATGACTCAATGCAAAACTCAAACAAAAGGATAATAGAGAGCCTCTAAGCGTTCTGAGCACAATCCTCTGGTGCAAATTGCAACTGCTTCCTTGGAATGTCATATATGAACTTTTGGTTTGTTTGCTGGTATGCTCCCAATGAAGTAAAGTGATCATCCCCAACTATTGCCAAACAAAAGATCTCTCCCCCACTGTTGAGCTGCTTCACAAAAAATGTCCCTTCAGGTCTAACTTGAAGGTCTGCATTTCTTAAATGAAAGGTCATACCAGGAAGGTCTCTGAACCCTTCTGGCACACTGCGCTCATAGCAAAGCTCAAAAAATCCTTCAAAAAGTCTACTCCTAGTCATATTTGGTAAACCCGAAAAATATTGCAGAAATGTTCTTATCACTACATCATAAGCAGGCTTAATGAGAGTTGTAAAAGTACTTCCAGAGTCTATAATACACCCAGCAGAACCATCAAATTGTAAGATAAATAGGGCTGGATTAATGCTAAGTCTTGCCCCATTAATGCTGATGCCTAGCAAATCAATGTAGTAAGGACTTGAGCTTTTAAATTGGTATAGTTTTGCTGTCTGTAAACTTCCTGCAGATTGAGATATATCTGCCCCAAATCTTAGATATGTGTCCAAGGCATGACCATCGTTGAGCTTGAGGCAGTATGAGAATGTTCCATGACTCAGAGAGCCTATTTGATTCACAAAGGAACGTATACCCCATCCCAAGCCAAATATTCCATTTACTTGGTTGTCCTCCCCACCATATTCCATTTCAGAACTGTCAAAAGAGCAACCAAAAACTATGTTTGGAATAGTCTGAGGGCTACCACTACTGGAAAGGAAAGTGAAAGTTTCTTGTGCAAGAATGCCAGTTGTGGTTCCTCCATCCTGGTATTTCTCTTGGTAGGAGCACGAGTCCCCAACACATTGATGGGGTGCGCAAAGTGGGTGCATGTTACAAGGGAGAGGCCTATAAGTTCTAGAAATCCTGTTGGGGAAAGGGGGTTCGTTGCAGGGGAAGCAATGGTTGCCAGGGAGCTCACAATCCTGACACTGTGTCCATGTGAGGGCACTTCCAGTATCCATGTGCAAGTGGTATGACTTGAATGGCCGAGCAGGGAAAGTTGCATTGAAGGTGCCAATGCCAAATCTCACCATGTATGTAGACATTGCTTCAATAGCAATGGGTGCACGAATAACCTCATTAGGGTGTATGGACTGGGAACCATTGGTTTCTTCTGTATTTGCTGATATCAGGCTATACAAGTAACTGGCTCGAGCTTTGGATTGGTTGACAAGTCTTTGAATTCTTTCTGTGAAAGTAATGTTGCCATTGTAGAGAGGTGATGCTGGTGAGTCTCTATGGATGAGCTTGATGGTCAAGCCATTGGGTTTCCCTGCAACAGGACCACCCAATAGCAGTAAGCTTGACAGGATGCTGAGAAATGCTAATCTCAGTATTGTCATGGCTGGCAAGATTTGTTGTGTTGTTGCCAAATGTAACCATGGAGGATGGTCTTTATAGGATAAAGGACCATGAATATGGTTAGCCAAGTATGGTATGCTTTGCTATTTTTCAACATCTTGCCATGCATTGTTATTAAGCTACCAAAATAACACAAATTTAACAGTTTAAGAGAGAGAGCTGCAAGATTTACCTATTTTTTCTTTGTTTTAGTTTAAAAAATAATAAGAAGTAAAATTAAAATATATAAGATTTATTATGCAGGGTTAGCAGGATCTTCTAGCCTAGCCGATAATGTTTAAATGAACTTGAATTTTTTTTTTTAAGAAAATACTTCGAATACTATAACTTTTACTACAAAATTATTTTAAGGATAAGAATCTTCCCATTTCACTTGAAATGAGAAGAGCTATTTCATTGTTATATCTAACAACATAAATAATGTCACAACATTTGCATTTTTTAAATAATGTGCTAACGTATTTATCACGTGACATCATCTACACTATTAAATATAACAATTTTAAATATTTACCATAAAATGACTCCATTTCAATTCAAACGGAGAGAATATTATCATGTTCTGTCATTTACAAATTGATGTGACAAATCATAATTGGTAAATTAATTAAGAGTACGTGTGGTTGACAAGATAGCTATTATAATTGTTTTACCAATTATGAACTATCATATCAGTTTATAAAGGACTTAGTAATGAGATTCTCAGTAATTAACAACTTTATGGTTATTGGCCTCAAAAAACAAAACTTTTAAAGCAAGTATCTCTAAATTCACTCTCTTAATTTACACGATCAATGAATAGCTAAGCGAGTTAAGTATATATATATTTTAATTTTTTGACATGTCCGCACATGAGAAGAGAATAAGGGAGAGAGGGATTCGAACTAATGACCTCTGCTTCATGAAGCGTGATACTCAGCCGATTGAGCCACCGCTTGAGGAAGCAAGTAAGGTATACTTAAAGCATAGAGAAGTAATTGAAAATGAAAAATAAGCTCAATTTTACATCTTCACTCACTTAAACTAGTTAGAATTTGTCCACCAAACCAAGGTGCTAATATGGAAGACAGCATGATTCTTAAAGGGATATTAAAGACAGCAGAGTTACCATATTCACATGAATTCCCAATCCTGCTATAAAGCACTACTCTACGTCAGATCGAGTTAATCAATTACCATTCTTCATGTTAGAATATTTGATATTATTTACTTTATTATGTTTCTTTACATATTCTAGAGTTTAGTCTAGAGTTTCTTGTCCACTACTTCTTCTCTCTCTATAAATAGAGAGCTATGTAAACATGTCATGATATAGAAGAGAATAGTACAATGTAGTTCATTGTTATGCTTCTGCTCTCTCTCTTCTCCCTCTCATTCTTCCGCTCTCCAATATATTTAACACTTCATTCACATAACAATGACATTATTACCTTTTCTCTGCAGATTCTTCCTGTCAAGCCTATTGCTCTTGATGGGTCCTGCATCCTGCAGACGCAATGGCTTGACCATTCAACTCATCCGCAGAGACTCACCAGCATCCCCTCTCCACTCCAATCTAGCCAATCTAACTTCTGAGGAAAAACTTCAAAGACTCATACACCAATCCAACACCCGCATCAATTACTTGCTGTCTACAAAAACTAATATACATCCTCAAATGATTCGTCCGACAATTGATCTTACTCAGTTGTCTACATACTTGGTTAATGTTGGCATTGGCACATTTGGTGCTAATTTCAACTCCCCAAAAGTATACTACTTGCACATGGACACAGGAAGTGAACTCACATGGACACTGTGCGCAGAATGTCTGTCTCCTGGCCACCATTGCTTCCCTCAGAAGGATCCCCCTTTCCCTAACACAAAGTCTAAATCTTATAAGCCTCTCCCTTGTAAACAACACTCACTTTGCTTACCAAATCAATGCATTGGGGACTCTTGCTCCATCAATATGTCTTTCATGGACGGTTCCTCCATTGTTTCCATTCTTGCAAACGAAACCTTCACTTTCGATTCCGGCACCCCTGAGACCATCCCGGAAATAGCCTTCGGCTGCACCATTGACAGTACGAACATGGACTACGGCGGCGAAGAGAATCTAGTAACCGGGATTTTCGGTTTGGGATGGGGCCCTCGTTCCTTCCTCACCCAGATAGACTCTCTTAACCATGGAAGATTCTTTTACTGCTTAAAGCCCGACGACGGCCATGACCTTAATACTTATCTAAGGTTTGGTGAAGATATACCAGCAGAAATTGCAGGTTCTCAAACCACAACCATTTGAAGGATTGGCAAGCTTGCTACATTAGCTTGCTGGGCATCAGCGTGAATGCACAAAGACTAAACATAAATCCAACCCAATTTGTTTTACGCCATAATCGTTCAGGAGGGTGTATTATAGACTCTGGTTCTACTTTTACGCACCTCATTCGGCCTGCTTATTCTGCACTTATCAGTAACTTGGAGGAACATTTTTCGGGCTCTAGTAATCTGAATAGGATTGAGGGAGCTTTTGATCTCTGCTACTTGCGGTTGGTGCCAGAAGGTTATGATAGCCTTCCTAATATGACATTTCATTTGGGAAACAATGCCAACCTTGAAATCGGGCCGGAGCAGATGTTTTATGTGGGTAAGCAGCTACCGTCCGGGAATGAATTTTTCTGTTTGGCTGTTGTGGGGGATGATCGCTTGACTTTATTGGGTGCATACCAGCAAACAAATCATAGGTTCATATATGACGTTAAAGTGAACCAATTGCGATTCGCCCCGTGCACTGTGCTTTGGATGCTTGAGCTAATAATGCTCTCTTCTTTTTTTCTGATTTATTAATTTGAAAAAGTTCTCTTTTCTCTGATTCATCTCAACATACACAATCAAGATTTGTTATTGTATTTATCAAACTATTGTAAGTGATGAGATACTCTTATAGAGAAACCAAATTCAAAATACGTGGGAGATTGAGGCGTGCGTGAAAGGAGGCTCTGTTTTAGCATAAGAAAACAGAGGGTGGACAGAGGATCATAATAGACGTGTAAAGAGATCATCCCCCTCAATTGCCAAACAGAAAAATTGTTTCCCGGACGGGAGCTTTTGTCACGTAAAACATCTGCTCCGGCCATGATTTCAAGGTTCACAAATGAAATGTCATATATATTAGGAGGCCTATTTATACCCTTATGGCATCAACCGCAAGTGGCAGAGATCAAAAGCTCCTCCTCGTACAACAAACTCCTGTATATTCAGGTTACTAGAGACCAAAAAATATGATGTTGGTGAATGGTGAGTCTCTATGGATGAATTCAATAGTCAAGCCATTGCATCTTCCTTCAACGGGACCCCCTCCCTCTCCGCCACGGACAATGTTTGTTTCACGTCATTTTAAAAAAGCAATATTAACATTAATTTCATATACACCGATACGCCAATTTTAAATCCCGATCATAAAATAAATATTAGGGTTAAATACTTAATACCCATAAGGTTTCATTACTTTCTTTCTTTTTTTCCTTATGGTTTAATTTTTATTATAAAAGTTACATTTGGTTTTGATAAAGACCAAATTGGTCATTCCAATTGACCGTTAGTTAACTTAACAAAAGTCCACATCACTGACACATAGACCAATTAAAATTCGACACTTGGCATAAGTGGTCACATCATCAGTGATAACGTGGCCACCTAATTAAATTTTTTAAAAAAAAAATTAAAAAATTTATTTTTTCAAAAAAAAAAAAAAAAAAAAGAGTGGCCGTTTGGGCCCCTTTGGCCATGGGGGTGGCTTGGTGCCGAAACCACCCCCCATAGCTCGGCCATCCCCTTGCTCCATGGGGTGGCTCAAGGGGGTGGTCGAAACCACCCCCAATGGGTCTTGGGGTGGTTTCGGCCACCCTCATCTGGCCAGCCACCCCATCCGGCCAGATACGGCCACTCCAATTTTTTTTTTTTTTTGAAAAAATATATTTTTTATATTTTTTAAAATAAAAAATTTAATTAGGTGGCCACGTCATCACTGTTAAAGTAGCCACTTATGCAAAGTGTGAAATTTTAATTGGTCCACGTGTCAGTGACGTGGACTTCCGTTAAGTCAACTAACGGTCAATGGACGGAATGATCAATTTGGTCTTTATCAAAACCACAAGTACCTCATGTAATAAAAATCAAATCCTAAGGGAAAAAAATAAAGAAATGAAACCCTAGGGGGTATTAGGTCTTTTAGGCGGACGTGCTAGGGTTGAAGAAGGAGGAGGTGAACGTGGAGAACGATCGGGTGCTCTAGATTAGCACGAGTGTTTCTTTGCTTCTTATACTCGCTAATTAAAAAATTGAATGAATAATCATGCATTTTGTTACGGTTATTAGCTACATGTTGCTAAAAATTGTAGCAAAAAAAAAAACTGCATTTCCTTAACATAATCTGTTGGAGGTGAAAAATGAGTCATATTACCCTTTTTCTATTCAAGAAAATATAGGAGGGGACGGCTAACTGTAGCTACTCTGCCTAGGCATAATAACATATACTCCTGAGAACTAATGACAAAAAGAGTTTAGACGGTAAAAAATTGCAGGCACTTCCTCAAGTCCGATTAAGTTTTAGGCACTCAGTTAAAGATGCTCGTAGTGAAGTGATAGAAAGATGTAAATTGACCTTTTCATTTTCAACCACTTCTCCTATCAGTCCTATGGCACGTCACAAGCTTATCTATGCTTAAGCAAAATTCATTATATCTGTAAAGGAGGTGAATTTAGAGCTAAATACATGCTTTAAAAGTTTATTTTAGACCAATAAATTAACCATACAAGAGGGATTTGTAACTATTCAGATTCCAATCCAACTCATAGCCTGCTCTACGACATGAAAGAGATTTTTCTGCCGAATTTAATTACTATAGTAATTATGTCACCAGTTTCCTTCCCTAACCTACCATAAACTAGACTACACCTCATTTAAGAGACGGGGTGGCATTGGGTTCTCCAATTTTAGCCTCATACTCCATGAATATATAAAAAGTAAAGTGAAATGCTATAGTTTTTTCATATGTTCTCCTAATCCTATGTGAATATTTTTTTTTTTTAAAAAAAAAAAAAAATTAACTTAACCCATTGGTCCCTCATATTTATTTCAGAAAACAATATCAACGTAGGATCAATAAAACACCAAAAAGAACCGTAGCATTTCTCAAAAGTAAAAGACTAGGCAGTATTAATATGTAGTATTTATAAACAAAGACTGACATATTGTAGTTATCCTTTTATTTTCTTTACAAGTTTAATTTGAAAGGTACATTTAAACGAAATTTTTTTATTATTTTTGTATTTACTAATGTAACACCCAATTCCAAATGGCATACAATATTGTACGCTTTTTGCTCTCCTGAACGAGACTTCTAAGGAGGTCACCCATCCTGGTACTACTCTCGCATGAGCTCGGAGTTTTGATAGGATTATGATCATCACGGCTTTAAAACGCGTTATTATCATTAAGGGTATAAGTGTATATATAAGTACATCTCATCTTCATACCCAAGCGATATGAGACTCCACAAGTAATGATTTGTCACCTCAAGTAAATCCAAGAAAGAATCCCTTCTTCAACACCAATTAAGTTACTATTTTTAAAAAAGAAAGCATGCATAGCAAGATGTTGGAAAACAGCAAAGCTTACCATACTTGGCTAACCACATTAATGGTCTTTTCTACTACAAAGCACCACCCTCCATGGTTACATTTCATACAACACAACAAATTAATCTTGCCATGACAATATTGAGATTAGCTTTTCTCAGCATCCTGTCAAGCTTATTGCTACTGGGTGTTCCTGTTGCAGGGAAACCCAATGGCTTGACCATCAAGCTCATCCACAGAGACTCACCAGCATCACCTCTCTACCCTGGCAAAATTTCTTTCACAGAAAGAATTCAAAGACTTGTAAAACAATCCAAAGCCCGTGCAACAAATGAGGCTATTCGTGCCCCACTTGGCATTCAAGGAATGGCAATATACATGGTGAGATTTGGCGTTGGCACCTTCAATGCAACCTTCCCTGCAAGACCATTCAAGTCATACCATTTGCACATGGATACAGGAAGTGCCCTCACATGGACACAGTGTCAGGATTGTAAGATCCCTGGCAACCATTGCTTCCCCTGCAACGAACCCCCTTTCCCAAACAGGATTTCCACAAGTTATAGGCCTCTCCCTTGTAACAAGCACCCACTTTGCACACCATATGAGTGCATTGGGGACTCATGCTCCTACCAATTGAGGTACATGGATGGCGCAACCGCAACTGGAATTCTTGCACAGGAAGCATTCACTTTCGTTTCTAGTAATGGTAGGCCTCAAACTATCCCAAACATAGTTTTTGGCTGCACAATTGACAGTGCTGATATGAAATATGGTGATGATGACAATCAAGTAAGTGGAATATTTGGTTTGGGATGGGGTGCTCTTTCCTTTGGGATTCAAATAGACTCTCTAAGCCATGGAACATTCTCATATTGTCTCAAGCTCAACGATGGTCATGCCTTGGACACATATCTAAGAGTTGGTGCAGATATATCTCAACCTGCAGGAAGTTTACAGACAACAATACTATACCAATTCAAAAGCTCCCCAGCTTACTACATTGAATTGCTAGGCATCAGCATTAACAGGACAAGACTTAACATCAATCCTGCTCTATTTGCCTTACAATTTGATGGTTCTGCAGGTTGTGTTATAGACTCTGGAAGTTCTTTTTCGCGCATCATAAGGCCTGCTTATGATGAAGTAAAAAGAACACTTCTGGTTTATTTTTCGGGTTTACGGAACATGACTAGGAGTAGACTTTTTGAAGGAGATTTTGAGCTTTGCTATGAGCGTAGTGTGCCAGAAGGGTTCAGAGATCTTCCTGGTATGACCTTTCATTTGAGAAATGCAGAGCTTGAAGTTAGACCAGAAGGGACGTTTTTTGTGAAGCAGCTCAACAATGGGAACGAAGTATTTTGTTTGGCGATAATTGGGGATGATCACTCTACTTCATTGGGATCATACCAGCAAACAAACCAAAAGTTCATATATGATATTACAAGGAAACAGTTGCAATTTGCACCAGAGGATTGTGCTCAAAATGCTTAGAAAGGCTCTATTTTATATATATATATATATATATATATCCTTCTGTTTGAGTTTTGCATTGAGTTATCATATAAATGAAATTAACCATTTGAAGAAACTATCTCTTTCTCTAGATCTCTAGCCATTTTCCCGCTCTCCCTCTTTTTTAGTTAACGAAAACTTCACTTAACCCCCTCTAATAAATCTTAGCGGAGAAGTGTAAAATTCCAAAATGCCCTAATTTTTTCTTTAAAAATAATAATTAAAAAAATTAGTGGATCTAATCCACCCACTTTATGACCCGTGGGTCACCAGGTGACCGCCATGTGACCCACAGGTCACGAGAGGGTCACTTTGTGACCAATCGTGGGTCACTTTTTTTCCTTTTTAAAAAAATAATAATAATTTTTTATTTGTAATTAATGTAAATTTAAAATTTTATAAAAGTATCAAGGATATAAAGGTTTCTAACAGACGGAGGACATTGCAAATAATTGAAAGATGAATAAACTAAATTGAGAGAAATTGAACTTTAGGGAGACATGCCAGATGATTTTTTCAGTTTTTTTTTTTTAATAATTATAATTATTATTTCATATATATATTGGATATTTTAGAAATTTTGGTACAATTCTAATAAGAACATATGCGTTGTCACCAAACTAACAAATATGAATAGCTATTTCATTCTACTTTTGATTAATCTTAGTAATAACTATTCATTTTCCTAATGGAATAGACATTCTGCGTACCAAACGAGCCCATCTTTTCTTTATATTTGATTTGAATGTAACGCTATATATATAAAGACAGCTTTACGAGTAATGCTACATGTCCTCGTTGTGTCCCTCAAAACTAATGTACCTTTTGAAATCATCATTAAATCTGTAATAAATCACTATAAGATTTTGATCTAATGAAAATTTTAAAAGCAACATCGTTTTTAGAAGGACATAAGAGGGATACAAAGAAAACATTTGGTATTACTAAGAGCTTTACATG